>NC_092723.1:13619083-13989083 GCF_047496885.1 Scyliorhinus torazame | reverse complement strand
GTCTCGCGATATTCAACAGAATCTTGATCTCTCTCTCACTGCGTGCGATCCAGATCGGCATATTTAAATGAGCCATATAGCTAATTTAAATGTACATTCGCCGGATTCACCCGGCGCCTGGGAACCCTCACCAAGGCGCCGTTTAGTACTGACCCACACAAACAGCACCTGGGGGGAGTGGGGGGGGGAGGGGTCTCCCAGGGCAGGGTGGCACCCTGGCACTCCCTCTGGAACCTGAATACCTTGGCACTGCTGGCCTGGCACCCTGGCAATGCCACCTGGGCACCCTTGCTGTTCCACTCGGGCACTTGGAGGGGGAATACCGGGACAGCCAGCCAAAATGGTGCCCTGATCGCGAGGCATTTTGCCTTCAGAAATCCCTCTAAGTGCGGCATCAGTACAGAGAATCTCCCCAAGACACAAAAGAGGGCAAAGTGCCGATGAATAGTGGGGTGTTTCTCGTCGTCAGACTTTAACTCAAGTCCACAGAATCGCGCCCACTTTCTCCCACGTTTGCTGCTGATAAACTCGCTTGAGGCAGCAGAGGAATATCCTGTGATTGGATGAGCAGCTCCTCGCAGGATCTTCTACTCCTTTCCCTCGCCTTACCGGTGTTTCGAAGAGTGGCTGTGGGGGGCCAGGATAGAGAGGCATGGGTGGACCGCATTGGGGATTGGAGACGCCCTATATCGCTGATACTATGGTCGGTGCTCCTTCAGATCTTCCTCTTGATTTTTTTGCCCCAAATATGTTGTGCCTTCTTAATACCTGAGCAGAGGGGACCAGGAAGGGAGTGCTGCGCTGTCAGAGGTGTCGGGTTTAGGATTGAGATAGTAACCCAAATCTTGGTCTTCTCTTTTGTGGTGAGCGTATTGCTGCTACAATTCACCACTGTATTGTAATTGTATTGTATAGTGTTGATGGCCTTGTGGACTCCGCCCCCTCGGGGGAGGCATATAGATCTGCAGCCTGTAGACGGCACCCAGTACAGAGCAGTCGCAGGCACAGATCTAGCTTATTAAAACCACTGTTCACTTCCACGCATCGTCTTGTGTGAATTGATGGTTGCATCATCTCTGAGGTAGATTTTAAATTCCTGGCAGTTTTGGGGAGAGCAGCATTCTTCTCCCAGATACTTCTATCTCAATCAATATCTTATATTAAAGAAAACAGATTATCCGCTCATTAACAAATTGTGGTTTTTGAGAGCTTGCTGTGTACAAATTGCTACTATAGAATCCCATATAATCCCTACAGTGCAGAAGGAAGCCATTTGAGTCTGCACCAACCCTCTGGAAGAGCACCTTACCCAGGCCTGTGCCCCATCCCCTTAACCCCACCTAATCTTTTGGACACTAAGGGCAATTTATCACGGCCAATCCACCTAACCTGCACATCTTTGGACTGTGGGAGGAAGCCGGAGCACCCGGAGGAAACCCACGCAGACACGGGGAGAACGTGCAGACTCCGCACAGACAGTGACCCAAGCCGGGAATCGAACCCGGGACCCTGGCGCTGTGAAGCAGCAGTGCTAACCACTGTGCCACCGTGCCAGTGACTACGCTGGAAAGAAATTAAAGTATTGGCTGGGACAGCCTGAGGTCGTGGAATAAATGCAATCTTTTCTTTTTATTTCTCAATCTTTCTTTTTAAGAGACGTGTTTTTAATTATGAAGGGATTTACTTGGGTGACTGGAGAAAAACGATATCCTCTGGGGAACCATTGACGAGGAGTCATCAAATTAAAAATCTTGATGATTAGAATGAGCCGCGAGGTTACGAGAGATTTCTTTACACAGATGGTCGATAGAACATGGTTTGTTTGGCCTCTGGGAGTAATTGAGACAAAATGACTACTGCGTCTTTTGAGTGAAAAGAAAAATGGACAAAATGCGAAGCAGACAAATTATCAGAGCAACTGAGCATCTTTCAAAGCTCTTCAGTGGAGATGTAATGACCCCAGTGACCCCCAGTCTGTGCTGGGAACCTCTATTTCTATAACTGATCCCCTGGTCGTTAAAATCAAAATTAATTCACCCTCCACCCCCCTCTATGTCTCGCCTTCTTCAATCTTTCCTTGCAATCTTTGTCCTTTCAAACAAAAAAGTAGGGCATCACTTATTTACTTTGCCTCGTTTCAAACCTTGCCGATGTCCCACCTTTATGGGCCTCGGTACGTCACTTCATTTTTCAACTTGAAATAAAGAGGTTTGCCACAATTTTGCAGTTGCCTAGCAACAGAAGCGAGTTCAATTTTGCCAATCAAGCTTGTGCGCCAGAGTCTCTCTCTGTGGACCAACAGTGCGCCACATGTGTAACGTCTCAATGGATAAATCCAGGGTGTAAAATTATAGAATAGTACAGAGTGAGGCCGCTCGGTCCACCGGGTCCACCCCAGCTCTTTGGAAGGGTAGTCCCACTCAACAGCTCTTACCCCAAATCCCTGCCATTTTGACATTGCCGACCTGAGCTTTTTTTCCTGTCGCTCTCACCACCCCATCCTGTCTCGCCCAGTGTGTGTGTACTCTCTGACAGCAGTAGGGACTGTGTGAGGAGAGGTGGAAGAGAAAATCAGTTAGGATTGGTACACCTTGGGCAGAATTTAATTCCCAGTTTGAAGGCCGTGGTCATTTAATCGGGCAGGAGGGTGTACGTGTGTCTGTGTGTTGGGGGGGGGGGTCTGCCTGATGCCTTCCAGTCTCTGCCTCGATTAAATCTGGCCTCATCCCACCGCCGCTGGTATTCAACCAGCAATGCACATGGTAGTCACCAAGTAGGAAGGCTGAAAAGCAAACCCATTCAGAGTTGCCTTGCTCCCCAGCAGTCGGAGGGGAGTGGGGATGGGGGGGGGGGGTGCTTGCCTCTCATTCCAAAGCACTCGGTGGCTATTGAAAAAAATCCTCGCCATCCCACACCAAAATCCTTATCCCGCCCTCACTCCCATATGGCCTGGGTCTCTTGGCGATTCCAGGCCTCTCCTTGGATTCATTACTGGCACCTACCACTGTTCACAATGTCCCCTGCCAGCAGTGAACTCTTCTGGGGCGCAATTCTTTGCCACCAGGGTCTTTAATCCTTGAGGATTGTCCGCCACTGGCCATTCCCGCAGGCCTTCCCCAGAAGGGGATCACATGTGGCTCTTGCTGGCTCAGAGACCCCATCACCTTGATGATATATTGCCCCGTGTTGTGATTGAGCAGTGTTGAAAACTGTCCAGGTGTGGGGGCCAAGTGCAGACTGTTTCCGTCCTTGCTGTAACACCTGATATCAAATGTCCTGCTAACACTCAGCGGCTCGACTTATAGACAAATATTGCCCCCCACACTGAGCTAGAGGGAAATGGCTAGAGCCCATCGCACCACGGTCACTAGTTTGTAGCGATGTGATTGTGATTCCACTGTACTTGAATTCCATTGTAAGAACCAGCTGATCGAGCCTGGGGAGGAAACCAGAGCCTCATTCTTTAAAATGGACACATGATATCCTTTTCTCTGTAACTTCTAATAGAAGCGAAAGAATCCAGCCCGAGGAAACCAGACTGTACAATTGCAGTGAATCCTTGAGATGCAGTAATATCACTTTCTAATGCTCCTACAGCAGCTCAGTTGATGCTTCATTGTCTCCATTCTCTTACGGCCAGTCACAATGACCGTCTTATATTCAGCATTAGCTTGTTCGTAAATGGCCTAGTATTTTAATGTGCTCATTTTATATCTGCTTTTCTTCAGCAATTGTGGTTGAAGCTGAGCTAGTTGAATCTTTTTTTAAAAAAAATGAATTGATAAATACCTGGTGAGGCCTGGGACTGGTGTCTACGGGAATCAATACGGACAGAGGTGATACCGTGGGTTTCGGTGCTACTGAAGTTTGGGAGAGGAGAACGTGTTCGGTGAAGAAGAGCAGACCTGGGTTGAATTGTGCAGGTAGGAGGTCAACTGATTATGCAAGAGTTTTTCTTTATTGCCTTTGGTGACGGAAGAGTATTGGAGGAGAACTCCCTGAGAAAGGTCACTACTGCCTGTGATAGAGCTTGCGTCCTATAAAACGGAAAGGACCACTTGAAGCAGATGAGCTTTTCTTAAATCACGCATTCTTGTTTTCTCCAATCTGGATTTCCTTTTGATCTGTGGGCTCATCATGTGACATTATCATAAATGTAAGAACTGCAAGGGTGAATGAAATGTCTAGATCAGCCACTAGAAGGAGCTAGAGTTAAAAGTATGGAAGACATTGATGCTAAGCCTTGTGGGGAGAGAAGTGAAGGAGATGGCTAGAGTACAGACTGAAGGAAAGATAGTGTGAGTGAGATGATAGTTTATAATAGAGAAGAGATTAATAGTAGATGAGTGTGGATTATATGTTAATTACCAACTGTGTATTATATAGGAGTAAGTGTCGAATTCAATTAAGTAGTGTTAATAAATTTATAGTTTTGTTCAAGTTAAAGTTATTTGTCGCCTTTGTGAACACTATGCCAACCATTCTGAATTTAGAAATACAAAGAACACCACACTCTTCCATCACCAAAGACAATAAAGCAAAACTCTTGCATAATCAGTTGCCCCCCCTACCTGCACAATTGGTGTTTTGAAGGGGAGATAAAACCATGGGTCCAGCCGGTGTGATTGTGACCAATTCTTTAGGGTTAGATACCTGTTAAATCCCACATCTCAGGGGGTTCCACCAGCCATGTTCTATTGAAGGATCAGAGGAAATGGTCTGATCAAAACTCTTTTCTGACTTCGAGGAAATGGTCTGATCAAAACTCTTTTCTGACTTAGAATCATAGAATTATAGAATTTACAGTACAGAAGGAGGCCATTTGACCCATCGAGTCTGCACCAGCTCTTGGAAAGAGCACCCTACCCAAGGTCAACACCTCCACACCCTATCCCCATAACCCAGTAACTCCACCCAACAGTAAGGGCAATTTTGGACACAGGGCAATTTATCATGGCCAATCCACCTAACCTGCACATCTTTGGACTGTGGGAGGAAACCGGAGCACCCGGAGGAAACCCACGCACACACGGGGAGAACGTGCAGACTCCGCACAGGCAGTGACCCAAGCCGGAATCGAACCTGGGACCCTGGAGCTGTGAAGCAATTGTGCTAACCACTATGCTACCGTGCTGCCCACTTGCTGTAGCTTTTTAAAGATTCCTTTAATCCAACCACTCATGCCGAGAGTTTTATGCCAGGCTTAACTCAACACGACTGTTGGAATAAAAATACTTTTCCAAAAAACAAAATGAAAACTCAACTTGTGTGTCTAGAAAGCCTGTGGGAGGAGACCAGCTGTATTTAAAAAAAGGCAAATTCTGAATTGTTGCGTTCTGCGTGTGACGCCTTTGAGTTGCTTCTAGAAAGTGGACAATTATTCAACACCTTGAATGACCTGGCTAGTGTCTCAGGCAATATTAAAGGAGCTGAATCTAATAGTTGATTCAGAACTGCCAAAAGATTTAGTTCAGACACCAAAATTAGCATTCAAGTCAAAAGGGCTTGAATACAAGACCAGGGGTATACTGCTGAGGCTGTATAAGGCACTGGTCAGACGCCATTTGGAGTATTGTGAGCAGTTTTGGGCTCCGTATCTAAGGAAGGATGGGCTGGCCTTGGAAAGTGCCCAGAGGAGGTTCACAAGAATGATCCCTGGAATGAAGAACTTGTCATATGAGGAACGGTTGAGGACTCTGGGTCTTGTGCTCGTTGGAGTTTAGAAGGATGAGGGGGGATCTTATTGAAACTTACAGGATACTGCGAGGCCTGGATAGAGTGGACGTGGAGAGGATGTTTCCACTTGTAGGAAAAACTAGAACCAGAGGACACCATCTCAGACTAAAGGGGCGATTCTTTAAAACAAAGATGAGGAGGAATTTCTTCAGCCAGAGGGTGGTGAATCTGTGGAACTCTTTGTCGCAGAAGGCTGTGGAGGCCAATTCACTGAGTGTCTCTAAGACAGAGATAGATAGGTTCTTGATTAATAAGGGGATCAGGGGTTATGGGGAGAAGGCAGGAGAATGGGGATGAGAAAATATCAGCCATGATTGAATGGCGGAGCAGACTTGGTGGGCCGAGTGGCCTAATTCTGCTCCTCTGTCTTGTGGTCTTATGGTCTAACAGTGCTTGACACACAAGAAAAAGAAAATAGTGCGCACGTACATTATGGAATATATTCCCTGATTCGCCCAAAAGGGAGACTCAAATCTCTGAAACTCCCTCGCTAAATCTCTCCCGCTCTCTCCCCTCTTTTAAGCCGCTGCTTTAAACCTATCCTTATACAATCTTTTGGTCACTTTTCCTGATATCTCCGATGTGGCTTGGTGCCAGACTTTGTAAGCTTTGAAACTCTTTACCATGTTAAAGGCGCTACACAAATGCAGGTTGGTGTTGCAGTCGCCCACATCTGTGCCGCCGCTGGTTCCGCTGTCTGCCTGAATGAAATAGTCAAGCCCTGTTGCAATAGTTTCATTACTTACAGTTCAAAATAAACGGGGTGACTGGAAGAGGAAATGAGTAACTTAACCTGTCCAGCAACTAACCTACGATTATTAAGCAGGGTGAGATGATGAGATCTATGAAACTGGACACCTCAGCATCCTATTTTTAGTCCCTACCCAATTGCCTACTCCAATTATACACCTTGTTACTGTCTGCACACCCTAAAAGCGTTGGGTGTGTCGGTACACAAGAGTTTAGGTGCACCTGGTGTATAGTCATTTGCCAACCAGACATTGTGGGATGTCTGGTACACAGAGATCACATTTCAATTCCCTGGATTCACCTTGATGTTCAGATAGTAGTGACTCCCTGCCTCTGGCTGCCTGCGATAGTTTGTACGGCTGACTCTTCCTCCTGTGGCTGTCTTGCCTCTCAGAACCGTGGGATGGCAAGACTCCTGTCTCCCAATGTCCCCTTTGCCTGTCTCGAGTGGGATTATAAACAAGTCACAGATGTCTGCACAAAAGCACTGCATTGCATAGTGAGAACCAAACCCAACCCTAACCCCAACCCCACACCTTGGGCGGCAAGGTAGTACAGTGGTTAGCACAATTGCTTCACAGCTCCAGGGTCCCAGGTTCGATTCCCGACTTGGGTCACTGTCCGTGCGGAGTCTGCACATCCTCCCCGTGTCTGCGTGGGTTTCCTCCGGGTGCTCCGGTTTCCTCCCACAGTCCACAGGTGTGCAGGTTAGGTGGATTGGCTACGCTAAATTGCCCTTACTGTCCAAAAAGGTTAGGTGGGATCACTGGGTTGTGGGGATAGGGTGGAGATGTGGGCTTAGATAGGGTGATTTTTCCATGGGCCTGTGCAGACCCGATGGGCCGATGGCCCCATTCTGCCCTGTAAATTCTATGATCTATTAACGGAAGCCTGGGGACATTTGGGTATGAGCCTTGACTCAGTCCGTCAAAAGATTGTGGTTTGAAGTAACCCTAACTCCAAAAACTTGGCCACATAATCTAGGCTGACTCACTGGTGCGGCATTGAGGGAATGCTGCACTGTGGTGGGTGCCAGGTTTAAACAGAGGGCTCCTCTTAAGCTGGGTGTAAAAGATCCCACAGCACAATTTCCAAGAAGAGCACGGGGGCTTTCCTTCCCTGGTGTCCTGGACAATGTTTATCCCTCAAGCATTGAAAAGGGATGAATTATCTGGCCTTAATGCATGAGCTTGCCTTGCCCAATTAGCAGCTGCCTTTCCTATACTGTGATGTGGAGATGCCGGCGTTGGACCTAATACTGTGACCATGATCACCTCAAAAGTGCTTTGACCGAATGTGCTTCCTGAAAGGTGCCATGTAAATACAAGTTGGTCTTTTTTATGTATATTTTGATGGCCGCCATGTTTATTCATTGTAGTTACAGGTGCAGTTGCGCCTAATTTCTGATTACAGTAATTGAAAGATCCAATGGGGCCAATTCTCCGTTCTGCCGGTAGCGCAGGCGAACCCGCTGGTTTGCCGGCAGAGTGGGGTGGCCACAAAGGGAAATCCCATTGGCCAGCGGTGGGAACAGAGAATCCCGTTGCCGGCAGCAATGCACCGCCAAGGAACAGCCGGCCGGGGAGGCGGAGAATTCACCATATTTTATTTGTAGGTGCTTGATAAGACCTGTTGTGACTGAATGGGATCACACGTCTGGTGTAATTTGTATAACGAGATCCCATGTCTAGTGACACTGAGGTACTGGAGGGAGGAATATGATGAGGTGCCAGGGGAGAGCAAAGAGAGATGATGCCAAGCTCTGGGGACATGGCTTCGCTCTGTTGACTCCGCTTGGCTCAGTAGTACTTTTATGTTGCTGAATCACAAGGGGACAGGTTCCAGCCCCACCTCAGGACTGAGAAAAGAGAAGACTGAGGGAAACCTAACAGAGATCCTTAAAAGTATGCAAGGTTCCGATAGAGTACGCACGCCCTGTTTCCACATGTGGGGAAGAGCAAAACTAGAGTCAATCAAAATAAGATTGCTGCCAAGAAATCCAGTTGGGATTTCAGAAGAAACCTTTACCCAGAGTGGTGAGAATATGGGACTTGCTAGTGCAGAGAGTGGTTGAAGCAATAGTCTAGATGCTATTAAAAGGAGGCTGGTTGAACCCATGAAGGGGTGGGGGGAGGGATGAAGGGTTGTGCCGACTGATTTAGATGAGAGGAGGCTCAAATTAAGCAATACCATAAAGGTGAGCTAGAATATTTTTGATTCTCCTTTTTCACATTTTCTCCCAAATTTACGCCCACCAACAATAAACAATAATCAGTAACAAATATGTCAATCCCCAAATCAATAACTACGATCCCATCCTCCCACCAAACCCCAAACATTAGCCCGCATGTTCACACAAACAAATGACAAAAAGGAATTAGGGATCACCCATAGTCGCCAATAACACACACAGCCCCCCAACCCTCCCACCCACATGCCCCAACTAATGTTCGATGCTGCTGTCTTCTTCTTTTCCATTCCCTCTATCTTTCTGTGAGGTATTCGATGAACGGTTGCCACCGCCTGGTGAACCCTTGAGCCGACCTCCTTAGAACGAACTTAATCCGTTCCAACTTTATAAACCCTGCTATGTCATTTATCCAGGTCTCCACACCCGGGGGCTTGGCTTCCTTCCACATTAACAATATCCTGCGCCGGGCTACTAGGGACGCAAAGGCCAAAACATCAGCCTCTTTCGCCTCCTGCACTCCCGGCTCTTCTGCAACCCCAAATATAGCCAACCCCCAGCTTGCTTCGACCCGGACCCCCACCACCTTCGAAAGCACCTTTGCCACCCCCACCCAAAACCCCTGTAGTGCCGGGCATGACCAGAACATGTGGGTATGATTCGCTGGGCTTCTCGAGCATCTCGCACACCTATCCTCTACTCCAAAAAATTTACTGAGCCATGCTCCAGTCATGTGCACCCTGTGTAACACCTTAAATTGTATCAGGCTTAGCCTGGCACACGAGGACGATGAGTTTACCCTACTTAGGGCATCAGCCCACAGCCCCTCCTCAATCTCCTCCCCCAGCTCTTCTTCCCATTTCCCTTTCAGCTCATCTACCATGATCTCCCCCTCGTCCCTCATTTCCCTATATATGTCTGATACCTTACCGTCCCCCACCCATGTCTCTGAGATCACTCTATCCTGCACCTCCTGCATCGGGAGCTGCGGGAATTCCCTCACCTGTTGCCTCGCAAAAGCCCTCGGTTGCATATACCGAAATGCATTCCCTTGGGGCAACCCATATTTTTCCGTCAGCGCTCCCAGACTCGCAAACGTCCCATCTACGAACAGATCTCTCAATTGTGTTACCCCTACTCTTTGCCATGCTCCAAATCCCCCATCCATTCTCCCGGGAACAAACCTATGGTTATTTCTTATCGGGGACCGCACCGAGGCTCCCGTCTTTCCCCTATGCCGTCTCCACTGCCCCCAAATTTTCAGTGTAGCCACCACCACCGGGCTTGTGGTGTATTTCTTCGGTGAGAACGGCAACGGCGCCGTCACCATAGCTTGTAGGCTAGTCCCCCTGCAGGACGCCCTCTCCAATCTCTTCCACGCCGCTCCCTCCTCTTCTCCCATCCACTAACACACCATTGAGATATTGGCGGCCCAGTAGTACTCACTTAGGCTCGGTAGTGCCAGCCCCCCCCTATCCCTACGATGCTGCAAAAATCCCCTCCTCACTCTCGGGGTCTTCCCGGCCCACACAAAACTCATAATACTCTTCTCAATTCTTTTTAAAAAAGCCTTCGTGACCACCACTGGGAGGCACTGAAACACAAAAAGGAATCTCGGGAGGACCACCATTTTAACCGCCTGCACCCTCCCTGCCAGTGACAGGGACACCATGTCCCACCTCTTAAAGTCCTCCTCCATCTGCTCCACCAACCGCATTAAATTTAGCCTATGCAATGTACCCCAATTCTTGGCTATCTGGATCCCCAAGTACCGAAAGTCCCTTGTTACCTTCCTCAACGGTAAGTCCTCTATTTCTCTGCTCTGCTCCCCTGGATGCACCACAAACAACTCACTTTTCCCCATGTTCAATTTATACCCTGAAAAAACTCCAAACTCCCCAAGTATCCGCATTATCTCTGGCATCCCCTCCGCCGGGTCCGCCACATATAATAACAAATCGTCCGCATACAGAGATACCCGGTGTTCTTCTCCTCCCCTGAGTACTCCCCTCCACTTCCTGGAACCCCTCAATGCTATTGCCAGGGGCTCAATCGCCAGTGCAAACAATAATGGGGACAGAGGACATCCCTGCCTCGTCCCTCTATGGAGCCGAAAATATTCAGACCCCCGTCCATTCGTGACTACGCTCGCCATCGGGGCCCTATACAGCAGCTGCACCCATCTAATATACCCATCTCCAAAGCCGAATCTCCTCAGCACCTCCCACAAATAATCCCACTCCACTCTATCAAATGCTTTCTCGGCATCCATCGCCACCACTATCTCCGCTTCCCCCTCTGGTGGGGGCATCATCATTACCCCTAGCAGCCTCCGTATATTCGTATTCAGCTGTCTCCCCTTCACAAACCCAGTTTGGTCCTCATGGACCACCCCCGGGACACAATCCTCTATCCTCATTGCCATTACTTTGGCCAGAATCTTAGCGTCCACGTTCAGGAGGGAAATAGGCCTATAGGACCCGCATTGCAGCGGGTCTTTTTCCTTCTTTAGGAGGAGCGATATCGTTGCCTCTGACATAGTCGGGGGCAGCTGCCCCCTTTCCCTCGCCTCATTAAAGGTTCTCACCAGTAGCGGGGCCAGCAAGTCCACATATTTCCTATAAAATTCAACTGGGAATCCATCTGGTCCCGGGGCCTTCCCCGCCTGCATGCTCCTAATTCCTTTCACTACTTCCTCCGTTTCAATCTGTGCTCCCAGTCCCACCCTCTCCTGCTCCTCCACCTTAGGAAATTCCAGCTCGTCCAGAAAACACATAATTCTCTCCTTCCCATCCGGGGGCTGAGCTTCATATAATCTTTCATAGAATGCCTTGAACACTCCATTCACTCTCTCCGCTCCCCGCTCCATCTCTCCCTCCTCATCTCTCACTCCCCCTATCTCCCTCGCTGCTCCCCTTTTCCTCAGTTGGTGGGCCAGCAACCTGCTCGCCTTCTCCCCATATTCGTACTGTACACCCTGTGCCTTCCTCCACTGTGCCTCTGCATTACCCGTAGTCAGCAAATCAAATTCTACATGTAGCCTTTGCCTTTCCCTGTATAGTCCCTCCTCCGGTGCCTCCGCATATTGCCTGTCCACCCTCAGAAGTTCTTTCAGCAACCGCTCCCGTTCCCTACCCTCCTGCTTTCCTTTATGTGCCCTGATTGATATCAGCTCCCCTCTAACCATTGCCTTCAGCGCCTCCCAGACCACTCCCATCTGGACCTCCCCATTATCATTGAGTTCCAAGTACCTTTCAATACACCCCCTCACCCTTAAGCACACCCCCTCGTCCGCCAATAGTACCATGTCCATTCTCCAGGGTGGACGCTGTTCTTTTTCCTCCCGTATCTCCAAGTCCACCCAATGTGGAGCGTGATCCGAAATAGCTATAGCCGTATACTCCGTCCCCGTCACCTTCGGGATCAGCGCCCTTCCCAAAACAAAAAGGTCTATCCGTGAATAAACTTTGTGGACATAGGAGAAAAACGAAAACTCCTTACTCCTAGGTCTACTAAATCTCCAGGGGTCAACTCCTCCCATCTGCTCCATAAAGTCCTTAAGCACCCTAGCTGCTGCCGGCCTCCTTCCGGTCCTGGACCTCGATCTGTCCAGCCCTGGTTCCAGCACCGTGTTAGAATCTCCACCCATTACCAGCTTCCCCGCCTCTAGGTCCGGGATACGTCCTAGCATGCGCCTCATAAAGTTGGCATCATCCCAGTTCGGGGCATATACGTTCACTAAGACCACCGCCTCCCCCTGTAATTTGCCACTCACCATCACGTATCTGCCCCCACTATCCGCCACTATGGTCTTTGCCTCAAACATTACCCGCTTCCCCACTAGTATAGCCACTCCCCTGTTTTTCGCATCTAGCCCCGAATGAAACACCTGCCCCACCCATCCTTTACGTAGTCTGACCTGGTCTATCAGTTTCAAATGCGTCTCCTGTAGCATAACCACATCTGCCTTAAGTTTCTTTAGGTGTGCGAGTACCCGTGCCCTCTTTATCGGACCGTTCAGCCCTCTCACATTCCACGTGATCAGCCGGGTTGGGGGGCTCTTTCCCCCCCCCCTTGTCGACTAGCCATCCCCTTTTTTTTAACCAGCTCCTCACCCGGTTCCCACGTAGCTGTGTCCCCCCCAGGTGGCGCCCCCCCGCCCCGCCCACCCC
Source organism: Scyliorhinus torazame (assembly GCF_047496885.1). Taxonomy (NCBI): domain Eukaryota; kingdom Metazoa; phylum Chordata; class Chondrichthyes; order Carcharhiniformes; family Scyliorhinidae; genus Scyliorhinus; species Scyliorhinus torazame. Next base: position 13,976,237 of record NC_092723.1, on the reverse strand, counting down.
ACCCCATACCAGCTCCCCCTTCTCCCCAGCAGCAGCAACCCAGTTAGCCCCCCCCACCCCCCCCGCTAGATCCCCCACTAGCGTAATTGCACCCCCCATGTTGCTCCCAGAAGTCAGCAAACTCGGCTCGCACTGTGCGACGCCCCCTCCTTCCTGCTTCCCTGTTCCCGCCATAATTATCATAGCGCGGGAACAAAGCCCGTGCTTCCCTTTTGGCCCCGCCCCCAATGGCCGACGCCCCCAGCTCCTCCACCTCCCTCCCTCCCTCCCCCACAACAAGGGAAAGAGAGAAAAGTTACCGGGTCGCAGGATTAACAACTTAAAAATCATCTCTCCTCTCCCCCCTTTTTCCCCCCTCTTCGCCCCCCATATTCGCCCCACCACTTTGTCTCAAACGTTCTTTTTTTTATATAACCCACTTATTCCAAGTTCTCTTCGACAATAAATGTCCATGCCTCATCCGCCGTTTCAAAGTCGTGGTGTTTCCCTTGATGTGTGACCCACAGTCTTGCTGGCTGCAGCATTCCAAATTTGACCTTCCTTTTATGAAGCACCGCCTTGGCCCGATTAAAGCTCGCCCTCCTTCTCGCCACCTCCGCACTCCAATCCTGATATACGCGGATCACCGCGTTCTCCCACCTACTGCTCCGAGTTTTCTTTGCCCATCTGAGGACCATCTCTCTGTCCTTATATCGGAGAAATCTCACCACTATGGCTCGAGGAATTTCTCCAGCCCTCGGTCTTCGCGCCATAACTCGATAGGCTCCCTCCACCTCCAACGGACCCGTCGGGGCCTCCGATCCCATTAACGAGTGCAGCATCGTGCTCACATATGCCCCGACGTCCGCCCCCTCTGCACCCTCGGGAAGACCAAGAATCCTTAAATTCTTCCTCCTCGCATTATTCTCCAGCACCTCCAGCCTTTCCACACACCTTTTATGGTGTGCCTCGTGCATCTCCGTCTTCACCACCAGGCCCTGTATATCGTCCTCGTTCTCGGCAGCCTTTGCCTTCACGACCCGAAGCTCCTGCTCCTGGGTCTTTTGCTCATCCTTTAGCCCTTCAATCGCCTGTAATATCGGGGCCAACAACTCCTTCTTCATCTCCTTTTTAAGTTCTTCCACGCAGCGCTTCAAGAACTCGTGTTGTTCAGGGCCCCATATTAAACTGCCACCTTCCGACGCCATCTTGGTTTTTGCTTGCCTTCCTTGCCGCTGCTCTAAAGGTTCCACCGCAATCCGGCCACTTTCCTCTCCTTTTTCCATCTGTGTCCAGGGGGGATTCCCTTCTGGTTTACCGCACAGTGTTTTTAGCCGTTAAAATTGCCGTTGGGGCTCCTATTAAGAGTCCAAAAGTCCTTTCCACCGGGAGCTGCTGAAACGTGCGACTTAGCTGGTCATCGCCGCACCCGGAAGTCCAAACTTAACCTTCTCGAGTCAAGAATTCCAACAGGTCCCCCCACCACGCCAGGGCACAGGGTGGAGAGGTTGCCCTCTAAGCTATCAGGATCCGCCTTTGGGCGATCAATGAGGCTAAGGCTGCAACATCTCCGCACCCGTTTCCAACCCTGGCTGGTCTGACACCCCGAATATGGCCTCCCGGGGGCCCGGGTCAAGTTTCACGTGCACCACTTTAGAAATTACCCTAAAATCCTCCTTTCAATAATCCTCCAGCTTTGGACAGGACCAAAGCATATGAACGTGGTTAGCGCCCCCCCCCCCCCCCCCCCCCCCCCCCGCAACATTCACACACATCTTCCACTCCCTCAAAGAATCAGCTCATTCTCACCCTCATGAGTTGTGCTCTACACACCACCTTCAGCTGTATCAGCCCCAACCTCGCGCATGAGGTGGAGGCGTTCACTCTCCGGAGCATCTCACACCAGAACCCCTCCTCCATATCCTCTCCAGCTCTTCCTCCCACTTTGCTTTGATCCCTTCCAGTGGTGCCTTCTCTTCCAAAATAGCTCCATACACCGCTGGCACTGCCCCCTTCTCCAGTCCCCCTGTTGTCAGCACCTCCTGCAGCAATGTGGAGGCCGGCCCCACCGGGAAGCTCTGTATCTCCTTTCTGGCAAAGTCTCGAACCTGCATGTATGTAAACATTTCCCCCTGCTCCAGCCCATACTTCGCTTCCAGCTCCTTCAATCCTGCAAACCGACCCCTAAGAAACAAATCTTTTAGTGTCTTAATCCCCTTCTCCTCCCATTTCCAAAAATTTCCATCCCACTTCCCTGGCTCAAATCTGTGGTTCACCCGAATCGGCATTTCCCTTGATCCTGCCCCCAACCCGAAGTGTTGGCGAAACTACCTCCAAATTTTCAATGAAGCTATTATTACCGGACTCCCTGAGTATTTCCCCGGGGCCATCGGGAGCGGCGCTGTTGCTAGTGCTTTCAATCCCGACCCCCTGCACAAACTCTCCTCCATTCTGACCCACTGGGAATCAACCCCTCTGACCCAGCTCCGCACCTTCTCCACATTCGCCGCCCATAGTAATACATCAGGTTCGGAAGACCCAGACCCCCTGTCTGCCTTCCCCTCTGTAGCAGCACCTTTCTAACTCTGGCCACCTTCCCTCCCCATATGAACGAAGTAATCCTTCCCTCACTCTCTCTGAAAAATGCCTTTGGCAGGAAAATCGGCAGGCGTTGAAAAATAAACAGAAATCGCGGCAACACGTTCATTTTAACCGCCTGTACCCGACCCGCCAGTGACAGAGGGAGACCATCCCACCTTGCCAGATCGGCTTTCACTCTCCCCGCCAAACTAGAAATGTCGTACGTGCGGAGCCCCCCCCCCCAATCCCGAGCAACCTGCATCCCCAGGTACCTAAAGTGAGTGGAATGCCTCTTTCTCTGCTGTATATCCTATGTAATCCTTAGTGGGCTAGCATTTCAGTGCAGTGCTGAAGGAATGCTTCATCTTTGGCATGAGATGTTAATCTGAGGCCCCGCCTGGTGGGTGTAAAAGATCCCGTGACATGATTGAGTAAAGCTGGCTTGTTCCCCTGGCGACCTGACCAACTTGGGCTAAGATCACCTCAACAAAAACAAATTGACTAGTGAATTATGATTGCACACAATAACTGTGACTCCACTTCAGATTGGCTCAGTGGTACTTTGGGACGTGGAGAGGATGTGACAGGTGTTCTATAAAAACAAGTTCCTGTTCTTCTTTCCCCACGTGTGGACAGAGACTGCAGATTGCGCATCGAACTTATCAACCACCTCAGAATCCATCAAACGAGTGAACAAAGAACATTATAGCACAGGAACAGGCCCTTCGGCCCTCCAAGCCTGTACCGGTCATGATACCACCCTTTGCCAAAACCCTCAGCACTTCCTTGTGCTGTATCCCTCTATACCCATCCTATCCGTGTGTTTGTCAAGATGCCTTTTGAACGCCGTTAATGTATCCGCTTTCACAACCTCCCCTGGCAACGAGTTCCAGGCACTCACCACCCTCTGCGTAACAAACCTGCTTCGCACATCTCCTCTAAACCTTGCCCACGGACCTTAAACAGTCACCTCTGGTGACTGACCCCTCCGCCCTGGGAAAGAGTGCCTGCCCATCCACTCCACCCATGCCCCTCATAATCTTGTCGACCTCTATCAGGTCACCCCTCAACCTCTGTCTTCCTAATGAAAACAAGTGGAAGCAAGCCATTGCTGACCCCGAGGGACACTGTCTAAGACTGAGGAGAGCAGTGACTCCAATACCCAGGACTGCCCTCATGTTCCCTCGGTGTGTCAGTCTCCTAACCTGCCGGGGTGCGACGATCACGACAGCAGCGCTTTTAATCTCTGCTCATTTGAAACCGGCCTTTCCCTGCCTTATGATGACACTCAAATCACTGTGTGAATCGGGATTTCCAGCTTCAAACGAAGGGTCTGGCAGACAAATGTTCACACAGCTGCTGACATTTTATTGTTGCTGGAGATGATGCATTGGGTGGGGTAACAAATCGGACAGCGAATTAGACACAGGGGGAGTTGGTTGATCAGGGGTGCGGTTCCAGTGACACAACCTTAAAATAAAGGAATAGAATGCTGGAACTATTAGACAATCGAGACAGAATCCGAGTTGAATGTGATAATGTTGAGAATCACACATGAACCATCTCTCTCTCTCTCTTCCTCCGGTATCTGATACGGACTGCCCTGTTGGGCCATTGCAGCATTTTCTTGTTCATCTCTGACCTTTTAGTCTTTTTGATCCATTGCTCTCGAAAGGTCAGTGGTATCCTTTTCTTTGCATTTCCATTAATCCCTGGTGTAATTAAATCAATGAAACGGATTGCATGTGCTTGATTCATGAAACTCGACAAATAATTCTGTTTCTTTTTAAGAAACATTGCCATTATCGATTTCAACGTCGGAAATTTATTTCCGATACATTTGCCAATTGTTAGGTCAGGGCAGCGAGTGCAGTGAGATCAGAACACTCCCTCCATTCCTGACCAGTTAATGTGTTGCTGTCCAGAACCTTCCTTCTCAGGACTTAATTGGCTGCAAAGTGCTTTTTGAGTTGTCCCATGTCAAGACTTTGGGCGGGTGTCTGCACCCCCCCCCCCCCCCCCCCGCAAAGCCGTGTGTTTCCTGGCGGCGCGCGCTCGCTGGGATGGAGAATCCCGCTGCTCGTCAATGGGATTTCCCGGGCTGGATTCTCCGTTCCCCAACGCCAAAATCGCGTTCGGTGACGGGGCGGAGAATCCCCGATCCTCCACCCCCTGAAAAGTTTCGTACTCGCAGAGTGCGCCGCATGCCTTATCGACGGCCTCCATATGTTGGCTGAGGCCCTATCTCACGATGCTCCATCCCCGACCGGCCGAGTCTCCAACGGCGTGGGTTGCGTGAGGTCTTACCCGTCGGGAACTCCGCCTGACGGCTGCGGACTAAGTCCCGCACCGCCACAGTCGGGGGAGGGCCGATCCGCGGGCAGGTGTGGACATATTTGGGGCTGGCAGCACTGAGGTGGGGCGGCCCGGGGCTCGCGAGCCGGCTGAAGGGGTGGCACTATTTTGTGGGCTGGGTCCGTGAGCGGCATTCGCCATGAAGCACGGCGCGGCTGCTGCAGGCTGCCGCCGTGCGCATGCCACGACCACGGTCCCGGCAATTCTCCGGGCCCTATCGGCAGCTACAGCCGGGTGCTCTACGCTGCCTCCCTGCTAGCCCCCAGCAAAACGGGGAATTAGTGGCTGTTTTGCGATAGTTTTCCTGGCGTAAACCGTTTTCCCGCCGGCGTTAGGACATAATCTCCAAATCGGAGAATCCAGCCCCCCATACCGCCGGGAAACCCACGGGCGGCGAGAACAGAGAACCCCAATGGCTGCGGAATTCCAGCCTTTTCCTTCCCTTCCCTTTCTTTCATTACTTATTTGTTCAGTTGTGTTTTTCTCCTTCCCCTGCTTCGGGAACATTCCATGTGCTTCTTGTTCTGTCCCCAGACCATCCAAACTACCCCTTCTCTATTACCAGACTTTGCACCAGTGTCTATTTTACGTTGCTGCTGTTTCTGATCCCTTCGGACCTTTTTCCAAATAGCAAACTCCATTTATCTATTGCCAAAGGCATATTGAAATCCCACAAGGTTCATTTGCTCAGGTTAAAGTTCAGCAAACTGTTTTTGCGATTGGACATTTCATTGAATGTTTTTCTGCCCTGTTTCTAATCTGACCAGTTACTCAGCACTGAAAGAGTGAATCAAGTGCCCCGCCCTGATGGTTCCTCATCAACCATGCAGCTCCTGCTCCTTGCTTTAGCAACTGGCACAGACCTCAAGAAGCAGATGGTTGCAGTGCTTCATAAATGCAGATTGCTGGGGACACGGGCAGACTGCACGTTAATAACAAAACTCAATTAATGAACTCCAGTTGAGACGTGGTAGGCCGTCGGGTCTTGGCGGGGCTGTGGAAGAGTGTCTGAAAGGCTGGTGAGCAGGAACGAAGCCAACACGACCAACCTCCTCCCCTAAACTTTACATCGGATGAGTTTATGCAGTATCACTCGAAAAGCGGTTCCACGGGATCATCACAGTGTTGTGACCACGTCCCCATTTATACTGTGGGATGGGTGGCTAGGCGGCTAACTACACCCGGCACCCGAGAGTGACAAAAACGTGTGTACGGCTGGATAATGGAGCATGTGTTGAAGGTGCTGTCACCTGCTGGCTAAAGATGGACAGCATCAGGTAGCGAAGAAACCACTTCTCACGGGGCTGGGAGCGCGCCGCCTCCCGCTGCCGAGAAGCAGGTGGCTGGGAGGCCGGAGAATCCCGCCTCTTCACCCACTCCATTCCCCCTCCCCTCCCCTCGCCAGCCCCTGCAAACCCCCTCCCCACCAAAAAAAGAGGCATTGGGGTCAAATGGAAAATTTCAAAACAGAATGAATAGATTTTTGTTATGTAGGTGTATTAAGAATTACAGAACCGAGGAGGGTAGATAGAGTTAAGATACGGATTATCCACCATCTAATTATATGGCTCGAGAGGCTGAATGGCCTATTCCTGATCAGGTTGGTTGTGGCTATGGCGACACTGTTTTGGATAGATACATTATTTTTAGCAGCAAATGTACCTGCATTGGGCACATACGTGTACTTCACATTCGACTATTTACTTAACAAGCATCTGCCACCATTCAGCACCCAAGGGATTAAAAAAGACCATCAAAAATGCACTCTGTCGTCACATTGCATTTATTGGTAATACAGAAGATGGAAAACACAGATAAAGTTCACAAGCATTTGCGGCTCGAATTTGGGTATTGAGATCACATGATCACCAACAGTATCTATTACTCATTTTTTATTTACATCATTTTTACATGTGGTGTTTTTTTTTACTGTCTATTTTTATTTATCGGACCAGCCAGTCTAAAACTTGTCACTGGTTTACTCGTCGGTGGAAATATCTTTTCTCAGTTTTGTAACATCGTAATTCTTAATTTTGAATTCCTCTTGACTTTTGTGGCCCCCCCACCCCCACCCCCTGCCCTGCGCCCCCCCCCCCCTCCCCCCCACCACCACCATTGAAATCGTGGCCCTGGCCTCCCCTCAATACGCAAGCGTACTCCCCGTGACCTTGACCGCCCTCCTCAAATGAGGTGCCAAACTGGGACCCATTCTAACTGTGGCTTAACCAATAATTAATAGAGATTTAACATTGCCCATCCACTTTTGTCAACCTCGCCGTCTTTGCTAAGGCTGAAAGGGCGACGTGACAGACGTGTTCAAAGTTCTGAAGGGTCTTTACAAAGTTTTTAAAAAAAATTTAGAGTCTGCTGCCTCACGGCGCCGAGGTCCCAGGTTCGATCCCGGCTCTGGGTCACTGTCAGTGTGGAGTTTGCACATTCTCCCCGTGTCTGCGTGGGTCTCATTCCCACAACCCAAAGATGTGCAGGCGAGGTGGATTGGCCACGCTAAATTGACCCTTAATTGGAAAAAATTAGTTGGGTACTCTAAATTTACATTTAGAGTACCCAATTCATTTTTCCAATTAAGCGAAAATTTAGCGTGGTCTATCGATATTATATTGCTTTCAGAGTCACCAGGGCAGCACGGTAGCATTGTGGGTAGCACAATTGCTTCACAGCTCCAGGGTCCCAGTTTCGATTCCAGCTTGGGTCACTGTCTGTGCGGAGTCTGCACATCCTCCCCGTGTGTGCGTGGGTTTCCTCCGGGTGCTCCGGTTTCCTCCCACAGTCCAAAGATGTGCAGGTTAGGTGGATTGGCCATGATAAATTGCCCTTAGTGTCCAAAATTGCCCTTAGCGTTGGGTGGGGTTACTGGGTTATGGGGATAGTGTGGAGGTGTTGACCTTGAGTAGGGTGCTCTTTCTAAGAGCTGGTGCAGACTTGATGGGCCGAATGGCCTCCTACTGCACTGTAAATTCTATGATAATCCATGATAAATGATACCACCACAAGGTTCAACCGGCTATCGATCAAAGAGCCAAACACCAGTTAGTTAGTTCAAGATCAAGGGTACTTTATTTACACACAAGATTAATCATGCAACATAAACACTACTAGTTAAACTACACCTATAAACTATGACAACCTGTACTTAACTTCAGGCACCCGGCTTAGGTCAGAGGAACAGTGGCCTTTGTTCGAATCTGGGTCTATCGGGCCTGTAGAAGTAACTGCTGCTCAGCTGGGCTCATCCACCTGGTAGCGGACGTTGAACTTGAACTTGCTTCTGGTGGTGCTGCGATTGGAGATGGACGTTGCCGGAGCGCCAGGTCCAAGAGAGTTCGAACACATGGCAGTGTCTCTCGAAGCTTTCGCGCTCTTTTGGGCGGTCCTTCGTTTTGGACCCCATTAATCGGGCAGTTCTCAATCACTGTCTTCGATCTGAACCAATAAAGGGTCGGGTGTCTTGATGGCTGGGCGTGTCCTAAGCGGTCATTGACCCTGTTGTTTATGCTTCCTGAGTTAAAGGAGTGGCGCCGAAATGTCTGGACTTGTATCGGTTGCCTGAGTATCAGTCCTTTGTCTTACGGGGATGGGCCATCAAAATGCTAATCGGTTGGGGGTTTCGATGCTGTCTGGATTCTTTGCTCACAAATATACATTCAGGCTCTGAGCCTGCCTGAATCTTACATTGTCCACATTTCCCTTTAGGCTTTGCGAACGTCCATGTTTCTTGTCGTAAGTGGTCATCCCAGGTGGCTACAACATGTACAGGGGAATGGGAGAAATTGGATAGCTCTTTCTAAAGTCCAGTACAGCCATGATGGGCTGAAGGCGCCCTTCCATACGATAAGATCCTCAGGAAACCCTAGGATTCAATGTGATATTTGTCGAGGAGAAAGGCTGCTCCTTTTTATTTTATCTCTCACCTCTCTTGCCCAGCTAGCCTGACCTGTAGATGGAACTAGGTGCTGCATGGTTCTGCACATTGTGACGAAGATGGAAAGGGTTGTTCACGTCGAATGGGAAACAAAGGTGAAAAAGCAAAAGGGTTGAGCATGAGGACGCTCTGTAAAAGGAAGATGAAGATTGGAGATGCATTTGCTTGCAAGACGAAGCAAACTACATTATTTATAACTCCATTTTATCTGGGTTTTCTCACCTTGCGTTGAAAGGGACATTGTACCGTTGAACAATGTACAGACAAGTTCCGCAAGAGTTATTCAAGAGCTGCTTTAATTCTTGGCTTAGAGAGGTCTCGGGCGGTTGCTTTCTGACATGCGATCCTCGAGCAAATTTAGGAAGCCCCTAAGCAAACTTGCCGAATTCTCAAAGTTGCGATTTGAGTTCTATAAAGTGGAGGATTAGAGGACCCTGACATAACATTGGAATCTTCAGGCAGGCGGGAGGTTAGAATTTGTTTTCTCCATTTTGACAGGGTCGACCAAATTTCCGCCAAAGTCAGCTGCTGCTGCATTGATGAGTGAAGTTCTCGAGGAGCTGGAGGAACTGGAATGTCTGTGAAAGAACCTAAAGGCTTTGAGACAAATGTGGACATTAATGGGATTGGCTGCATTATTGTCGCGGCCTGGTTGGGTGCAGGGAATGCCACGAGTAGAAGAACATCTGTCAGGTTGCAAAATGCTGCATTGATGTACTGTACTTTTGGCTGGATTCCTTCAGAGTTGGAACTGATGGACCCCTAGTCAATTTTGGAATGTTTATCTCCTTCATAGATCAAAGTTGGGCTAAGTCTGTGATGGTGCAAGTTGTACATTTGTTTGTTTAAGAGGAAGAAATTCAATGACCCAGAATTCCTTTCCTCTTTATGCTATCTCATGCTTATTCCCCTCGGGCGGCACAGTGGTTAGCACTGTTGCTTCACAGCGCCAGAGACCCGGGTTCGATTCTCGGCTTGGGTCAGTGTCTTGTGCGGAATCTGCACGTTCTCCCCATGTTTGCATGGGTTTTCTCCGGGCACTCTGGTTTCCTCCCACAAGTCCCAAAAGGGATGGATTTGGATTTTGTTTGTTGTTACGTGTACCGAGGTGCAGTGAAAAGTATTTTTCTGCAAGCAGCACAACAGATCATTAAGTATATGAAAAGAAAAGGAGATAAAAGAAAATACATAATAGGGCAACACAACATATACAATGTAACTACATAAGCACCGGCATCGGGTGAAGCACACAGGGGTGTAGTGTTAATGAGGTCAGTCCATAAGACAGTCATTTAGGAGTCTGGTAACAGCGGGGAAGAAACTGTATTTGAGTCTGTCCGTGCATGTTCTCAGAGTTTTGTATCTCCTGCCTGATGGAAGAAGTTGGAGGAGTGAGTAAGCCGGGAGGGAGGGATCTTTGATTATGCTGCCCGCTTTCCCCAGGCAGCGGGAGGTGTAGATGGAGTCAATGGATGGGAGGCGGGTTCATGTGATGGACTGGGCTGTGTTTACGACTCTCTGAAGTTTCTTGCGGTCCTGGGCCGAGCAGTTGCCATACCAGGCTGTGATGCAGCCCGATAGGATGCTTTCTATGGTGCATCTGTAAAAGTTGGTAAGGGTTAATGTGGACATTCCGAATTTCCTTAATTTCCTGAGGAAGTAGAGGCGCTGTTGTGCTTTCTTGGTGGAAGCGTCGACGTGGGTGGACCAGGACAGATTTTTGGAGATGTGTACCCCTAGGAATTTGAAAGTGCTAACCATCTCCACCTCGGCCCTGTTGATGCTGACAGGGGTGTGTACAGTACTTTGCTTCCTGAAGTCAATGACCAGCTCACTAGTTTTGCTGGCATTGAGGGATAGATTGTTGTCGCTGCAGCACTCCACTAGGTTCTCAAACTCCCCCTTGTATTCTGACTCATCATTATTCAAGATCTGGCCCACTATGGTCGTATCGTCAGCAAGCCTGTAGATGGAATTGGAACCAAATTTTGCCACGCAGTCGTGTGCGTAAAGGGAGTATAGTAGGGGGCTAAGTACGCAGCCTTGCAGGGCCCTGGTATTGAGGACTATTATGGAGGAGGTGTTGTTCTTTATTCTTACTGATTGTGGTCTGTGGGTTAGAAAGTTGAGGATCCAGTTGCAGAGTGGGGAGCCAAGTCCTAGGTTTTGGAGCTTTGATATGAGCTTGGCTGGGATTATGGTGTTGAAGGCGGAGCTGTAGTCAATAAATAGGAGTCTGATGGAGGAGTCCTTGTTGTCGAGATGCTCTAAGGATGAGTGTAGGGCCAGGGAAATGGCATCTGTTGTGGACCGGTTGTGGCGATATGCGAATTGCAGTGGATCAGGTGCGTTCTGGGAGTATGGAGGTGATGCGCTACATGACCAACCTCTCGAAGCACTTCATTCCGACTGAAGTTAGGGCCACCGGACGGTAGTCATTGAGGTACGTTGCCTGGTTGTTCTTTTTCACCGGTATGATGGTGGTCTTCTTGAAGCAGGTGGGGACCTCGGAGTGGAGTAGGGACAGGTTAAAGATGTCCGTGAATACCTCTGCCAGCTGGTCCACGCAGGCTCTGAGTGCACGACCAGGGATCCCGTCTGGACCCGTCGCCTTCCGAGGGTTCACTTTCAGGAAGGCCAATCTGACTTTGGGAGCTGTGATGGTGGGTATGGGTGAATTATGGGCTGCTGGGCACTCAACAGCGGATTGTTAGTTACCTGCTCGAACCGAGCATAGAATGCATTGAGTTCATCGGGGAGGGGTGCGCTGCTGCCGGAGATACTGCTCGGCTTCGCTTTGAAGCCCGTTATGTTGTTTAGGCCTTGCCACAACAGCCGAGAGTCTGTCTGTGACTCTAGCTTGGTCTGAAATTCTCTCTTGGCATCTCAGACGGCTTTGCGGAGGTCGTACCTGGATTTCTTGCGTAGGTCAAGGTCCTCTGACTGGAACGCCTCAGACTTGTCCTTCAGTAGGGAGTCAGTCTCGCGATTGAGGCATGGTTTTCGGTTGGGGAATGTACCTACTGCTTTCTTTGGCACGCAGTCGTCCACACATTTTGCACACACAAAAGACGTGCTTAATTGGTGAATTGGACATTCTGAATTCTTCCTCAGTGTACCCGATCAGGTGCCGGAATGTGGCGACTAGGGGATTTTCACAGTAACTTCATTGCAGTGTTAATGTAAACCTAATTGTGATATGTATAAATATTATTATTAAAGTAATGACGCTTCGACACGTTTGTCAATACCAACCCACAGCCATAATCATTGCACCTGAAGGAAGTAATTTGTTGTTGCGTCACTGCTGGCGCATCGTGTGCATGGCCGGTGCAGTTTACTTTAAATAACCAATAGGTCAGCCTGACGTCTGCCAGGAAGGCCCTGCACTGAAGTTGCCTTTATCCTGGTGCTGGTTTGGAGGAGACTGACCATGTCCCATTTTTCCGTGACTGAACCTAACTCTAGTTGCAAATGTACAGACTCAGCATTAAATAGGCCTGTGAGTCCGCTGCAAATAACACGAGACGGCCATGGTTGCAAATATCCAGGAATTTGCCATAAACGTGCGGTGTTGTAGAATCTACGCCATCGTCAATTTGGACACAGTATGGGCGTTGATGTTTGATGCCAGAATTTGTTATGTGTAGTGGTTGGCATTCCCACCTCTGAGCCATTGGGTGCGGGGTTCAAACCCCTCATCCCGATGCCCCCGCCCAGCGAGTGAAGACTGTTCCAGCTTTACATTCTAGGTATACTTGGGTCCAGTAGATATGGCTGGGCCTCCTCATCGATGATTCATGAGAAAGGAACAAAAGAAACTGTTGTAGGAGGCTCGTCAAGTCATCTCCACCATTCAACAAGGTTGTGGCTGCTGATCTATTGCAACACCACCTTCCAGCACTGTCCGCATAGCCCATATATCTAATATCTAATGATGCCTTCTTAAATATACCCGATGACTGAACATCAGCAATTTTCTGGGTAGAGATTTTCGAAGATTCGCAACCCTTTGAATGAAGGATTTTGCTCATTTTAGTGCTGAATGACTTTTTCCAAGAGTGGGGGTGTCAATTACAAGGGGTCACGATTCCAAGGTGAGAGGGGGAAAGTTTAAGGGAGCCGTGCGTGGAAAGTTTTTTATGCAGAGGGTGGTGGGTGCCTGGAACGCTTTGCCAGCGGAGGTGGTAGAGGCGGGCACGATAGCATCATTTAAGTTGCATCCAGAGAGATATATGAATGGGCAGGGAACAGAGGGAAGTAGATCCTTGAAAAATAGAAGACAGGTTTAGATAAAGGATCTGGATCGGCGCAGGCTAGGAGGGCCGAAGGGCCTGTTCCTGTGCTGTAATTTTCTTTGTTCTTTGTTCTACCCCTTATTCTGAGATTGTGGCGCTAGGTTCTAGACTCTGCAGGCAGAGGAAACATCCTTCCAGGATCTATCCCATCGAGCCCCACACAATTGGGTCATGTTTCATTCTTCTAAATTCTAGGGAGCATAGACCTAAGGCGGGAATTACCGATCGACTTGCCGTGTGTATTTCGGTGGTGGAGGGGACCCACCAGTGGGATTTTCTGGTCCTGCCAATGTCTACGGGATTTGTCTATTGCCCCTCTGTCTATTGCCCCTTGTCTATTCAATCTGTTCTCATTGGAAAATCCTCTTGTCCCAGTAATCAGTCTAGTGAACTTCCTCCAAATCAAGTCTATCCCTCCTTAGGAAATGAATACAAAACTCTGAGTATGGTCTCACAAATGCCCTATAACCTTTCTGGGGTAAAGGCCAAATAACCCTGTTGATTGGTATAGTATGTTTGTTGTTTATTCTTGCACGGGGTGTGAGCATCGCTGGCAAGGCCAGCATTTGCCGCCCATCTCCTTGGCCTTCAGCTGAGTGGCTTGCTGGGCCATTCCAGAGGGCCGTTAAGAGTCAACCACATTGATGGGCAGCACGGTGGCCTAGTGGTTAGCACAGCTGCCTCACAGCGCCGAGGTCCCAGGTTCGATCCCGGCTCTGGATCACTGTCCGTGTGGAGTTTGCACATTCTCCCCGTGTTTGCGTGGGTTTCGCCCCACAACCCAAAGATGTGCAGGGTAGGTGGATTGGCCACACTAAATTGCCCCTTAATTGGAAAAAATGAATTGGGTACTCTAAATTTTATTTTTTTTAAAAGAGTCAACCACATTGCTGTGGGTCTGGAGTCACTTGTAGGCCAGACCGGGTAAGGACGGCAGATTTCCTTCCTTAAAGGGCATTAATAAAGGGCATCAAAGGAGAAAATGCTGGAAAATCTCAGCAGGTCTGGCAGCATCTGTAGGGAGAGAAAGGTTCTAACGTTTCGAGTCTGATGACTTTGTCCCTGAGCTTTCAGCTTTGACAAAGGGTCAACTGGACTCGAAACGTCAGCTCTTTTCTCTCCCTACAGATGCTGCCAGACCTGCTGAGATTTTCCAGCATTTTCTCTTTCGTTTCAGATTCCAGCATCCGCAGTAATTTGCTTTTACGCAATGAAGGCTATCGGATGGGTTTTACCAACAATCTTTGATAATCACCATTACTGAGGCCAGCTTTACATTCCAGATTTATTCATTGAATGTAAATTCCACCAACAATTTGAACCCCTGTTCCCAGAGCCCAAACCTGGGCCTCTGGATTAGTAATCCAATGGCATTACCACTGCCCCACCACCTCCCCTTTATGTGAAAGCTGCACCTCGAATCGGGATCTGCCCGCTTGCTCTTTGCCACTCTCGGTTTCCATGCAAAATGCAAGCTGTCCATATAATGCTGCACCTCACCTCTCCCACGCTCAGATTTATCTTCTCCTCCCTTGCGGGCACCGACTGATATGATTGTCCCATTCCACATAGTGAGCGTCGATAGGATGTTTGACTCTGGAAACCCAAATTCTCTCCTCGGCCAGCCAATGTTCGGATTTGCACTTTTATTAGGACCTACCGGATAGTGAGCAGGAGTGCGAAACGTGCAAGTGCAGGGCTCCGAGGTCCTTGTCGAAGTCGGCTTCGCTCAGCACCATTGAAGGTGGGGTCTGGGACCTCTTTATCCTGGTCCAATGGCTCTTACCCCATGAGCTGTTGGACTTGAGCCATTGGGACACTCATACCCATGTTGATCCTATTTACCGACCCCACGGCTGCATTCTGTGGCCTGTGCATTGGCTGTGCGGAGCGCACAACTAACCTGACACTTCCTGTAAGATCAGAAACAGATTGAACGTGGATGCAGAGTTAACCAGAATATTATTCCAGTGTAATTAACATTGTTATGGGCTGAGCTGCGTAATTTACCTGTTTATGCAGCTTGCATCTCGTACCCAGCCATCAAATTGAGGATAATAATGATATCTTCTCTCCACCCCCACGAGTGCTGCTTCTTTGAACAGAGCTGGAGCTACACGCCTGAACACACAGGTGTGGTGATTGTTAAATACTTTGCTCAATTCCCCAGCAAGACGAGCAGCCACTGCTGAGCGTGATGGGCTCCACACCAGTCAGCTGCAAGGAGAGGAACTGCCGGAGAGTCCAGAATACGGGTGCTCAGACTGTGAGGACAACATTTTTCACTCTTTCACTGTTGTGAATCTTTGGAACTCTCTGCCCCAGGGAGGTCAAAACGCTGGGTGTAGTCGAGATCGAGATCGATAGAGTTTTAGTTGCGAGAGAAATTAAGGGCGATCGGGATAGTTCATTTGAGGTCAAAGGTCAGCCATGATCTAACTGAATGACGAAGCTGGGTCAAAGGGCCGAATGGCCTGCTGCTCTTGCTCCTGTTACTTACGTTTTTAAAAGAGAAGGAAGAATAAAAACAAAGAATATGTCGGTCTGATGACTCAGTGGGGAAGAAAATGGTCACAATATCCCCCAAAATGGTGCTAGGCTCAACTACTGATTTGCACTGAAGTTGCAGTGCCGTTAAATTCTGAATTCCTGTACCCAATGGTTGGAAAATGGCCAAGGGCCAATTCGGCCTGTGATTAGCCATGTTGGAAAATATACTTTGCAGGTGGAGGCCAAAACAGATTTGTGTGTGAGTGCAGCCCCAACTCCCACCTTCCTGCCCTCCTCTCCTCCAGTTGTCAGTATGGATGTACCACCTTAACAAGGCTCATGGTTGAAGGATTGCCAATGTGGGAGGTACTGGAAGGATGTTCGTATTCGTGGAACTGTGCTGCAGGGTGAGCCACCGCCGTCAGGGTTGGGGGGTGAGGGGTGGGGGAGAGAGACCACAATGACCTAGGCCACAATGACCTAGCTCTATCCAGTACCTGGGTTGGAGTGGAGGAGGAGAGGGAATATTCTTCACATAATCCGGCTTAATGTGGCACACTGCTGTGATAATATCCTCCCTAAAGTGGAGTCCCGCCATCGTTGTTTGCCATTATTCTTCCCAAACAAAGGCCAAGTCTCTGAGCATGGGTCCCCTGGAAGCCGTCCTTTGATCCGTGTGCAGGCTCTTTTGTCAGCAACATAGTGGCGTAATCTGTAAGCTCCTACCACTTGGCTTAATGGCTTTGCAGAAAATGCATCCCGCTGATGTGACCTCCAGGTAAACCGTCTGTTGTTTGCTGGGTCCATTAAGACACGATAGCTTTGCTACTGTCTACAGGCTCTGAGCTTTTCTTTAATATGCTGTAAGTGCCATCATGCAGCATCCTGACCCGGGGGGGTTTCTATCTGAAGCTGCCCGTGCTTGTGAAGATTTTTGAAAGATGCAGAGAGATTTTTGAGCCAAACAGCCATTTTGACTGATCGGACGTTCATACGATTTACGATAGAACTGTGAAGGACGGGAATGTCCCATTCCGGAGATTCGGTCCGGTGGCGGGTGGAAAGGTCGGAGTGATTCCCGCTGGGAATTAATGAGCTGCACGCATGTGACCTTTCCCTGCGCAGCTCATTAATTATGCATCCGCGTGGAGCTCGATGAATCTTGTGGTTGGATGAACAGGAGGTTTCCCACCCCACCGTTACCTCATCGGCCGAAGGTCCTGGGACCATATTTAAGCAGCAAGTGGACAGTCTTTTATTTCACTTTTTATTTAAAAAATATTTTTATTCAACATTTTTCATTTTTTGCACCAGAAGTACCCAACAACTCCTCCCCCCTCAATCTCCGGAACACCCAGCTCTCCAAAATGTAAAATGAATCCACTCCTCTCAGGGCATATTTGAGGAGTGGGGGGGGGGGGGGGGGGGGGGTGGTGAGAGAAGCTGACCTCCACTCCAACAGGACCCACCTGCGAACCATCAACGAGGCGAGGGCAGTCTTTTAAACGTGGACCCCTGCCCTTGTTCCTGCAACCCCAGGACAATCTTTCACCCTTGCCCTCTGGTCCTATCCCTTGCTCCCTCTCCACCCCTCCCACACACACACACACACTAAGTTCTGGCATCATCTCAATCCACTGGCCATGCCTCGGGGAAGCTTGTGCTACCCACACCCGATATGTAGCGCTGGAAGTTTAAAAGTCAGATGAAGCCCGGTGTCTGCTGTACTGACCTCAAAGTCGTGGGTGAAGCTAAGTGTGCCAAGTGTACACCACCTGTGTACAGTCATTAAGCGTAATATTGTAATTACCCGCTGGCGTGGAGGGGGAGCGTGATTCCGGCCTTCTCATTTACATTCTCGAGATGCCGATGAATGAAAACGGGGCTCCCGATGTTGCGCGCCAGGAACCTTAACCCGTCTTGGAAGTCGGGAGAACAAAATACCAAACTATTTTCCCGCTGTTGGAAAACTGACTTTTTTGACTCGCGTCAAATGAAGTGTCCCTGGTCTCCATGGCTCCCGTGGCTGGCAGGAGCACGTGGTTCTCCACAAAGTCTACGTACTCTAATCATCGGCTTGAAGATGTAAGTATCAGAAGGAAATTGCAACTGGCGGAGTAACTGGTTGTCAGAGATAAAGCTTTTAAGAAACACTTCAACACAGACACTTTAATTACAAGTTGAAGTCCTTTATTCTAAAAATAATTATTTTTGGATAAAAATACTTGGAGTCAACGGGCAAAATGCATCAGTGTGAAGAATCAGGGCAAACGACTTCCGGTTGCGGCGATGATTAGCTAAGCCGCACGTTTCGGCGGCTCCAGCTCCAACGGACCTTCGGGCTCTTTTAAGAGCCCCAACGGGAAATTTTCACGCGACGAAACCCGGTGTGGGGTGAGTGAATAGGGAGTCCCCCCCCCCCCCAACGAAAGAGGAAAATATCGGCTGCAGCGCGAGGAATCCTCGACGAGAGGGACAGAAAGGGAGAAGACACAAGATGGCGGCGGAGAAAGCCCAGGCGGCATGGGGGCCCGAGCAAGATGAATTCTTGAGACGGTGTGTGGAGCTACTAAAGAGGGAGGTGCTGACCCCGATGCTACAGGCAATTGAGGGGCTCAAGGAGGCACAAAGGACCCAGGAGACAGAGCTCCGCGTGGTGGAGCAGAAGGTGACGGATAATGAGGACGAGATCCTGGGCCTGGCGGTCAAAACACAGACGCACGAGGCGCTCCACAAAAAGTGCATTGAAAGGATTGAGGCCCTAGAAAACAGAGCGCGAAGGAAGAACCTTCGGATACTGGGTCTCCCTGAGGGAGTGGAAGGAGCGGATTGTGGGGCTTATGTAAGCACGATGCTAAGCTCGTTGATGGGAGCTGAGGCCCCTGCGGGCCCCTTAGAGGTGGAGGGGGCACATCGGATCCCGGCGAGAAGACCAAAAGCGGGAGAACCACCTAGGGCGACAATCGTGCAATTTCACCGCCTTAAAGATAGAGAAGAGGTCCTGAGATGGGCTAAAAAAGTACGGAGTAGCAGATGGGAGAATGCAGTGGTACGGGTGTGCCAGGATTGGAGTGCGGAGGTGGCAAGAAGGAGGGCGAGTTTTAACCGAGCCAAGGAGGTGTTACACAAAAAGAAGGTGAAGTTCGGGATGCTGCAGCCGGCACGACTATGGGTCACGTACCAGGAGAGACATCACTACTTCGAAACGGCGGAAGAAGCATGGACCTTTATTAAAGAGGAGAAATTGAATCGGAACTGAGGGACTGATACTGTAGGGAATGTTATTGTCGATGTAAATAGAGAAGTAAATTGGGAAGGGGGGAGACACTAAGAAATGTGGGCGCCGGTGAGGGGGGAAAGAAGGGACATAGGCGGAGAATGAGGAATGGGAATGGGAGGGGAAAGGGAGCTGCGCCACAAGAGGCGGGTCAGATAAAGGGATGTTCCCGCGCCAGAAAGATAATGGCAGGAAGACAGGCGCAAGGCAGATGGGAGGTCCCCACACGGGGGGGTCAAGGAGGGAGCAGGAGTAGCCGGGGTCAGTTGAAGTCAGCTGACTTGCGGAAGTAATATGGGGGGAGCAATCACGCTAGAAGGGGATCTAGCGGGGGGGGGGGATAACTGGGTTGCTGCTGCGGAAATCAAAGAGGAAATGGCTAAAGAGTGGGTGGACGGGGATGGAATGCGACGCCTGGGGAGCGAGTGGGAGCACGGAGGCGGGATACGGGACTGGCCTAGAGAAGGTGATGGCTAGTCGACACGGGAAGGGGGCAGGTAGCCCCCTAGTGAGGCTGATCACGTGGAACGTGAGAGGCCTGAATGGACCGATTAAAAGGGCCCGAGTGCTCGCGCACTTGAAAGGACTAAGGGCAGACGTGGCTATGCTCCAGGAGACGCACCTGAAGGTGGCGGACCAAGTTAGGTTAAGGAAAGGATGGGTAGGACAGATGTTCCACTCAGGACTAGATGCAAAGAATAGAGGGGTGGCCATATTGGTGGGGAAACGGGTAGCATTTGAAGCAAGGAGCACTGTAGCAGATAGTGGAGGCAGATATGTAATGGTGAGTGGCAGGCTGGAGGGAATGGAGGTCGTGCTGGTTAATCTATATGCCCCGAATTGGGACGATGCGGGATTTATGCGACGGATGTTGGGTCGTATACCGGACCTGGAGGTAGGAAACTTGATATTAGGAGGGGACTTCAACACCGTGCTGGACCCAGGGTTAGATAGATCCAGATCGAAGACCGGAAGAAGGCCGACAGCGGCCAAGGTGCTCAAGGGGTTTATGGACCAAATGGGGGGAGTGGATCCATGGCGATTTCTTAGACCGAGGGCCAGGGAGTTCTCCTTCTTCTCCCATGTCCATAAAGTGTACTCCCGGATAGATTTTTTTGTTCTGGGAAGGTCGTTGATCTCAAGGGTGGAAGAAGCTGAGTATTCAGCCATTGCGGTTTCGGACCATGCCCCACACTGGGTGGACCTGGAACTAGGAGAGGAAAGGGAGCAGCGAGCACTCTGGCGATTGGATGTGGGATTGATGGCGGATGCGGGAGTGTGTGGAAGAGTGCGGGGATGTATTGAAAGGTACCTGGAGGCGAATGACGACGGGGAGATCTGAGTGGGAGTGGTATGGGAAGCACTAAAAGTGGTGGTCAGAGGAGAGCTGATCTCCATTAGGGCCCACAAAGGGAAAACAGAGGCCAAGGAAAGGGAAAGATTACTGGGGGAGATTTTAAGGGTGGACAGGGAATTTGCGTAGACCCCGGAGGAGGGATTGTACAGGGAGAGAAGGCGACTCCAGACGGAGTTCGACCTTTTGACCACCAGAAGGGCGGAGGTGCTGTGGAGGAAGGCACAGGGGAGGAGGTATGAATATGGGGAAAAGGCTAGTCGCCTGCTGGCCCATCAGCTGCGAAAGAGGACAGCGGCGAGGGAGATAGGGGGAATTAGAGACGAAAAGGGAGCTACGGTGCGGAGAGCAGGGAAGATAAACGAGGTGTTCAAGACCTTTTATGAAGGACTGTATAGGTCCCAGCCCCCGGAGGGAGAGGAGGGGATGCGGCAGTTCCTGGATCAATTGAGGTTCCCGAGGGTGGAGGAGCAGGAGGTGGAAGGCCTGGGGGCACCGATTGGGGTGGACGAGGTTATTAAGGGGCTGGGGAATATGCAAGCAGGGAAGGCTCCGGGACCAGACGGGTTCCCGGTGGAATTTTATAGAAAGTACGTGGACTTGTTGGCCCCGCTGCTGGTGAGGACGTTTAATGAGGCCAGGGAAGGAGGGACTTTACCCCCGACAATGTCGGAGGCGACGATATCGCTAATTCTGAAGCGGGATAAAGATCCGTTGCAGTGCGGGTCCTATAGACCTATTTCATTATTGAATGTGGATGCCAAATTGCTGGCAAAGGTACTGGCATCGAGGATAGAGAACTGTGTCCCGGGGGTGGTGCACGAAGACCAGACAGGGTTCGTAAAGGGGAGACAACTGAATGTCAACGTGCGACGACTATTAGGGGTGATAATGATGCCCCCAGTGGAGGGGGAGGCAGAGATAGTGGCGGCAATGGATGCAGAGAAGGCATTTGATAGGGTGGAGTGGGAGTACTTATGGGAGGTGCTAAGGAGGTTTGGGTTCGGGAATGGGTTCATTAGCTGGGTCAAACTCCTTTATGGGGCCCCAACGGCAAGTGTGGTCACGGGTCGGCAAAGATCGGAGTATTTCCGACTATATAGGGGAACAAGACAGGGATGCCCGCTATCTCCATTGTTGTTCGCGTTGGCAATTGAACCTCTGGCCATGGCGTTGAGAGACTCCAGGAAATGGAGAGGGGTGATTAGAGGGGGAGAAGAACACCGAGTGTCGCTATACGCAGATGACCTACTGTTGTATGTGACGGACCCAGTGGGGGGGATGACAGAGGTCATGCAGATATTGAGGGAGTTCGGAGATTTCTCGGGATATAGGCTTAACATGGGGAAGAGTGAACTATTCGTGATACACCCTGGGGACCAGAGTAGAGAGATAGAAGGCCTGCCTCTAAGGAAAGTGGAAAGAAACTTCCGATACCTGGGGATTCAGATCGCTAGGAGCTGGGGAACCTTACACAGACTTAATCTGACACAATTGGTAGAACAAATGGAGGAGGACTTCAAGAGGTGGGACATGCAGCCTCTGTCGTTGGCGGGCAGAGTGCAGGCAATTAAGATGATGGTCCTCCCGAGGTTCTTATTTGTATTTCAGTGTCTCCCTATACTAATCACTAAGACCTTTTTAAAAAAAATAGACAGGACCATCACGAACTTCGTGTGGGCAGGGAAAGTCCCGAGGGTAAGGAGGGGGTTCCTACAACGTAGCAGAGACAGAGGAGGATTGGCGCTACCGAATTTGGGCGACTACTATTGGGCCGCCAATGTGGCGATGATTCGTAAATGGATGATGGAGGGAGAGGGAGCGGCGTGGAAAAGACTGGAGAGAAAGTCCTGTAAAGGGACGAGCCTAGAGGCGCTGGTGACGGCGCCGCTACCGCTCTCACCAAAAACGTTTACCACGAATCCAGTGGTGGCGGCAACATTGAATATTTGGGGACAATGGAGGAGACAGAGAGGTGCGCGGGGAGCCCTGGTGGGGTCCCCAATCAGGAACAACCACAGGTTTGCCCCAGGAAGGATGGATGGAGGATTTTAGAGCTGGCACCAGTTGGGAATTAGGAGGGTGGGAGATTTATTTATAGATGGGACGTTTGCGAGCTTGGGTGCGTTGGAGGAAAAGTATAAGTTGCCCCGGGGAAACTTCCTTAGGTATATGCAGGTGAGGGCGTTCACAAGACAACAGGTGAGGGAATTTCCGCTGCTCCCGGCACAGGGGATCCAGGACAGAGTGCTTTCGGGGGTGTGGGTCGGGGAGGGCAAGGTGTCAGAGATATACCGAGAGATGAGGGAAGAGGGGGAGGAGCTGGTGGGCGAGTTAAAAGGAAAGTGGGAAGAAGAGCTAGGGGAGGAGATAGAGGAGGGTATGTGGGCTGATGCCCTAAGCAGGGTAAATTCCTCTTCCTCGTGCGCCAGGCTTAGCCTGATTCAATTCAAGGTGCTACATGGAGCACACATAACGGGAGCAAGATTGAGCAGGTTCTTTGGAGTGGAGGACAAGTGTGGGAGGTGCGGCGGAAGCCCGGCAAACCACGCACATATGTTTTGGTCGTGCCCGGCACTGGAGGGGTATTGGAAGGGAGTGACGGGAGTGATCTCGAAGGTGGTGAAGGCCCGGGTCAAACCAGGCTGGGGGTTAGCTCTATTTGGAGTTGCGGAAGAGCCGGGAGTGCAGGAGGCGAAAGAGGCCGACGTTGTGGCCTTTGCGTCCCTAATAGCCCGGCGTAGGATTTTACTCATGTGGAAGGAAGCGAACCCCCCCGGACTGGAGGCCTGGATAAACGATACGGCGGGGTTCATAAAATTGGAGAAGATGAAGTTTGCGCTGAGAGGATCGGCTCAAGGGTTCACCAGGCGGTGGCAGCCATTCCTCGACTACCTAGGGGAACGTTAGAGGGAAGATAGATGACCAGCAGCAGCAACCCAGGGGGGAGGGGGGGGGGGGAAGTTTTAGTTTATGTTAAATGATTAGTTTACCATGTTGATTAGCCATTTGTTCACTGTTAAATTTTCTTTTTTGTTATCTTTGATTTGTAAGGGGAAAAAATTGTGATCGAAAAACTTTCAATAAAATATATTTTTTTAAAAAAAGAATCAGGGCAAAAGCTGCAAGTCTGAAATGGAAACAAAACGGTTAAAAACGCACCCAGAGTTCTGTGAAAAGGAAAGGTGGGAGTTAGCGTTTCAGGCATAATTCATTCAGCAGAACTGGGAATAGGTGATCACCAATTCTGACCAAGAAGCGGCCCTCAAAAAAGTAGTCTAATCTTTTCTCTTGGCCGGTCAGATTACCTTTCCTCACAGACGTCAGTAAACCAGATGAGTTTTTATAACAATCCAATTGTTACATGATTGAAAGTAAATTGATCAATGCTGGAATCTTCTGTATCTATTTCTGGCAAAGTTTTTGTTTGTCCCCAGGATTTGAAACCCCTTCCAAAGTTCAAGAAGGGTTGGGGAAAGGTTTGAACATCAGGGTTTTCAAAAATGTTGGGCAGGATTCTCCGTTTGAGCGACTATGGGCGGGATTCTCTGTTTCCCGACGGCGATTTCGTAATCGACGATTTCGTAATTGGAGATGGGGCGGAGAATCCCTTTTGATGCCAAAATCGAGGGCGGTGCCTGTTTGACGCAGGTTTTGTATGCTCCGCCCTCTCCAAAATGGCGGCTGCACGCTCCCCACCATTCGCAGGATCTCGGTTGTGCTCTGAAGGTCTCTAGCAGCATGGCCCTGGCATGTTGGACCTCACGGTGGGCCAAGAGGTTAGGACCTTGGGCGGGTTATTCCCTTGGCCCACCGCGCGGTCCACCGTGCCAGGGCCAAGTTGGTAGAGACCACAAGTGATCCACGCCCAAGTGATTCCCAGCCGTGGTCATCGGAGAATCATGGAGGGCCGGAGAACAGTGCCGTTAAATGGGTCATTAATATCCACCTGCATTCATTTACATGCTCCCGTTGGTGCATGGCGTGAACCTCGATTTTGGGGGTCGTAGAATTGCGTTCGGTTCGGCGCCCGGTGTCAGTCCTGATTTTGCCCCGACGCCCGATTCTTCATTCCGTCAGGGAACGGTATCTGGGCATCCAGAGATGGAGAATCCCGTCCGTTGTCCTTTGGATTTTAACGTTATTGGCCAGGCCGGGAATTACTACTCATCCGTACCCCTCCGAGGGGGTGGTGCTGGGCTGCCTTCTTTATCCGTTGCAATCCATGTGGCGTGGGTGCACCCACTGTCCTTCAAGGTAGTAAGTCCCAAGACTGTGACTCAGTGAGAATGAAGGAGAGTTGTTATAGCTCCAGGTCCGGATGGTGAGTGGGTCCTGGCAGATGGTGGTGTTCCCATGTGTCCGCTGGCTTTGCCTCATTCAAGTTGTTTGAGGTTGCAGGTTTAGAATGTACTACCAGACGCGTCCTGGTGAGTTCAGAGGGTTTCCTCGTTGCAGAACTCTCAAAAGCAAATGTCAGCAAGTCACAAAAGAGTTTTGAGACAAAAACGATCCACTTGCTGTTCAAAAGAAACCAGACTTTTGATGACTGCTTTGTAAATTTGCAAAATCTCTGATCAAAAACAGTCTGCCCGATGGAAAATGAATGGGTGTCAACTCCTAACATTTATTGACTTCTTCAGAATGTCTATTTATAATTCTGAACAGCCTTTTCAGACGCTAGAACTTTGGATTTCCAATTAGATGAAAGCGGCACATATTTTTAAAAAATGTCATGACAGTGGAACTCGATGCCAGGAACTCACTGGCTGAGGGACCTGAAGCAGGCAGCTTCCAGACCACCGCAGGTGCCCTACTAGAAAGAGCCCTGATAATGCGATGAGCAGAGTGTTAGGTTAGTGAAGAACCCTCGCAATACTGTTTTTTAAAAATCCTCTGAGGTCATTTTGTAAGTTGACGCTGTCCCCCAAACTGATGACCTTTACCATGTAGAAGCGCATGGGCAGCAGGCGAATGGGAACAAGAGCCCCTCAAAGGCACATGTCATCTGCACTTTAAAATATATCGCCATCCCTTCAACGCCCCTGAGTCAAAATCCTCAAATTGCCTCTGAAACAGCAATGTGGGTGCACCGACACTCCATGGGCTGTAGAAGCCGAAGCAGCCAGCTCACTCCCCCCTTCCCAAGGGCAATTAAGGATGGGCAATAAATGTTGACCTTGCCAAGTATGCCGGTAACCTGTGAATAAATTGTCACCGTAGACGGCCTTTTTTCCGCAGGCTCTTCACTGGGCAATTATTGCCCGATCTAACCAAATGGGAACCGAGTCCCATAGCGAGTACGTTTAGCCACGTGTTTCCCGGCACTCTCAGCTCCAAGACAAACCCCGCTCTCTAATGCCCACCCGGTTAGGTGTGGGGCCTCAGCGGGGAATGTGCGCCCGAGGCTGCATTCAGCCCCGTTTTCTGCACTGAGGAACTCCACTCACAGGAACTCCTCAAGTTTCCAACCCGACCCCTGATCTTCCCCCCCCCCCCCAAGCCCCAATGCATTATAACAGGATCCCCGTACCCCCCTCCCACACCCGCACAGTGCACCCCCCCCGGTCCAGTCATTGCTGCGTGAAAAATGCCAAGGTGGCACCGACAGCCTGGCATCCTGCCAGTGCCCCTCAGAGACCTCGGGCGAGTGCAGTTCAGTACTGGTCTCCAGAAATGGGGACCAGATGGAACTGCACTCATGGGGGTCTTCTAGGGGATCGGAAGCCCCCAGGTGCATGCCCTTTGGGCAGGGTGGTACCCTGGCACTGCTGATGTCACCTGGGCACCCTGGCAGTTCCAGCCTGACAAACTGGCATTGCCATCTGTGTCCCAGCCTGGCACTGCCAAGGTGCTCAGGTGGCACTGCCAACTGACAGGGGCACTGTCAGGGTGCTAGGTTGGCACTGCCAAGGTGCCAAGCTGACATTTTCAGTGTGCTGGCGACCCGGCCAAGGGGTCCCTACGTGGGTGTTGAGGGGTGTGTGTTGAGGCTGGGGGAGGATAGGGGGTCGAGTTGGGGGCCCCAGAGTTCAGGATGCCATTTAAAAGTGACGTCCCGATCTCTTGCTATACTGACGGGTTCCGGCGAGCGGAGCTCCTCGGGGTTGAAAACGGGGCTATGTGTGGCCTTGGCCCTGCATTCCCCACTGAGGCCTCTTATCTAATGCGAGTGCCGTTTTTTGTTTCACGGTGCTGCGAGCGGCTAAACAAGAACGCTGAGGGACGTTGTTCCCTTTTAGTTGAATCGCGCCCAGAAACCTTTCCGTTGGACCTCTCCCATAGTGAAGAGTTCAAATAGGAGGAGGATACTTGAATGACTTAGCCTTTAAATACATTTCTTTACATTTTGACTTATTGTAATATTCCTAATGGAAGGAAGGTAATGGTCCAAATGGATTTCCCACCGAGCCTCAAATATTCGAGCAAGCTTAGTGAACTAAACACCCT
This sequence comes from Scyliorhinus torazame, assembly GCF_047496885.1. Taxonomy (NCBI): domain Eukaryota; kingdom Metazoa; phylum Chordata; class Chondrichthyes; order Carcharhiniformes; family Scyliorhinidae; genus Scyliorhinus; species Scyliorhinus torazame. The sequence goes on along the minus strand of NC_092723.1, from coordinate 13,949,514 downwards.
TGTGACAGATAAATAGATGGATGACATGACCCACAGGAGGGCTTTAGAATGACGAAGGGGTTCTCTCGGGTAGATTTGAGAAAGATGTTTCTCCTTGTGTGAAAGTCCAAGCGTAGCGGCCACAAATATAACCTAGTCACTAGTAAATCTGATAATAGATACAGCAGAAATGTCTTTACCCGGGCAGTGGAACTGGATAACGCGCGGGCTAGATGAGAAAACTAGTATCGGAAAAGCTAGATAAACACATATGGGAGAGAGAGGAATAGACGGATATGCTGACAGGGGGCGATGAAGCAAGCTGCGAGGAGGCAGTGCGGAGCAGAAAGACCACGGGCTGGATTCTACGCCGGCGGGGTGCTCCGTTTTGCCGGCTGCCCGTGGGTTTCCCGGCGGCGTGGGGTTGCCCCACAATGGGAAACCCCATTGACCAGCCGGCGTAACGGAGCAGCTCAACGCCGTTCTGAACAGATCTGGAGCGGCGGGACGGAGAATCCAGCTCCACGTAGCTCAGTGGGCTGAAGGGGCTGTTTCTGTGCCATAACTAATATAAACTCAGTGGCAGTTAAAGGGCCTTCCAGAGCTCCGGACGAAATATATAATATTACCACCGGAAGTTTCCGGTCGTTGCAATTCACTATTCCCACCGGCAACTCCCCCCTGCCTGTGGGGGGAAGGTTGGTATGTGATGTCCACATCATGGACTAGTTGGGCTGAATGGACTGTTTCTGTGTTGCAAGTCTAACGTATTTATAACATTTGTGCAACTAGATCATTCTCAATTGAGAAACCTTTGGCTCTTGTGTCCTGGAATTGAGTTCAAATTTAGTCAGACACAAAGATGTGAAGACTATCAACTCTGATAGTGGGCTTGTTATTGTAATGTTAAATCGCTGTCCCTTATGGTCCTCGCCAGTATAGACACAGTGGACCAAATTGCCTCTTCCTGTACCATAAAAATTCTGTGATACCACAATGGAACAAAGGCTGAAATGTATCCCACCGATGGTACAGAATAGAATAACCAGTTCCTCTACATTAGTGAGAAGATAGTTAACATCAACGTTAACAGAGAGACAGCAGCAAATTCCAAGTTGTGAAAAGGCAGTGTTCCGAGACGCTGCTCCACTCAGTTACCCCACTGGCAATCATTTGCTTCATTCTCAGCCGCATGCAAATGGTTTTCTTTCACCTAAAGTAAATGAGATGGCAGCTGGACTCTGAAACTCTACACACTGATGCAGGGGTACTGCTTTTGGTTTGGTTTTCGTACAATTGCTATCTGCGTTCATCAGAAAGATCATTTTGTTATCGCTTTCCACCCTCCAAAGTTATTTTTATTCCCCCAAAGAGAAGTTGAAAGGAGAAGCTGAAGTTTTTGCAAGTTTATAGCTTGGCACACTGCCTTTCAGTTTAAGAAGAAGGAGGTTGTGTCAATAGAGGAGGACAGTAAATACTCATGATTCGATTACTTAAAAGAAAACTTGCTTACTTTTCTGAAGAATCCACTTCAGTTAATAAACGAAGGCTTGTGTTATCGTAATTATCTGTTGCCAATTACATTCTTTTTTATTGACTGAAATAAGAAGAAATGGTCATCTCAACTTACTGACAATTCAAATATACACATGGAATACTTTGCATAGTTCCGGTTTCTACAAAATTAATATAGAGCCATTGGGGAAGGTGCAAAAAAGATTGACGGGAATAATACCAGAACTGCAAAGATATAATTATCGGGTAGACTGAAGGCATTAAGGCAGCTTCTTGCCAGGTCTTTCTTTGGCCGGCATGGTGGCACAGTGGTTAGCACTGCTGCCTTATGGCACCAGGGACTCAGATTTGATTCCGGCCTTGGGTGACTGTCTGTGTGGAGTTTGCACGTTCTACCCGTGTCTGCGTGGGTTTCCTTCAGGTGCTCCAGTTACCTCCCACAAGTCCAAAGATGTGCAGGTTAGGTAGATTGGCCATGCTAAATTGCACCTTAGTGTGCATGGTAGTTGGATTGGCCATGATAAAATTGCCCCTTAATGTCCAGGGGTTTACAGGTTAGGTGGGGTTACGGGGATAGGGTGGGGGAATGGGCGTAAATAAGGCGCGCTTTCAGAGGGTCGGTGCAGACTCGATGGGCCAAATGGCCTCCTTCTGCGCTGTAGGGATTCCATGATGTGCAACATCAAAGGACAACCTGGGGTCAATGGAAACCAATTGTGGTTGGAAACTACCTGCCACACAGTTAGATGGTCAAGATTGTCAGAAGTTGCTCACTGCAGCCCTAAGACATCACTGCTAGAGGTCCTCAGCATCATTGGCCAAGGTTTACCTCTTACCATTGTAACTGGGAGTCCAATGCTGTAAAAAAAATAAAAAATAAAAATGCTGTACGATGTAACCCATGGCATAACCATGGTGGTGCATTGAAAAAAATGGGCTGTTTTATATCAATTATCAGCAAAGTTTGACAAGGGAAGGAGTTATCGGAGGAAACAATTTATATCGGTGCCCCATTGCTGGCCATGGATTGAGCTAAATGGATTTAAACACTGATGAAATTTTCTACCCCCCCCCCCCCCACCCCACACACACACACATACTTTAACACGCTACTTAAAACCCACCACTTCTGTCAGAGTTTTAGTCACCTGCCCTCATACCATTTTATGTGTCTTGTTCAATTGTGTTCGATAATCCTGCCGTGGAGCAGCGTGGAATGTTTTTGCCATTTAAATGATAGGGCGCAAGAATGCAGTTTCATCTGCCAATGCAGTACCAGGGAAGTGCTGCACTGTCAGAGGTGCTGCTTGGTGGCAAACCCAGGCCCCGCCTAATCCCAGAGGTGGCTGTAAAAGATCCCACGGTATAATTTTGAATAACAGCAGGGGAGTTATCGCCAGTGTCCTGGCCAATATTTATCTCTCAACCAACATCACACAAAAACTGATCATCTGGTCATTATCACATTGCTGTTTGGGGGCAGTTTTCTCTCTGCAAATGGTCTGCTGTGTTTCATGTATTAAGTCAGTGACACTTCAAAACACTTCATTGCCTTTCAAGTGCTTTATGATGTCCTCTGGTCATGAAAAGGACGATAAAAATGCAAGTTTTGCTTTCTTTCTCTTGTTCCTCTTTGTAAATGTGGTTTTTTCGCGACATTTATAGAAATTTAATCGAGGCTTTTAATACCTTCCGTCACTAGTGCCATGCATTCTCCGTGACAGTGTAACTGGGACAGGATTCACAAAGCCAGGAGCCAAGACTTTTACAAGACTGTTCCTGGCCGGAGGCTTTCTGTAACAGAAAAGCAACTGTTTGAATGAATAAATAGGGCAACAGTCGGGTTTGAATACCACTGCACATTGTGGGAATCCTAAACTTTCTCTCACATCTCCAGGAGAAGATTTCTGACGGTCAATAAATGCCACCCATTTGTTTCTCTTTGAATGAAACTTCATTGTTGGTGGGAGGAAGACTGTTGCTGACTGTAGATTAGTAAACGATTTGGCTAGTTCAGTGTTTTAGACCTGAATTGAAATCTCCCCTTGAAAGGGTGACACTCTGAATGAATGAATGGCAGTTGTTTGTGGCGTGTGTTGTAGGTTTAAACAGTGCATCAGATTTGCCACTGGCAAACCTAGAAACGCTTGGTCCTGTGGAGGAGCTGCTATGTAATGGTAGGATTTAGCACCCTGTCCTCCCCTTTTGTAATCTCTTATTTGTTTAGTCGCCACAGTCCCAGATGACCATCGGCTGCTTTCCCCTTTGAGGGGGAGAGCTGACTGGTGGTGATTTAACCTGAGGATCACCACACCTCAGGCGAGGGGTGAGGCACGATCAATTGGATAAAGACTAGAGTTGGATACAACCGAGGCTTTATTGCTCTAAGATGTGTGGCCTCCCACAGCAGCTGGCGAAATGGCTGCTGAATGGAGGACACGCATATTTATAGTCCGCCTACTGGGCGGAGCCAGCAGGCAGGGGCTACCGGCGAACCTGTAGTACAGGTCCTACCTTACATCACCTAATACAGGTGCAACAGTGGTTTACCACAAGGGGCAAGGTTGAGAAGGTGGGGCCTTCATGAGTAACCTCAGCCGGTACAGGAATTGAACCCGTGCTGTTGGCCTCATTCCACATCAAGAACCAGCTATCCAGCCCACTGAGCTAAACTGGCCCCCGCCTGTAATCCCGACAAAACCAATGTCAATGGGATGTTTTCCACACGTCTGTCCGTAGCTAACACCTGGTAGAAAATCATGAGCCACTGTAGGAAACATCCTTCCATGTATTTTGGACAGAGTAGGGAGGAACATAATATCCAAACTGGTGCAGTCAGAGAAAGACAGAAGGTGACATCAGGAGGGCGATTAAAAGCCAGCTCAAAGCAAGGTGGGCTTGAAAGTGGGTCTGAAAGGGGGTTTCTAGTGGCAGAGGAATTTAGGGAGGGAATTCCAGAGTGAGTGGGCCAGGCTGGCGAAAGGCCTGCCCAGCACGAGGCGATGAAGGGAGACCATGCAGGAGACACGTTGGGAGCGGATAACTGGGCTGAGGAAACTGCTATGGTGCTGGAGGAGGTTACAGAGCTAGGGAGGACCGAGACTACAAAGGGATCTAGACAGGAAGGGAAAACTGAGGGTAACCAAAGAGTTTCACGGGGTCCCTCGGGGAGAAATGAGTTGGAGTCGGAGATGATGCAATGAATGACTATTTCAACACGGCTGAGTTCGCAGGGAGAAGGCCTCATGTGGGAGCGTGTATTTGAAGCTCCGAGAAACCAGATAGATCAAAGGAACAGTAATCGTATAATTATAAACGATATTGAGAGTAAGACTGCAAGGATCGCAACAAAGACCCTTTATTTCATACAATGAATTTATATGCAAGAGATTTTGTCAGTAATCTGAGCTGGAGCCTTTCGATGCAGGAGGAATATCTCTCATTCACTTCTGAACACTTCAGTCATTTACTCTGCTGCCTCATTCTTTTGTTTCTGATACGTTCGCCATCCCTAAATTACAGCGATCCATTTCTCTGTGCGCTGCTGATGCGTTTATCCGTCATTAGCTCCGGCATTTCTGCAAACGATCACTCACCTTTACGCTGGGTTAGAGTGCGGCATTGTTCTGAACACTACTGAAAGATTCTTTTCAACAAAGAACCTGCCCGACGACCTGAGGCAATGTGGAACCATTGCGGTTCGAAAATATGATCCGGACCCAGGAAGTGTAGAAGATTGTAGTTTAGTCGGGCAGTATGGTCGGCACGGGCTTGGAGGGCCGAAGGGCCTGTTCCTGTGCTGTACATTTCTTTGTTCTTTGTTTGTTCTTGATTTCAAACTGACCCGTGGGGTTGCCGGCTGTGCTTTGGAAGGCCAGAGGCGGCCCACTGGCTGAAGAAAGCAAACCATCTTCGTCCTCGCGAAGACCTCAAGGAGCCGGTGAAATAATTTGTGGCTTCACCTCGCCCACCTGTACATTTGTTAATCGCTTCCGATCAGGGTTACCGCCCCGCATGCATTGTCCTGGAATCTCCAGGAATGTAAGAATAATCTCCTGGTCCCCCTTTGCAGGCAAATGGGGAGGAATTATTGGAGATTTTTGAAAGAATGGTTTTATTTCACATTTTCCCTGAGCACTTTGAATTTGTAGCCGATAAAGGCATTGGAGATAGGAGGGGTGGGTGGCGATGTGGGGCAAGGTTGTAGCACGTGGCTCGGCACCTGGAGGGAGGAATGATGAAGTAGGCAGAAATATCCACCATTCCGAGTTGGCAAGCTTAGTTTGTTTGCAGCAGGTGTCATAGAAACATACAAAATAGGAGCAGGAGGAGGCCATTCAGCCCTTTGAACCTTCCTCGCCATTCATTATCATCATGGCTGATTAGTAACCTGTTCCCACTTTCCCCTTCCCCCCCCCCCCCCCCATGTCAGAGAATCATAGAATCCCTACTGTGCAGACGAAGGCCATGCGGCTCATCGAGTCTGCACCGACTCGCTGTAAGAGCACCTTACCCAGGCCCATTCCATCCCTGCAGCCCTCTAACCACATCTGACCTTTGGACACTAAGGGGCAATTTAGCGTGGCCAATCCACCCAACCTGCACATCTTTGGACCGTGGGAGGAAACCGTTCTTCCACGCAGACACTGGGAGAACGTGCTAACTCCACACAGACAGTCACCCGAGGCCAGAACTGAACCCAGGTCCCTGGCGCTGCGAGGCAGCAGTGCTAACCACGGTGCCACCGTGCCGCCCATATCCTTCCATCCCTTTAGCCTCGAGAGCTATATCTTAACTCTTTATTGAAAACATGCAATGTATTGGCCTCAACTGCTTTCTGAGGTGGAGAACTCCACAGGCTCACCTCTCTCAGTCCTAAACTGTCTACCCCGTATCCTCAGATTGCGACCCTGGGTTCTGGACCCTCTGCCATCGGGAACATCTTTCCTGTATCTACCCTGTCCAGTCCTTTAGAATTTTATAGATTTCTATGAGATTCCCCCCCCTCCCACCCTTCGAAACCTCAGCGAACATAATTCTAACCAACTCAAGCTCTCCTACATGAAAGTTCCGCTATCTCTGCCTCTCCTCCTCACAGCTCACCCTCCGACCTGACTTTGTGTCATCTGCCAATTTGCAGATATTACATTTTGTTCCATGGTTGTGGTGGCAAGGGTGAGGCAAATGCCTTAATTTCGCTTTCCCGAATAGAAATAGGGGGCGGGATTCTCTGATCCTGAGGCTAAGTGTTGACGCCGTCGGAAACACCGTCACGTTTCTCGACGGCGTCAACACGGCCCCAGGATCAGCAATTCTGGCCTCTAGAGGGGGCCAGCAAGGCGCTAGAGCAGTTCATGCCGCTCCAGCTACCGACCCGACCGTGGAATGGGCGCCGGGGGCAGCGCGCATGCGCGGTGGGTCCGGCGCGAACCCACGCATGCGCAGTCCCACCGGCGCGATCTCCGGGAATGCGCGGTGTCTCCCTTGTCCGCGCCGGCCCCGACCCAACGTGGCACAGGAGTACAGGCGCCGGCGCAGAAGAAAGGAGGCCGGGAGACAGAGGCCGGTCCGCCGATTGGTGGGTCCCGATCGCGGGCCAGGCCACGTCGGAGGCCCCCCCCCAACCCCCCCCAGGGTCGGACCCCCCTCCCCTCTACAGGCCGCCCCCGGACCCTTCAACACTGAGGTCCCGCCGGCTCAGAGCATGTTAGAACGGCGCCAGCGGGACTCTTTTTTTTACGGCCGATCAGCCCATCCGTACCAGAGAATCGCAGGGGGAGCTGCGTAGAGCGCCCCCCCGACCAGCGCCAACCACGTCGGCCCCAATGGTGCCGATTCTCCGCTCTGCGGAGAATCACGTCGGGGCGGTATGACGCGAATCGCGTGGCCCCCCGGCGATTCTCCGACCCGGCGCGGGGTCGGACAATCCCACCAAAGATATTCCGTCATCTTTTAGTTCATCGAAATCAGTAATACATATTGTGAATAGCCGGGGTCCCAGCACCGATCCCTACACTACCCCACTAGTCACTGCCTGTCATTCGGCACAAGACCTATTTATTCCTACTCTTTGTTTCCTGTCTGCCAACCAGTTTTCTATCCATCTCAATACACTAACCCCAACCGCATGCACTTTAATTTTACACGCTAATCTCTTCTGTGGGATCTTGTCGATGTCCTTCTGAAAGCCCAAATAAACAGCATTCTCCGGGTCCTCCTCATCAACTCTACACGATACATCTTCAAAGAATTCCAGTAGATTTGTCAAGCATGATTTTACTTCATAAATCCATGCTGACTCTGTCCGATCCTGGCTCCGTTTTCTAAGTGCTCTGGTATTAAATCTTTTTTGGTGGTTTCTAGTATTTTTCCCACTACTGATGTCAGGTTTATTGGTCTATGATTCCCTGTTTTCTCTCCACCTCCCTTTTTAAAAAAAAAATTATTTTAAAGTATCCAATTTATTTTCCACAATTTTAGCGTGGACAACCCTGCACATCTTTTTGGGTTGTGGGGGTGATATCAACGCAGACTCGGGCAGAATGTGTAAACTCCACATGGACAGTGACCCGGGGCCGGGATTCAAACCCGGGTCCTCGGCACTGTGAGGCAGCAGTGCTAACCACTGCGCCACCGTGACACCCTTCTACCTCCTTTTCGAAATAATGGGGTTGCATTAGCCACCCTCCGATCTATGGGAACTGTTCCAGAATCTATAGAATCTCGAAAGATGACCACCAACGCATTCACTATTTCTCAGGCCACTTCCTTATGGAGATTATTCAGCCCTGGGGATATATCCGCCTTCAATTCCATCAGTTTCCCCAACACCATTTCCCTTCTAATACTGATTTCCTTCAGTTCCTCTCTCTCACCAAACCCTAGGTTTCCTATAATTTCTGGTACGTTATTTATGTCCTCCTTTTGTGAAGACTGACTAAAGTATGTATTTAGTTGGTCAGTCATTTCTTTCCCCTGAGAAGCCACTGCCCCCCCCCCCCCCACCCCCACCCAACAATATCCTAAACGGTATATCTGTTTTGCAGGGGAATGATCACAAAATAAAGACCATGAAAACTATAATTGATAAAAGTAGTAAATACTTACCTGACCTTACCCAGATTTATTGTCACGTACCGAGGTACAGTGAAAAGTATTGTTCTGCATACAGTCCAGGCAGATCGTTCCATGCATGAAATAAAATAGGACATACGATACATACGCAATGTAAATATATAGAAAAGAGCATGGTTAGAGATGGTATTGGTTTTTGAATTGAGTTTTAAAAGGTTAGTACGGTTATTTGAGATGTAGGAAAAGGATCTGTGAGGGAGTGTCTCGCCACGCTCCGGCGCCATCTTAAATCCTGACGTCACCCCGGAGCTCCAAACTCTAAGCTAGCGCTCAGACTTCCCACAGTCATCGGGGGCAATCACTGCCAAGGCTGTGACTGGGCCCTGGAGTGCTCGGTCTGCTTAACCACTGCACCGGCAGTGGTCATCCCTAAGAGCCTTGCTGTAGGAAAACCAGTGGTTTGGGATGTGATGAAATCCGTGGGCCTCACTGTGAGGAATTGCTACCCATGGCTGTGGTGGCAAGGGTGAGGCAAATCCCTTAATTTAGCTTTCCCTAATAGAAATAAGATATTCCGTCATCATCCACAGTATGAATTAGAACATAGAACATTACAGCGCAGTACAGGCCCTTCGGCCCTCAATGTTGCGCCGACCTGTGAAACTGCTCTAAAGCCCATCTACACTATTCCCTTATCGTCCATATGTCGTAGCTCTGTATGCACTGCAATGCAACCGTCACTCATTGCATCCGTCTATTTCACTTTCAGTGCCCGAGCCTGCAGCACTTTCAACCGTATCCACTCTAATTGTTTGACTTAAATTTTTCTACCTTGCTAGCTCCCATTCCACCAATCAAAAAAAATATATAGCCCATTGCTTTTACTGTGCCTGTAGCTAACGCCGTTTATTTATCCCATACCACCACTTGGCATCATTGTTCTGTGACACACCTCGATGTTTACAACGTTGAAATGTGCTGTGCAAACATAGGTTGATGTGCAGCTATACCAGGTACGTAACCCCTTTCACAGAATCATAGGATAGTACAGCACAGAAAGAGGCCATCCAGCCCATTGCGTCTGCACTGACTCCGCGAGCAATCCAGTTGGTAACACTCCCTGCCCGCCCCCCGCCCCCCCCCCCCCAAACCACCACCATCTTTCTCCATATCCCTGAGGTTTTCCTTTCTTCAAGGGAGAATCCGATTCCTTTTGAAGGTTATTGTTAAATCTGCAGCCACCACCCTATTGGGCAGTATATATTCTCTCGGTGTGCAAAAAAAAAACATTTGTCCTCATGTTGCCTCGGTTTCTTTCGCAATCACCTTAAATCTGTGCCCCCCTGGTGACCGAGACTTCAGCCACCAGATCTAGCTCCTCTACATTTACTTCATCTGAAACCCTTCATGATTTTTTTTGCACCATTTTCAAATCTCGGCATTCTTTGCTGTGCGGAGAACAATGCCGGTTTATCCGGTTTTTCCGTGTAACTGTGAACCCTTGACCGTTCAGACATACTCACGGGCACGATCTTGAGGCAGACCTCGCGGGCGGTGGGATTGACGGCACTGGCGGAAAATACCGCGAGAATCGGGGATCGCGATTCTCGTCGGCGGGACCGCGTTTTCCCATTTTCCCGGGCCCTCACCGGCAGATTCGCGAGATTCACATCCACAAAGGGCGTGGCCCTCATTTGAATAAATTCGGCCGCGTGCCCCACATTTGAATAAATCCGGCTTCATTTCAATGTCATTGGTTCCTCCCCACCACATGATGGCCCCCTTGCGAGATCTTCACAATTTCGGCAAGGTTTACAACAGTGAGCCAGGCGTGAGGCACTCGGGGATCATTCCGGGGTGCAGAGGTGGATATAGCCCTCTGGGGGGGGGGGGGGGGTTGAGAGAACCTGCTGCAGGTAGGCACGGCCAGGTTGTCACTACATGGCAGTGCCAATGTGGCAGTGCCAATCTGTGCCAGGGACAGGCCCTGGTGGGAACACAATGGTGGGGGGTTGATTCCATGGGGGTGGGGGGAAAGGGGTATGGGGGGGGGGGGAGTGGGTACAATCCGAGGTGTGTGCTGCAAAGTAATGAGAGAATGAAGAGCAGTAAGAAATCCTGGGATTGCTTGTGTCCTGGTTTCCATTGCGGCGCTGGTCGGGCTGCCTTGATCTGTCTGGAGCCGGTGTCTGGCTCTAAGAGCCCTCACCCCGCCAGAGCAATGGCGTAAACCACCCCCACCCCCTTTTGTTTGGCAAAGTGGCCCAAGATCTGGAGAGAAAACGGCGGATTGTGGGACTGGAAAGTTCCACTCCGGTTTTCAGTGAGAGTCTGACACTTCGCCACATCTGGTAAGATTCTCCTCGGCAACGTGAAGATATGCAGTGTTCAGCCACCCTTGACCCAGGAGGTATCCATCTACAATCGCAAGGCTATTGACACACAGGCAACCGCTTCGAGTTTGACAATATTTGGTGGAACTTACAGAACAGAACCATTCATCAGGCCAATGCGGGTGGTTAATACCCCATTCAAGCCTCTTATCAATCTTCTTCATCACACCCTATCAGCAGAACCTTCTGTTTGTTTACCCCTGATGTCTTTACCTGCCTCGCTTTCCCTTAATCTCTGTCATTTACTCCCACTGCTGCAGCTAGGGGACTTCACATTCTCAGCGCTCTGTGGGTTAAGAAGTGGCTGCTGAACTTCCTGCCGGATTTATTAGTGATAATCCATAGCCTGGAGTTTTGGCCGCCTCACAAGCTGAGACATCTTTTCCACTTTACCCTCATCCAACTCTTTCATAATCTGAAAAACTGTCCTGGAATTTAGGCATGTTTGTTTTCTGTAATCAAGACTTTAGGAGGATGAGGGTGTGCCCAGGCCACTCCCAGAGGGGTAATAGCTTCTTAATATTTAACTGCCAAATATATGAGCAGTAAAGAATAAGTGAACAAAAACAATGACAAACTCTAAATTTCAGAGTAGTTATTAAGTTTAACCATCCCCTTGAACAAGTAGAAAATAACACGTTGCCACAACTGTAGTATCCTCTGATGTGAATAATCACGGCAGTTCTGTTTCTCTTGCTGAAGCTTGCTGGCCAGGTTTTCCTCTTGCTAAAAGCTTCAGACAGATTCTCAAATTTATGGGTAGCACTGTTGCTTCACAGCTCCAGGGTCCCAGGTTCGATTCCCGGCTTGGGCCACTGTCTGTGCCGAGTCTGCACGTTTCCCCGTGTCTGCGTGGGTTTCCTCCGGGCGCTCCAGTTTCCTCCCACAAGTCCCGAAAGACGTGCTGTTAGGTCAATTGGACATTCTGAATTCTCCCTCTGTGTACCCGAACAGGCGCAGGAGTGTGACGACTAGGAGCTTTTCACAGTAACTTCATTGCGGTGTTAATGTAAGTCTACTTGTGACAATAAAGGTTATTATTATTAAACCAGGCCGGATGAAAACAGTCTTTAAAAAATAGCAACCTGAATCAAGCAAATTTACATAACAGCCAATCAAATATATCGACAAGCCAATCGCAGACGGTGTTTTCATTTAAACTTACAGCCTTAGATCTTCAGTTAGGCACCTGGCCTTGGGCAAGAGATTCATTGAACAACTTTAGCAAGTTAAACTCAGCTATTTATTCTCGAAGAATGAAGCTGTCTTTTAACCCAGTATGTACCTGACAGTATTAAAAAGCTTACCTTTACCTTTTGCCATTGAAGGTGATCGTTGGCGTATATCCTGTTTCAGGGGTAACCTATCTATGACCTCAATAGCCACCAGCATGTACCATCTCTTTATTGTTTAGAATCCACTGCCATGGATGGTATGGCAGAGGAACATCAAAGGTGCTGTGTGTTACCACATTGAGATAAAAGGTGGATTGATGTAAACTAACCCTGCCAGCTGTGGGGGGACCCTTCCAGCTCTCATCCCGTGTATATGTGGTGCTAAGGTGGCATTTACTTTTGTTGTGTTGGAGCCACTCAAGGTTTAGGCACGGCTCGGAAACATGTCATTCTCGCATTTCTGCGCAACTCCAGTCTCCTCCCATCTTTCCTCGACTAAATATATCATTGTAAGGAGGGGTTATTGGGTTACGGGGATAGGGTGGAAGTGAGGGCTTAAGTGGGTCGGTGCAGACTTGATGGGCAGCCTCCTTCTGCACTGTATGATCTATGTGTTCTATCCCTTTATTTCCTTCCCCCTCACCAGCTTGTCTAGCTTCTCTTTAAATACACCTACTCACTTCAGCTGCTCCCCATGGTAGCGGGTTCCACATCCTCACCATTCGTTGGGTAAAAAGATTGCTTCTCAACTGCCTATTGGATTTCTTGGTGACTAATTCTTATTGATGGCCTCTATTTATACTCTTTCCCACAAGAGGACACGTTCTCCCCCACATCCACTCTATCATTTATAATTATAAGGACCTCGATTAGGTCAACCCTCAGCTGCCTTTGGCCTGGCAGCCTGTTAATCCTTTCCTGACATGTAGACTCACACAATTCTGTTATCAATCTTGTAAATCCTCTCTCCACCCTCTCCAGTGCCCTCTGTGTTCTTCCTATAATATGATGACCAGAACCTCAACTGTCGTTTTGGTCTAACTAAGGTTTGATGGAAGTGAGCATTGACTACTTTTCAATTCTGTCCCTTACTAAAATCCAGTGCTTGCTTTGCTTTTTTTAAGATCATGTTGACCTGTTGAGCAACCTTTAGTGATTGATGTATTTGTACTCCGAGATCCCTTTGTTCCTCCTCTACCCCATCCAGATTTGACCTTCCAATTAATATGTTACATCCTTATCCTCCTACCAGAAAGTACGACCTCACGTTTATTGGTGTTGAACACCATTTGTCAATTATATGCCCATTGAGTGAGTTTAGAATCATAGAATCATAGAAGTTTACAGCATGGAAACAGGCCCTTCGGCCCAATCAGTCCATACCGCCCAGTTTTTACCATTAATCTAGTCCCAGTTGCCCGCACTTGGCCCATAACCCTCTATACCCATCTTACCCATGTAACTATCTAAATGCTTTTTAAAAGACACAATTGTACCCGCCTCTACTACTACCTCTGGCAGCCCATTCCAGACACTCACTACCCTCTGAGTGAAGAAATTGCCGCTCTGGGCCCTTCTGAATCTCTCCCCTCTCACCTTAAACCTATGCCCTCTAGTTTTAGACTCCCCTACCTTTGGGAAAAGATGTTGACTATCTACCTTATCTATGCCCCTCATTATTTTATAGACCTCTATAAGATCACCCCTAAGCCTCCTACGCTCCAGGGAAAAAAGTCCCAGTCTATCCAGCCTCTCCTTATAACTCAAACCATCAAGTCCCGGCAACATCCTAGTAAATCTTTTCTGCACTCTTTCTAGTTTAATAATATCCTTTCTATAATAGGGTGACCAGAACTGCACACAGTATTCCAAGTGTGGCCGTACCAATGTCTTGTACAACTTCAACAAGACGTCCCAACTCCTGTATTCAATGTTCTGACCAATGAAACAGTTTATTAATGTCCTCCTGTAAAGGTTGAGAAGGCCTTTGTGAATAAGCTCAGCCAGTACGGGGATTGAACCCACTTTGCATCAGACCCCCTTCATTGATTACGCACCAGGGGGGTTTGCCCCATATTCCGTGGTGGGGTGGGCTTGATTCACCCAGCAGCATATCTGGGTGCCAGATTTAAAATTGCCCAACATCACTCGCCCTCCATTGGAAAAAGAAGTTGGATCTCCAGGAACACACTGAGGCTGGAAGATGGATCCCCTCGATGACACTGAAGCTGGAAGATGCACCTGAAAGATGCCCCCCACCCACTGCTGTGGTATTCCGGGGTCCAGGGTCTCTGGCCGCCTCCACCCCGAACTCCGGAGGCAGCCCCAGCCCTTCTTCAAGTAAGTCCTGCCTTCTGCACACCACGTTGATCCAGATGTGTTCTGGATCGGCATGGTGTCCCACTGGCATTGTGGAGAATCGGGCGTGAGGAGGAGGGGGAGGATTCCGGTCAGACCTTCATACGCATCTCATTAGCGGGATGTAAATCAGTTTCATGCCGACCTCCAGCGGGTTTCCCTATCCGCCATGGTGGGCACCAATGGAAGATCACACGGGAAATTCACGTGGGGGTAAAACCAATGTTTGGACTTCTGCTGGACCCTCCCCTTGTGCCGGTCATCAATCACCTTTCTATTCCAATCCCATTTTCCAGCACTTGGTCCCTAGCCTTGTGTGTTGTGGCTTTTCAACTGCTCATCTAAATGCTTCTTAAATGTTGTGAGGGTTCCCGCCTCTACTCCCTTTTCAGGCAGCGAGTTCCAGACTCCCAGCACCCTTTGGATGGAAATGTTTTTCCTCAAATCCCCACTAAACCTCCTGCCCCTCACCTTAAATCTATGCCCCTGATTATTGATCCCTCTACTAAGGAAAAGGTTCCTTCCTATCTATGCCCCGCATAATCCTATACGCCTCAATCAGGCTCCCCCTCAACCTTCTCTGCTCGAAGGAAAACAACCCCAACCTAACCAGCCTCTCTTCACAGCTAAAATACTCCAACAAAGGCAACATGCTGCCGAATCTCCTCTGCATCCTTTCTAGTGCAATCACATCCTTCCTAAATTGTGGCGACCAGAATTGTACACAATACTCTAGCTGTGGCTTAATGAGTGTTTATACAGCTCCATCATAACCTCCCTGCTCTTATGTCCTGTGCCTCAGCTAATAAAGGCACGTATACCATGAGCCTTCTTAACCACCTCATCTCCCTGTCCTACAACCTTCACGAACCTAGGGACATGCACCCCAAGGTCCCTCTGGTCCTCTGGATTTCCTCGTGTCCTACGGTTCATTGTGCGTTTGATTCCAAAGTCCAAATTGTTGTTTTATGGTCCCAGAGCAGATCCTTGTGTAACAACATTTTCTACCTTCTACTCTCTCTGAATAACTACCCTTTACTCTCGCCCTCTGCTGATAGCAATCCGTTCCACCAACTGTTCCCTAACTGCACGTTCTTTTGACCTTGTTCATGAGTCTATTATGGGGCACCTTATCGTGGGACTTTTGAAAAGCCCGGCAAGTTGCAGCTTCTACACTGTCATGCCTATTCTCTCCATCACCTCCTCAATAAGGTTAGCCAAGCAAGATTTTCCCTCTTGAAATTCATGGGCGGGATTCTCCGTCAGCGGGATCCTTCGCAGCGCACTCACGCTCACGGATTTCCTGACCGTGTGGGGGTGCCCACAATGGGACGGAGGATCCCGCTGCCGGCGGGGGCGTGCCCCACCAGGAAGCGGGACGAAGAACCCCGTCCCATGACTATCCGTTATTTTTCTAGTTATCCCTCTATTCTCTCCTTTAGTATGGAATCCATTAATATTCCTGCCGCCGATGTTGAGCTGATTGATCTATAATTCCCTGGACGTGCTCTGCCCCTTCTGAAAGAGCGGGAGGGCACGGCTTTAAAGTGATTTACAAAAGAAGCAAATGTGATGTGGGGGAAAAGCTTTTTCACACAGCGAGTGGTTGGGTCTGGAATGCGCGGCCTGGGAGTGTGGTGGAGGCAGGTTGAATCAAGGTATTCAAGAGGGTATTAGATGATTATTTGAATAGAAACAATGTATAGGGTATGGGGGAAAAGGCACTAAGTTATAAAGCTCTTCCGGGAGCCGGTGCAGACACAATGTGCCAAACAGCCTCTTCCTGCACTGTAAAATGTCTGCGATTCTGCGAAATATAGGAATTTTCATTAGCTCTCCGTCAGCCTTCTGGCACTGGACCTTACAAATAATTGTGCCAAGGTAAGTGATCCTTGTTTGTTTCCTTTGGAAAATATCAGCCCTAACCTACACTTCAAAGCCACAAGTGCACAAGCTCAATGTGGTTGGACATGAATTGTTTCTGAAGTAAGGGTTCTTACTGATTACAGTGTACCTGAGCCAAGAGCTGAAGGTGGAATTCTGTGGTCTTCCACTGACACTGATTACACTTTCAGCTAACGCCCAGACGTTGAGAGCCAGGAGAGAAAAACTGCAAAGGTGTTAACTTTCACTACCAGTGTTGGATTGTTTAATCGAATGTGTGTTTACACGGAATGTGCAGTCACAACATCAACCTCTCTCTGGTGAGTCAAGCAGCCAGTGCATTGCACAGTGTGAATGAATTCCACTCCATTCCTCTTCTCCTCTCCGAAAGACTCCACACAGCAATGTTTTTCAAACTTTTTTTGCCGAGAACCCATTTTTACCAACCGGCCATCCTTCGCAACCCACACTGGCTGACCTTCGGGACCCACGCTGACCCACCTTCGGGACCCACGCTGACCCACCTTCGGGACCCACGCTGACCCACCTTCGGGACCCACGCTGACCCACCTTCGGGACCCACACTGGCCGACCTTCGGGACCCACGCTGACCCACCTTCGGGACCCACGCTGGCCCACCTTCGGGACCCACGCTGGCCCACCTTCGGGACCCACGCTGGCTGACCTTCGGGACCTACGCTGACCCACCTTCGGGACCCACGCTGACCCACCTTCGGGACCCACGCTGGCCGACCTTCGGGACCCACGCTGACCCACCTTCGGGACCCACGCTGACCCACCTTCGGGACCCATGCTGACCCACCTTCGGGACCCACGCTGACCCACCTTCGGGACCCACGCTGACCCACCTTCGGGACCCACGCTGACCCACCTTCGGGACCCACGCTGACCCACCTTCGGGACCCACGCTGACCCACCTTCGGGACCCACGCTGACCCACCTTCGGGACCCACGCTGACCCACCTTCGGGACCCACGCTGACCCACCTTCGGGACCCACGCTGACCCACCTTCGGGACCCACGCTGACCCACCTTCGGGACCCACGCTGACCCACCTTCAGGACCCACGCTGACCCACCTTCGGGACCCACGCTGACCCACCTTCGGGACCCACGCTGACCCACCTTCGGGACCCACGCTGACCCACCTTTGGGACCCACGCTGACCGACCTTCGGGACCCACGCTGACCCACCTTCCGACCCACGCTGGCCCACCTTCGGGACCCACGCTGGCCGACCTTCGGGACCCACGCTGGCCGACCTTCGGGACCCACGCTGGCCGACCTTCGGGACCCACGCTGGCCGACATTCGGGACCCACGCTGACCCACCTTCGGGACCCACGCTGACCCACCTTCGGGACCCACGCTGACCCACCATCGGGACCCACGCCGACCCACCTTCGGGACCCACGCCGACCCACCTTCGGGACCCACGCCGACCCACCTTCGGGACCCACGCTGACCCACCTTCGGGACCCACGCTGACCCACCTTCGGGACCCACGCTAACCCACCTTCGGGACCCACGCTGACCCACCTTCGGGACCCACACTGGCCGACCTTCGGGACCCACGCTGACCTACCTTTGCAACCCACGCTAGCCGACCTTCGGGACCCACGCTGACCCACCTCCGGGACCCACGCTGACCCACCTTCGGGACCCACACTGACCCACCTTCGGGACCCACGCTGACCCACCTTCGGGACCCACACTGGCCGACCTTCGGGACCCACGCTGACCCACTTTCGGGACCCACACTGGCCGACCTTCGGGACCCACGCTGACCCACCTTTGCAACCCACGCTAGCCGACCTTCGTGATCCACCCGACCCTTCACTTACCTTTAATATGACAGGTGAGCCTGCTTGGTCCTCGCGGTCTCACTTGCTTTGTCATTCAGTGATACATTTCTGCTAACAACTTCAGCTGATGTAAATTCCCACTTTCATCCATTGACCAAAATCAAGAGGTTTTTCCTCAAGCCGCCATGCTTAATCTTCAAATGCCCGTTGAGGGTTTTAATCTTTCATTTGCCAGTACTTCCCTGCATATAACACAGAGGGGGCGGAATTCTCCGTCCCGCCTCACCAGATTCCTGGTGCAGCATGCCGTTGTGATTCTCCGTTTTGCCGGCTGGTCAGTGGGGCTGTGGGGCAGCATCACGCCGTCAGGAAACCAATGGGCTGCCGGAAAAGTGGCGAATCCCGACGGTGGAGAATTCAGAGCTTTTCATCCTGATTTTCATTGGCACAATTAATAAGCCCATACCTCAAAAAATCATCCTCGTGCTGCTTTGTACCCGTTTTCAGCGTCTACTTCATGGGTTGTTCACCAGAGGCCCTGGAGCTCACACCAGCACTGCTGGCATCTACAAAATGGAGGGATCTCTCTCGCGCCCAGAGCACATGATGTGTACAGGGGTGCGTGACCCGCTTCTGGAGAGAAGACTCCTTCAATTTTTATAAAGGCGTGGCGGCTGCGGACTCAGTCCAGCGCTGCCACAGTCGGGGGAGGGCCGATCCACGGACAGGGGGGACATTATTTGGGGCTGGCGGCACTGGTGGGTGGGTGGGGTGTCCGGGGCGAGCGGGACAGCCGGAGGGGGGGGACTATTTCACGGGGCCGGGTCCGCGAGCGGCCGTCGCCATGTAGCAAGGCGCCGTCGCTGCAGGCCGCTGCCATGCACATGCACGACCACGGACCCGGCAATTCTCCGGGCCGTATCGGCAACTAGAGCCGGGTGCCATAGCCCCAGAATCGGAGAATCCAGCCCTCTGAGTTTGAATATGACTCCTTCACAACTCTCCTTCGGATTTACCTGCCTGAGCTCCTTATGCCTCTGAACCAACATAAGTCCGTCAATCTCAGTGCTAACAGCAAAGGTTATCCCTTAGCATTCACTTTTGGCCTTTTGGAAGAGAGGATTGTTACTAAGATACTTAAAGCCATGTCTATTTTAAAAGACTTGAGGCAGAGAATAGCAGTTAGTGAGTGAGCCCAGTTTGTAGAACGCAGGTTTGTCTCTTTTTAAAAATGTATTTAAGGGCTGTAGGCATTGCTGGCTCGGCCTGCAGCCGTTGCCCTTCCCTAGTTGCCCTCGGGAAGGTGGTGATGAGCTGCCTTCTTGAGCCGCTGCAGTCCATGTGGTGTAGGTACACCCACAGTGCTGTTAGGGAGGGAGTTCCAGGATTTTGACCCGGCGACAGTGAAGGAACGGCCGATATATTTCCAAGTCAGGATGGTGAGTGGCTTGGAGGGGAACCTCTAGTTGCTGGAGTTCCTGGGTCTCTGCTGCCCTGGTGTTACTCTCTACCTTAACTGAGTCACATTTAACTTGTGTCCCATTCGCAGTAGCAAGAGGCAGCCGAGAATCCCCTTAGAAAGCAGTGGAAATTTCTGAAGTGCGGGAGAGAGCCCAGAGAGCAGCTGCTGCCTCGGAAGCATTATCCTTGGCCTTTTTCTATCAGTAGTTTTAAGCTGGAGAGCATTCAGTAAATTAAGCTCACCGGCTGCATTTCATAAATGTTTAACATTTCAGTTCCTGTTGTTTCATGACTGCCTTTAATATTTAATCAGGTCTGTGTGTTCTTTTAAAAAAAAAATTTAAAAAAATGCTGTTTTCTCCCCTACCCTCTTCAATTTTGTCTCCTTTTTTATTTGCCGAAAGTTGCTGGCTCATCCTGGGGTCCAGTTACATCGGCGCTGGTACCTCACTTCATTCGCGATTCTTTATGTGTGAACGTATGTCTTGAGTGTCGCCGAGACATTGAATAAAGATGGGGGCTGGCAGGGGGGGGGGGGGGGGGGGGGGGGGGGGGGGAGACACAGCACAGTCATGCCTCAAGTTTACTATTCTCATTCTTGCGCTGGAACCGCCTTGGCCTCTCCCCACCATATCTCTGCGACCCTCTGCGGACCCCCCCACAGCCCTCTGATATCTCTGCATTCCTCCAATATCGATCTCCTGCCCCATTCCCCGCTCCAATATCCCCACAAGTGGTACTTGTGCCTTCAGCCTTCTTGGTCCCAAGCTCTGGAATTCCCTCCCGGAACCTCGACCTCGCTCCTCCAGAGGAGCTCTTTGAAAAGCTAAATCCCAAGCTTTCGATAAGCTGCCCTTCAGGGGCTTCATGTAAAAATGTTGTCTGATAATTGCTCCTTGAAGTTCCTTGGGAGGTTTTCCTGTGTTAAAAGACAGTGGGCGGGATTCTCCGGTATCCAGAGGGCGGGCCGTATCGGCGCCAAAGAGTGGCGTGAACCACTCCAGCGTTGGGCCGCCCTGAAGGTGCGGAATCCTCCGTACCTTCGGGGGCTAGGCCGGCGCTGGAGTGATTGGCTCCACGCCAACCGGCGCTGAAGGGCCTCCGCCGGCCGGCGCGAGTTGGCGCATGCGCACGGGCCCCAGCGTGTTCCCAGAACCGCTGGCACGAATCCTGCGCATACGCTGTGGGTTTCTTCTCCGCGCCGCCCATGGCGGAGCTTTACTGCGGCCGGCGCAGAGGGAAAGAGTGCCCCCACGGCACAGGCCCGCCCGCAGATCGGTGGGCCCCGATCGCGGGCCAGGCCACCGTGGGGGCACCCCCCCCCCCCCCCAGGACTCCGCAGGCCATCTGCAGAGCCAGGTCCCGCCGGTACAAACATTGTGCAATTTATGCCGGCGGGACTGGCCGAAAACGGGTGGCCGCTCGGCCCATCGCGGAGCGGAGAATCGCCGGGGGGGGGGGGGGGGGGGGGGCGACCGCTGCCAACGGCTCCCGACTGGCGCAGCACGATTCCCGCCCCCGCCAATAAACCGGCACCGGAGAATTCACCAGCCGGCGGCGGGGTGGGATTCACACTGCCCCCCCCCCCCCCGGCGTTTCTCCGACCCGATGGCGTGTCGGAGAACCCCGCCCAGTGAGTAGGAAAGCTGTATTTGCAGACTTTCCAAGTGGGCACTGGATAATATTCAGCCCGGATTCACACTCCCTTTTCATTCCTCCTTAGCACAGGGAACGCAGATCTGGAATCAAACCTGGCCAGTGAGCTTTTGCCAGCGCTGTGCTATCAAGGTCTTCGATTTGTATTCGAAAGTATTGAAGTTCAAAACATCAGAAACTAGAATCCCTGTCTTATAACTCAAAAAAGTGATGGAATATGGCTGGGGTAACTAAGCTATGGCCGCATGTGGCTCATGATGCCTAAAATGTGGCCCCAAGAGTCCTGCCGTATCTTTGGAGCCGCACAACCCAGGCAACCCTGCTCTGTTCTGTGCATCCGATGGTTTAGGAGAACTAATCGAGATCAATTATAAACCAGAACAGCTCGATTGCGCTAAGAATGGAGTGTGAACCCAGGCTGAATACCATTTGGTGCCTTTTTTTAAACTTCCAGTGAGCAGGAACATGGGGCCAGCAAGAACAAGGGGAGATGTAAAATGGAAATTAAGATCCATTATTCAGAACAAAATGTTGTGCAAATTTATAATGCTGGCCCCCAAAGTCTATGGATGCTGGACGAAAGTTAAAACTTTCAATGTTGTAATTGATATATTTTTATAAGGCAAGACTCGATAGGCCGAATGATCTAACTCTGCTCCTGTATCTTGTGGTCTATTATCAAGCAATAAGGAGCAAAAGCGTTGAGATAACAGCTCAGTCATGATCCAATTGAAAGATGGAGCAGGCTTGAGTGGCTGAATGGCCTGCTCTTATAGTTTATACGTGATTCTTAGACTCCAGGGAAAGTTCCAAAGCCGCCCCCACCCAAACACCTTGAATGCTGCTTGAACACCCCGGGTTTATGAACTGGGTTCATGTACTCTGAAGAACATTACTAAGAACCATTGCCACAGCACGCACACAGGAACACCACCACCTGCAAGTTCCCCCCCCCCAAGCCACACACCATCCCGACTTGGAACCATATCACTGTTCCTTCACTGCCACTGGATCGAAATCCTGGAACTCCCTCCCTAACAGAACTGTCAGCGCACCTACTCCAGATGAGCTGCAGTGATTCAAGAGGGCTGCTCCACGCCACCTTCTCAAGGGCAATTAGGGATGGGCAATAAATGTTGACGTAGCCGGCGACACGCACGTCCTGGGAAACAATTTTTAAAAATTGATTTCCAGATAAATGTGTTTTTTTGTCAAAAATATTCTTTATTCTCCTCCTTTTTCACATTTTCTCCCAAATTTACAACCAACAATAAATAATAATCAGTAACAAATATGTCAGTCCCTATATCAATAACAACGATCCCATCCTCCCACCAAACCCCAGACATTGGCCCGCATGTTAACATAAACAAATGACAAAAAGGAATCAGGAATCACCCACAGTCACTATTAACACACACAGTCCCCCTCCCCCCAACTCTCCCAGCCCTCCCAACCCCCCTAATGTTCGATGTGATCCAATTCTCGAAAGTGCATGATGGATAACGCCCATGAATTGTAGAACCCCTCCATCCTTCCCCTCAGTTCAAATTTGACCTTTTCAAGCATCAAAAACAGGTCCCCCCGCCACGCTAGGGCACAGGGTGGAGAGATTGATCTCCACCCTGACAGGATCAGCCTTCGGGCGATCAACGAGGCGAAGGCTACAACATCTGCCTCCACGCCCGTTTCCAACCCCGGCTGGTCCGACACCCTGAACATGGGGCGGGATTCTCCAATCCCGCGGCAGAGTGTCTACGCCGTCATAAACGGCGTTGTGTTTTACGACGACGTGAACGGGCCGCTCCACATCTAATTCTGGCCCCTACAAGGGGGCCAGCACGGCGCTGGAGCAGTTCGCGCTGCTCCAGCTGCAGATCCCGGCGCGAACTGGGCGCAGTGGGATCCGCACGTGCGCAGTTACGCCGGTGCGGCCAACGAGGACATGCGCAGTGGCCTCCTTCAACGCGCCGGCCCCGACGCAACATGGCGCAGGGCTACAGAGGCCGGCGCGTAGGAGAGGAGGCCCCCAGCCACAGAGGCCGGCCCGCCGATCGGTGGGTCCCGATCACGGGCCAGGCCACAACGGAGGGCCCCCCCCCGGGGTTGGACCCCCCACTCCACCTCCACAGGCCGCCACCCGACCCTTACACGCCGAGGTCCCGCCGACCCAGAGCAGGTTAGAACGGCGCCGGCGGGACACGGCTCCTTTCCTACGGCCATCCGGCCCATCCAGGCCAGAGAATCGGTGGACTGGCCGCATAGAGCAGCCCACGACCGGAGCCGCACCAACCACGGCGGCGCCAATGGCACTGATTCTCCGCGGAGAATCGCGTGCCGGCGTCGGGCTGCGTGGCCCATTCGCAGGGATTCTCCGGCCCGGTGTGGGGCTGGGAGAATCCTGCCCATGGCCTCCCGAGGGCCCGGGTCCAGTTTCAGATAAATGTTGAACCTGCCATGAAGGTGTACATCATCCTTAACACAGGATGACACACACGCACAGGTGTGGGTATTTCTCTCCTCACAAAGAATGAAGACGTCGATTGAGAATTTTGCAGCATTTCAAGGAATGGATATGTGTCCCTGACTAGGATTTAGATTCTTAACCATGCCTGATCCCAACCCTATTGCAAGGAGCTGTTTATTTCTCCATACAAGAGGGGAGTGGCCCTGTTGGGACCTTTGATTCACGTCTACACCCTGTGAGATCGTCAGTCACAGGGAATTAAGATGTATTTTTGCAATCTCCTGTTTTATTTTTATCCTCCTCCGCTTCTGCATGTCATTCAGAGCTTTAGTTTGATGAACTATTTTTAGTTACAGGACTATTTCCTGAATAAATCCTGTTTCTTTCGCTTTTGTGTTTAAACAAATCCATAGCATTTGTTTAACTGAATCATACTTCTCCAAGAGAATGCAGACAAATTATTAGAGGTTTTTTTGAATAACGCGAGGCAACCCGATGTGGCAAGTAATGAATTAAAGGATTTACTGATCACTCACCACCCTGGCGTGGAAATATATCGCTGTTGTTGGGGCAAAATCCAGGAACTATCTCCCTAACAGCAGCGTGGGTGTACCTACACCTCAGGGACTGCAGCGGTTCAAGAAGGCAGCTCTACACACGACCTTCTTAAGGGCAACAAGGGATTGGCAGTAAATGCTGGCCTAACCAACGACGCCCACATAAATAAAAAAAAATTTACACTAGAGGGTTTAACAGCACTCTATTGGTCAAATCCTAACAACGCCTGGTTCCAACTGACACGCTCCATCGCCGGCCTCCGTGCTCGCATTCCACCATCACGTGGCCTGCAAAGGATCGCCCATCAAAGGGGCCACATCACCATACTCCTCCCCCCCCCCCCCACCCCACCCCGCCCCAACTCCTGAGATCACCTGTGATAAAACATAAAAGAAAACAGTTAAGACATTGGCAGACAAAGAGCAATATTGCAGACGGGGCACCAGGAAAAGATAGCTCATAATGTCAGTCTGTCCAGAGACTTGCGGGTCATTCCAGAACGCCCCAAATCCATCAGGGTTTCTTCAGCAACCGACGACTCCGGTTCCCTTGATGTAATGGATGCGCTGACCACCTCTAGAGCTAGGCCTTTGCCGGATCCTCCTCCTGCCTCAGCCACTGATGCCAGAGGCTGCCGTGGCCCCACCGAGGTTGTGCAAATCTCTGGTTCAGGAGCTTGACCCGGGACACACTTGGCCGACATGCTTCGTTACACGACGGCCCTGGGCCTGCACCACATGCGAGACTGGTCCTGTCTTCTCCACAACTCTCCCCGGCACCCAAGCCGGTCCGCCCCAAATCTCCTTGGCAAAACGAGGTTGTCAGCATTAAACGATTTGTCCCTTTTCCGAGAGTCATGATGCTCTTTCTGGGGGGGGAGGGGGTTTGCCGAGTCTCCACCCTCCCCGACAAATTTGGCAACATTAAGCCGAAACGGGTTCGCAGGCGCCGACCCATGAACAATTCTGCAGGCCTGACCCCAGTGGTGGCCTGAGGTGTGGTGTGGTAAGACAGCAAAAATCATGCCAATGGTAGTGGCCTATGAACCTGCTTGCTCTGCCAACTTATTTGAGGCAGGATGGTAGGGGCCCAACCTAACATGACGAATGCCACGAGACTTGACGGAAGTCAGAAATTCCTCAGCTGTGAATGCCGCTCCGTTGTCTGATACCAACACGGAATTGACCTGGGTCACTGGTGCTTTGGGGCAGCCGTGCTAACCACTGTGCCACCGTGCCATCCATACCAGCATCACAATTGCTTGTTTTTCTGTTAATTACTTAGTCCGGTGAGCATTCTGGTGAATTGGAAATGGAATTTATTTTGCTGTTTCCAGTCCCAGAATATGTAGAGTTTCAATCACATTCACCTTTTTCAGTAACTTCCTCATGATGTCGGGGTCAACCAGAGCACAAGTCACTTTCATTTTGTTTTGGTCCAGGGATGTGTGCACTGCGCTTGTTGCTTGGCACTGTTAGAGTTACAATAAACATCCTTTGATCAAATACTGCTCCTGCCAATGTAAAGAAGGGATGTTGACAAGATTGAATGTGAGGTAACATCCTCTGCTATATAATCTTTGGGTTAGTTTGGGAGCATACATGCATAGACCCCCCCAAAATGTATATATTATATGTTCTTTCTATAATGTGTATATGTTTGTTTTCTCCTGAAGTGTTGCTTGCAGTCTGGGCGTTTACATAGAACATACAGTGCAGAAGGAGGCCATTCGGCCCATTGAGTCTGCACCAACGTACTTAAGCCACTTCCACCCTATCGCCGTAACCCAATATCCCCTCCTAACCTTTTGGACACTAAGGGCAATTTAGCATAGCCAATCCACCTAACTTGCACGTCTTTGGACTGTGGAAGGAAACCGGAGCACCCGAAGGAAACCCACGCAGACACGGGGAAACATGCAGACTCCGCACAGACAGTGACCCAGCCGGGAATCGAACCTGGGACCCTGGCGCTGTGAAGCCACAGTGCTATCCACTTGTGCTATCATGCTGCCCGTTTTACTCTTAAGTGTTTGACAATTTGAGACTAGGGAGTTGATGATCCCCAGGGGGGGTGAAGGTGAGGATTGGTGTGGAGCAGGGGGAATAGGTTAATGAATAAAACCTTAATGTGAGGAAAGATTGGACAGGCTGGACTCGTTTCCACAAGAAGAGTGAGGGGGGTGTCTTGACCGAAGTATGACCCTGAGGAGTCTCGACAAGGTGGACGTGGAAACTACCTTTCCTCTTGTGGGTGAGTCCAGAACTAGGGGGCAACTGTTCTAAAATTAGGGGTCGCCCTCATAGGACTGAGATGAGGAGAAATAAATGTTCTCAGAGGGATGGGTAACTTTGGAACTCTCTGCCCGGAGGGCGATGGAGATGGGTTCCTTGAATAATTTTAAGGCATAGGTACGTAGGACATAGAACATACAGTGCAGAAGTAGGCCACTTGGCCCATCAAGTCTGCACGGAGTCTGCACGTTCTCCCCGTGTTCGCGTGGGTTTCCTCCGGGTGCTCCGGTTTCCTCCCACAGTCCAAAGACGTGCAGGTTAGGTGGCCTGGCCACGCTAAATTGCCCTCAGTCACCAAAAAGGTTAGGAGGGGTTACTGGGGTGTGGGGATAGGGTGGAAGTGAGGGCTTAAGTGTGTCCGTGATAAATGTTTGGGAGGCGAGGGGGTCAAAGGTTATCAGGGGAGTGGTAGATGGGAATGTGGAATTCAAAACACAAACCAATGAGCCACAACCTTATTGAATGGCGGACATTAAAGGGCCTGAATGGCGTACTCCTGTTTAATATGTTTTTACAGGGGTGAATGGCTACTTCTCCTGTTTCGTACGTTCGTATCTCTTTTCATTAAGACACCAATTTCTCTTTGGCCAAGGGGTTGGGCAACTGACTTGATATCTCCCCCTGTGTCTCAATGTGGGGGTATTGTCTGATATTCGCTCCTGTGAAGGGCGGATTCTAAACGTGCGATAAAAAAAAATGCAGGTTGCTGTTTGCTGCTGTCGAGTCAGCGTCTTGGAAAAGCAGGAGTTCGGGGACTGGGGAGGAGATGAGCTATTTGAAAAGGCTCTCCACCGTGAGCTGCTTCCCCGAGGCTTGTTCGCTGGCGGTTCACCTGCTGAGCTGAGTAATGCAGGTTGCGTCACACATCAACACAAGAGCCCTGTAATTACAAGCAGTAACTCTTGCCGAGGAGCCTGCCTCTCACATTATCTGTGCCTTCCCCTCTCGGTGGACTGCGCTGGGCGGGGAGGCAAAGACCTTGAGGTGTCGGATTTCAGAGCAGTCTGCGGAGACAGCTCAGACACACACACACACACACACAGAGAAGGGAGGCAGCACCCGCATTGCCGTCTCGGTGGCAGGTACTCCGGGACGAGCTCCGAAAACACTGAGCAGAATCGCACCAGTGTCATTCTGATTAGCCGCAATCTATATCTTTGGCAAAACAACGTCGGATTGCGAACGTGAGGACCGAGGGATCACAGAGGCTCCAGCAAAGCCTTACCGGCAAAGGTATGTGTTGTCCTTTATTACGGTTCATCCAACTTCTGTGGGGCGTGTTCCCTCTCTGTCGCTGCGAGGTTGCCAAGTTCAGCAGCAGCAGTCTGCGTGTGTGTGATGTTCAAAGGCAACGCGGGCAGCCTGTGTTTTTTTTGCGATCTGGGTTTTTGGTTTCTGTCATTCTGCGCGAAGGATTTTAAAAGTTAAATAAACATTGTGTTGCTGTGAGGGAGAGGGAGAGGGGGGGGGGGGGGGGGGGCAGGAGCTGTCCTCACACACTGGAAGAAGTGGCCAGGCAAGTTTATCAATGGTTGCACAGGTGCACAGCACTTAGCACAGGGCTAAATCGCTGGCTTTGAAAGCAGACCAAGGCAGGCCAGCAGCACGGTTCAATTCCCGTAACAGCCTCCCCGAACAGGCGCCGGAATGTGGCGACTAGGGGCTTTTCACAGTAACTTCATTTGGAGCCTACTTGTGCCAATAAGCGATTTTCATTCATTTCTGTGAGTCCATCAGCTCTCAAGTTAACAGAGTAACTGCAGGGTGGCACTTGTCGAACCCGGACCTCTTCCACTGTCAGAATGTATTTTCCATTTTACTTTCCATGGTCATCTCGTTTTTTTTCCTGCCTTCTCCTTGGGGGGGGGGGGGGGGGGTCATCTTAAGTGTTTTCTTTCTCCTCCCTGACGTTCCTTTTGTTCACAAAGTATTTCCATCTCTTGTGTCTCGGTGAGTGGCTCTTGTAATCCTGGGTCAGGAGGATGGCGGTTCAAGTTTGATTCCAGAGACTTGAGCACACGCTGCCGGGCTGAGGGAGTGCTGCCCTGTCAGAAACGCCGGCTTGCAGCTGAGACCTTAACCCGAGACCTTGTCTGCCCCCTCAGGGTGGACACGTAAAATCTCCTGGTTCTATTTTGATAAATAACATGGGGTGGCGGAGAGGAGAGAGAGTGGTGGAATTGCTCCCAGAGTCCCTGGTCAATATTTTCATAGAATCACACCATAGAATTTACAGTGCAGAAGGAGGCCATTCACCCCATTGAGTCTGCACCGGCCCTTGCAAAGAGCACCCCACTCAAGCACACAGCTCCTCTACCCCATCCCCTTAACCTAGTAACCCCAATTAACCTTTTTGGACAATCTGCCCTTCAGACAACAACACCAATGCAACGGGTTGATCAATGATGATACTGTTGGTCACCCCTCACCCGCTGCCTTCAGCTCCCCCAAACCTTCCTCCCCATCTCTCCATCTCTTACTGGATTCCTTACCAAAGGCGCGATTAGTGACGTTGGACGTACAACCGAGAGGGATGAAAGGATCAAGCAATTTTTAAAAATTCCCGGTTCAACCAGCCACCGCATATCACAGGCAAACCAGATTGACACCAATACACCCATAGTAAACGGCTGGGGCTGTTGTGTAAAACAGGCGACAGGTAATAAGTTAAGTTCATACCTCTCCCCATTACCATTGAAAGTCAACGGAAATTCAAACTAAGAAAAAAAAAGAAAACAATTCTCCATTTCTGAAAAAGGTACATGCCAGCCATTGGGCAAATTTCATCGGAAAAGAGCTTCTCAAACTGGAATGTGAACTAGTTTTCAACAACTGAATGTCATTTGTCATCTTTAATGCTGGATAACAGATCATCAGCAGACAATCGCTCTGTTCCCTGTGGAAGTCAAAACCGGTAGATTTTAAGCGGGAAATTCTCAGTGATCAGATGGTCATCCTGGAGAACCACCACGACATTCACCTCAAATTCAACTTTGAAATTGGTGGTTTCCAGGGTGGGACAGGTAAAAAGCCAAGGAAACACCATATAGATGGGGCAGCACGGTAGCATTGTGGATAGCACAATTGCTTCACAGCTCCAGGGTCCCAGGTTCGATTCCGGCTTGGGTCACTGTCTGTGCGGAGTCTGCACATTCTCCTCGTGAGTGCGTGGGTTTCCTCCGGGTGCTCCGGTTTCCTCCCACAGTCCAAAGATGTGCAGGTTAGGTGGATTGGCCATGCTAAATTGCCCTTAGTGTCCAAAATTGCCCTTAGTGTTGGGTGGGGTTACTGGGTTATGGGGATGGGGTGGAGGTGTTATGGGGATTGGGTAAGGTGCTCTTTCCAAGAGCCGGTGCAGACTCGATGGGCCGAATGGCCTCCTGTACTGTAAATTCTATTCTATGAGATGGGGATTGCGAGTCTTCGGCATATATTACCATCGGCTATTTGGATGTTCTGAATTTCTGTAGCATCTCTTGCATAACCCTCTGCACAACCATAGGTTTCCACACGCACAAGTTGAAGCTCAATGCTTTTGATGGGTACATCCGAATTCTCCACCACTAGCTCCCCAGTCAGTGGCTGGGTGATGACACAATTGGTGGAATCCAAGTGGCCACGGATTGTGAATCGAGGCAGTGCCTTCCTCTCTTTGACGTTCTGGAGTGATTAGCACACTGTGATTAGCAGGCTGTTTAGCACACTAGGCTAAATCGCTGGCTTTGAAAGCAGACCACGGCAGGCCAGCAGCACGGTTCAGTTCCTGTACCAGCCTCCCCGAACAAGGCGCCGGAATGTGGCGACTAGGGGCTTTTCGCAGTAACTTCATTTGAAGCCTACGTGTGACAGTAAGTGATTTTCATACTGGGGGTTAGCCTCCCCTTCTGAGGCAGTGAATGTACAATGAACTCGCAGTTCTTGGTCAAGTCTTTGGCAAGCAGCGGTCGACGCACATCACAGCGTACTGTGTACTGAATGTTTACGAAGACACCATGGTATGTCTCGTACATAACTTTACTTCCTTTTGCCTTCAGTGGGAATTCAAAAGGAATTTCCGTCCGGCCACTAGGTAGTTTCCCTGCCTTGGTTACCTCTATGCTACTGCTGATGAGCTGGATAGGCTTGACAGAATTGTAAAAAGCTTCAAATACACCAACACTCTTTGCACTGAGTTGCAGGCTAACAACCCCATCCATGGCCAAGGTGATTCCCTGGTGCTGAATGGCTTCTTTTCTGGATAGAATTACCACTCCAGACAGAGATTCCCCATCGTGATAGACTGCGTTCGCCCTCTTCAGCTTGATGTCCACCACCGACCCCATGGTGGCGGGAGGGGAAGGGCTGCCCCCGGAACCGTTACCGCGACATCACCTGCCTCCCGCTAAAGCTGCTCGCCTTCTGGTCGGTATACACTCGGGTCCCAGTGTGAAATAGTGCATAGTGAGGAGGGCGGAATGGAAATTAGAATGGGAAATGTTTGATTTGAGTGCGGAAATAGTGTGGAGTTCCTGTAGGAAGTGTTCCTGTGGGTCACCGTAAGATACCTATACTCAGTGCTGATTTCAAGGAGGTACACAGCTCCAGTCTGCTCCAGCGTATGAGCCTGGTGTCAATTCCTGAGCCCTCTGAATTAAGGTTATGTTCGGCCACACACCTTCCTCCACTCGGCTCATGACAGTGAACTAGGTTTCTGCTGACAAACTTCAGTCTGGAGCCAAATTGCCTCTTGCAGACGAAAGAACTTCTGCTGTGAGCCCAGAATGATGAATTCAGAGACTGTCCTGAGTAAGGGAGAGCTCCATAGAATTCCTATAGTGCAGAAGGAGACCATTCGGCCCATCAAGTCAGCACCCACTCTCTGAAAGAGCACACTACCTAGACCCACCTCCCGTCCTATGCCCGTAACCCACTTAACCTGCATACCTTTGGAAACTAAGGTGCAACTTATCCTGGCCAATCTACGGAACCTGCACATGTTTGGACTTGTGGGAGGAAACCGGAGCATCCGGAGGAAACCCACGCAGACAGTCACCCGAGGCCAGAATCGAACCCGGGTCCCTGGCGCTGTGAGGCAGCAGTGCTGACCAGTGTTAGCCAGTTACCCAGCAACAGGGGGGAGATTCAAGGGGTGGGAGGATCGTCCAGTCTTGCCGATGGTGACCACCGCAGTGCATTCCCAGATGGTAGAACGGGCGAGCCACGCAAAAGGGCATTGACATGAGCAGGACTGGGAGATACTTCCGACAGCCAATAGGGAGCTGCCTGTGCTGCTGGAAAATGTGCCACACGGGGGGGCGGGAGCATGCAGAAAATCCCCCCCCCCCCAGGCTGCTACTGGTCTTGCGCAAAATCAGAAAGATTCGCATTTACATTGCACCTTTCACCACTGTGTCTATCGTTGTCTGGTTGGGGGGGTGGGGGGTCTAAGTTCAAGAATTCCTTCCCTAAATCTGCCTCTTTCCTTCTTAAAACTTACATCTTTCACCAAGTTTTTGGTCTTTGCCCCGAATATCTCCTTGTGTGGCTCAATGTCAAATTCTATTCAACACCTCTCCTGCGATACACAACGGCACATTTCCCGACATCAAAGGCACCAATGCAAATGCAAGTTATCATTGACATTTGAACTGTAGCTTCGTGCCACTCACAGGCTCCAAATCCAGTGACTCCATCACCAAGCTCACAGAGCCCCTCCTGGGCAGTAGGAAGAATAGGGAGGTCACTTATCACTCAGAAGATGCCAGTCCAGATGGAATGGACGAACAATGGGATCTCAGGCTAAACAAACCGATCGCCGCAAAGGTTACGCCACAGGTCAGCAAATTAATTGGAAAAAACAAAAAAAGCAGAGGGTTTATTTCTAGCGGAATAGAATTGAAAAATAGGGAAGTTTGTGCAGTTCTGCTGGCTGCATTACAAAAAGAATATCAGAGGCAATGGAGAGGGTGCGGAGAAGATTTGCAAGGATGATCCTCGAACCATCGTGGGTTTACATATCATAAACGGATTGGCAGGCTGGGTCGTTCTTCTCTTGAAAGAAAGGAAACCGAAGGGTGACCTAATAGAGATGTTAAAAATTCTGAAAGGGTTTGATAGATAGGACTCAGAGAGAATGCTCTCCCCTGTGGGAAAGAGCATAACAGGAGGCCATCGACTTCCGGGTGCGGCGATGACCAGCTGAGTCGCACGTTTCGGCAGCTCCCGGTGAAACAGACTTTTGCGCTCTTGATAGGAGCCCCAACGGCAAATTTTGACGGCTAAAAACACTGTGCGGTAATCCAGAAGGGAATCCCCCCTGGATACGGATGAAAAAAGGAGGAGAAAGTGGCCGGATTGCAGTGGATCCTTTAGAACAGCGGCAAGGAAGGCAAGCAAAAACCAAGATGGCGTTGGAGGTGGCAGTTTAACATGGGGCCCTGAACAACAAGAATTCCTGAAATGCTGTGTGGAAGAGCTCAAAAAGGAAATGAAGAAAGAGCTGTTGGCCCCGATACTACAGGCGATCGAAGGGCTAAAGGAGGAACAAAAGACCCAGGAGCGGGAGCTTCGGGTCGTGAAGGCAAAGCCAGCCGAGAATGAGGACGACATACAGGGCCTGGTGGTGAAGACAGAGACGCGTGAGGCACATCAGAAACGATGTGTGGAAAGGTTGGAGGCACTGGAGAACAACGCAAGGAGGAACAACTTGAGGATTCTTGGTCTTCCTGAAGGTGCGGAGGGAGCGGATGTCGGGGCATATGTGAGCACGATGCTGCACTCGTTAATGGGAGCGGAGGCCCCGGCGAGTCCATTGGAGGTGGAGGGAGCATACCGAGTGATGGCGCGAGGACCGAGAGCAGGAGAAATTCCCAGAGCCATAGTGGTGAGATTCCTCCGTTTTAAGGATAGAGAAATGGTCCTTAGATGGGCAAAGAAAACTCGGAGCAGTAAATGGGAGAACGCGGTGATCCGCGTTTATCAAGACTGGAGTGCGGAGGTGGCGAGAAGGAGGACGAGCTTTAATCGGGCCAAGGCGGTGCTTCATAAAAAGAAGATAAAATTTGGAATGCTGCAACCGGCAAGACTGTGGGTCACATATCGAGGGAGGCACCACTACTTTGAGACGGCGGATGAAGCGTGGACTTTTATTGTGGAAGAAAAACTGGAATGAGCGGGTTATTAAAAAGAATGTTTGAACAAAGTGTTGGGGCGAATGTGGGGGGCGAAGAGGGGGGTTAAAATAGGGGGAAAGAGGAGTTTTATGTACTAATCCTGCGATGTGGTAACTTTTCTCTCTTCCACAGGTGGTGATGGGGGGAGGAGGGGAGGTGGAGGAGATGGGGCGTTGGCCATTGGGGGCGGGGCCAAGGGAGAAGCGCGGGCTTGGTTCCCGCGCTATGATAATCATGGCGGGAATAGAGAAGCAGGAAGGAGGGGGCGTCGCACGGTGCGAGCCGAGGTCACGGGGGGATGCCGAGGTCGGCCAGAGTTTGCTGACTTCTGGGAGCAACATGGGGGGAGTAATTACGCTAGCGGGGGGTCTAGCGGGGGGGTGGGAGGGGGGAATTACTGGGTTGCTGCTGCTGGGGAGAGGGGGGAGCTGGTATGGGAGGGGATGGGCGGGGGGGCCACCGCCTGGGGGAGATACAGCTGCGTGGGAACCGGGTGAGGAGCTGGAAAAAGGGGATGGCTAATCGACAAGGGGGGGGGGGGGGGGGGGGGTAGGAAGCCCCCCAACCCGGCTGATCACGTGGAACGTGAGAGGGCTGAACGGGCCGATAAAGAGGGCACGGGTACTTGCACACCTTAAGAAACTTAAGGCAGATGTGGTTATGTTACAGGAAACGCACCTGAAACTGATAGACCAGGTTAGGCTACGCAAAGGATGGGTGGGGCAGGTGTTCCATTCGGGGCTAGATGCGAAAAACAGGGGGGTGGCTATATTAGTGGGGAAGCGGGTAATGTTCGAGGCAAAGACTATAGTGGCGGATAACGGGGGCAGATACGTGATGGTGAGTGGCAAACTACAGGGGGAGACGGTGGTTTTGGTAAACGTATATGCCCCGAACTGGGATGATGCCAATTTTATGAGGCGGATGCTAGGACGCATTCCGGACCTAGAGATGGGAAAGCTGATAATGGGGGGGAGATTTTAATACGGTGTTGGAACCAGGGCTGGATAGGTCGAAGTCCAGGACTGGAAGGAGGCCGGCAGCAGCCAAGGTACTTAAAGATTTTATGGAGCAGATGGGAGGTGTAGACCCGTGGAGATTTAGCAGACCTAGGAGTAAGGAGTTCTCGTTTTTCTCCTATGTCCATAAAGTCTACTCGCGAATAGACTTTTTTGTGCTGGGAAGGGCGTTGATCCCGAAGGTGAGGGGAACGGAGTATACGGCTATAGCCATTTCGGATCACGCTCCACACTGGGTAGACTTGGAGATAGGGGAGGAAACAGGAGGGCGCCCACCCTGGAGAATGGACATGGGACTAATGGCAGATGAGGGGGGGTGTCTAAGGGTGAGGGGGTGCATTGAAAAGTACTTGGAACTCAATGATAATGGGGAGGTCCAGGTGGGAGTGGTCTGGGAGGCGCTGAAGGCGGTGGTTAGAGGGGAGCTGATATCAATAAGGGCACATAAAGGGAAGCAGGAGAGTAAGGAACGGGAGCGGTTGCTGCAAGAACTTTTGAGGGTGGACAGACAATATGCGGAAGCACCGGAGGAGGGACTGTACAGGGAAAGGCAAAGGCTACATGTAGAATTTGACTTGCTGACTACGGGCACTGCAGAGGCACAATGAAGGAAGGCACAGGGTGTACAGTACGAATATGGGGAGAAGGCGAGCAGGTTGCTGGCACACCAATTGAGGAAAAGGGGAGCAGCGAGGGAAATAGGGGGAGTGAGGGATGAGGAAGGAGAGATGGAGCGGGGAGCGGAGAGAGTGAATGGAGTGTTCAAGACATTTTATAAAAAATTATATGAAGCTCAACCCCCGGATGGGAGGGAGAGAATGATGGGCTTTTTGGATCGGCTGGAATTTCCCAAGGTGGAAGAGCAGGAAAGGGTGGGACTGGGAGCACAGATCGAGGTAGAAGAAGTGGTGAAAGGAATTAGGAGCATGCAGGCGGGAAAGGCCCCGGGACCGGATGGATTCCCAGTCGAATTCTATAGAAAATATGTGGACTTGCTCGCCCCGGTATTGACGAGGACCTTTAATGAGGCAAAGGAAAGGGGACAACTGCCCCCGACTATGTCTGAAGCAACGATATCGCTTCTCTTAAAGAAGGAAAAGGACCCGCTACAATGCGGGTCCTATAGACCTATTCCCCTCCTAAATGTAGATGCCAAGATTCTGGCCAAGGTAATGGCAATGAGAATAGAGGAATGTGTCCCGGGGGTGGTCCACGAGGACCAAACTGGGTTTGTGAAGGGGAGACAGCTGAACACGAATATACGGAGGCTGTTAGGGGTAATGATGATGCCCCCACCAGAGGGGGAAACGGAGATAGTAGTGGCGATGGATGCCGAGAAAGCATTTGATAGAGTGGAGTGGGATTATTTGTGGGAGGTGTTGAGGAGATTTGGTTTTGGAGAGGGGTATGTTAGATGGGTGCAGCTGTTGTATAGGGCCCCAATGGCGAGCGTGGTCACGAATGGACGGGGATCTGCATATTTTCGGCTCCATAGAGGGACAAGGCAGGGATGCCCTCTGTCCCCATTATTGTTTGCACTGGCGATTGAGCCCCTGGCGATAGCGTTGAGGGGTTCCAAGAAGTGGAGGGGAGTACTTAGAAGAGGAGAAGAATATCGGGTATCTTTGTATGCGGACGATTTGTTACTATATGTGGCAGACCCGGCGGAGGGGATGCCAGAAAAAATGCGGATACTTGGGGAGTTTGGGGATTTTTCAGGGTATAAATTGAACATTGGGAAAAGTGAGTTGTTTGTGGTGCATCCAGGGGAGCAGAGTAGAGAAATAGAGGACCTACCGTTGAGGAAGGTAACAAAGGACTTTTGTTACCTGGGGATCCAGATAGCCAAGAATTGGGGCACATTGCATAGGTTAAATTTAACGCGGTTGGTGGAACAAATGGAGGAGGATTTCAAGAGATGGGATATGGTATCCCTGTCACTGGCAGGGAGGGTGCAGGCGGTTAAGATGGTGGTCCTCCCGAGATTCCTCTTTGTGTTTCAGTGCCTCCCGGTGGTGATCACGAAGGCTTTTTTAAAAAGGATTGAAAAGAGAATCATGGGTTTTGTGTGGGCCGGGAAGATCCCGAGAGTGAGGAAGGGATTCTTACAGCGTAGCAGGGATAGGGGGGGCTGGCACTACCGAGCCTAAGTGAGTATTATTGGGCCATTTCAATGGTGAGTAAGTGGATGGGAGAGGAGGAGGGAGCGGCGTGGAAGAGATTAGAGAGGGCGTCCTGTAGGGGGACTAGCCTACAGGCTATGGTGACAGCCCCATTGCCGTTCTCACTGAGGAACTACATCACAAGCCCGGTGGTGGTGGCTACACTGAAGATTTGGGGACAGTGGAGACGGCATAGGGGAAAGACTGGAGCCTTGGGGGGGGGTCCCCGATAAGAAACAACCATAGGTTTGCCCCGGGGGGAATGGATGGGGGATATGGAATGTGGCAAAGAGCAGGAATAACGCAACTGAAAGATCTATTTGTGGATGGGAAGTTCGCGAGTCTGGGAGCGCTGACCGAGAAATATGTGTTGCCCTAAGGGAAAGCATTCAGGTATATGCAACTGAGGGCTTTTGCGAGGCAACAGGTGAGGGAATTCCCGCAGCTCCCGACACAAGAGGTGCAGGACAGAGTGATCTCAAAGACATGGGTGGGGGATGGTAAGGTGTCAGATATATATAGGGAAATGAGGGACGAAGGGGAGACTATGATAGATGAACTAAAAGGGAAATGGGAAGAAGAGCTGGGGGAGGAGATCGAGGAGGGGCTGTGGGCAGGTGCCCTAAGCAGGGTAAACTCGTCGTCCTCGTGTGCCAGGCTAAGACTGATTCAGTTTAAGGTATTACACAGGGCGCATATGACTGGAGCACGGCTCAGTAAATTTTTTGGGGTGGAGGATAGGTGTGCGAGGTGCTCGAGAAGCCCAGCGACTCATACCCATATGTTTTGGTCATGCCCGGCACTACAGGGGTTTTGGATGGGGGTGACAAAGGTGCTTTCAAAAGTAGTGGGGGTCCGGGTCGAACCAAGCTGGGGGTTGGCTATATTTGGGGTTGCACAAGAGCCGGGAGTGCAGGAGGCGAGAGAGGCCGATGTTTTGGCCTTTGCGTCCCTAGTAGCCCGGCGCAGGATATTGCTAATGTGGAAAGAAGCCAAGACCCCGGGGGTGGAGACCTGGATAAATGACATGGCAGGGTTTATAAAGCTAGAGCGGATTAAGTTCGTTCTAAGGGGGTCGGCTCAAGGGTTCACCCGGCGGTGGCAACCGTTCGTCGAATACCTCGCAGAAAGATAGATGGAATGGAAAAAAGGCAGCAGCAGCAGCCCAGGATCGGGGGGGGGGGGGGGGGCGGGGGAGGAACCAGAAGGACCCTCAGGGTTGTTAATATATACTGTATAATATGTATAGGTCGTTGCTGCAGATAATTATATATTGGACTGTTAAATTATATTTTTGGCGAGTGTTACTTGTGATAAGGCAGTAGCCAATTAGGGTTAGTTTTCATTTTTGTTATTTATTATTTATTCATTTTCTGTTTATAAAATAGGTCATTGTTATTTGTGTTGTTATCATATTGTGTAAAGGATGCACAATGTACTGTGTTGGTTGACCAAAAATTTTCAATAAAATATTTTATAAAAAAAAAATAACAGAAGGCCATCGATATAAGACGGTCACCCAGAAATCCAATAGGAAATTCAGAAGAAGCTTCTTTATCTAACGAGTGGGAAGAATTTGGAACTTGTTGCCACAGGAAGTGGTTGCAGTGAATATTATAGGTGCCTTTAAGGGGAAGCTCGATGAGCTTACGAAGGAGATGCAAATAGATAGTTACAATAGTATATTAAACAGTAAAGAGGGGGGGAGGCTGGAGTTGAGCATAAACACCGGTATGGGCTGGTTGTAATCCCATCCGATGTTAAACAGTGAAGAAATGTCCCAATGTGGTTTTCTTTTCAATAAGCGATTTCGGAGCACCCACTTGAGGTGTTGATGCTGATACAAATTATGTTCACCATCTCTGTTCAGTCGAGGCCCTGTGATTATCATAACATGCAGTGTATTGAAATGTACACCATGCATTTTGTCCGCTCGAGGCTACCACACATGCATGTACCAGCAGAGGGAGTTTGGCTCACGCAGTTCTACACCTAAATGCCTCGCGGCTGTATGTATAACTGTTTCTGTCCCAGGGACTTCACACCACTTAACTGGCACCTCAGTGATCTTCGTTTCATGGCCACAGCCCTCCTGCAGGATGTGGGAGCAGGTGGGAGGTCCTGCGGGATGTGGGAGCAGGTGGGAGGGTGGGGAGGTGGGATGGCAGTCGCACAGCTTTACACAGGGTGGGTTACCGTGAGGACCTCGCAGTGTTTTATATTCTGAGGACAGGGTTGGATATTCTGTACTGTGACCTGATTAAAGTTGTCCAGCACAGACCCTCCTGCGGTTTGCCCTATTGTGGATAAAGATTTAAAATTCCACTTCCAGCTGTTTGTACATTCCACTTAATCATATCAGCGTGTAACATTGACCCGGGAGGAAAAGATTTCAGCAAAGACGGACTCACAGGATGATGGAACAGCACTGCAAATACGAGGCAGCAAAAATGACAGCGAAGAGTGACTGAGTCAGATGCGAGTTGTTATGAGCTGGGGTATGCTGTCTGCGAGCGCGGTGCAAGCAGATTCAACAGAAAACTTCAAATAGTAATTGAAAAGGAAAAGAATATTCGGAGTAATAGGAAGTACAAACAGGATTAATTGGATTGTTCCTTCAACGGGTTCCCACAGCTCAATGGGCCAAATGGCTTCCCACTGTCCACCCTGAACACCCCCCACTGAAGGCATTCCACTGTGTATGCAAAGTTGTGGCCTTGGAAGTTTAAAAAAAAATCTCACCCAGTTAATCAAAAGTGATCTTGTTTTGCCCGATTCCAGTTTCAATCTCGTGGTACCAGGTCAGCCTTTGAGTGCCACCCAGTGGTCTGCTCGAGCAAGTGCAACTTCAGAAAGAGCTTGCGTGCATTTATGTAGCAACTTATCATAGCCTTGTACAAATCTCAGCGCACGCTGAGAATGACTTTTTCCTTGGATGCGCTCTCCAGACCGTGGTCAAGCATGGCAGGCCCTTTCCCCACAGAATAGGAAGAGTTGAACTGCTGTTGGTTGAGTTGGCCGAGGCACCAGGAGAACCACGGGTCATGGTGTTGGCGCAGTCATTCGGCTCGTCAAGCTCTGCGTTGAGCAATCCAGCCAATCCCATTCCCCTGCTCTGTCCCCGGAACCCTATCCCCCAAGTGCCCATACAATTTTCCTTTTGAAATCATTGTCCGTTTCCACCACAAGGCCCTGTCTCTCTTCGAATGGAGCAATTGGAAAGTAGACGGACCTTTGGTGGAACGTCTCGACTCAAGGGTGACGCCTCCGACAGTCCAGCGCACCCTCAGTGCAGAATGGAAGTTTGGGTAGCGGAGCACAAGAACACAACAAATCAGAGCAGGAGTAGACCATCGAAACTGCTCCGCCGCTCAATCCAATCATGGGTGGTCTTGGGCTTCAACTCCATTTTCCCGCTCCCTCTCCGCATCCCTTAATTCCCTCAGAGACCAAAAATGCCCCTCCTCATATTAAATATATTCAACAATGGAGCATCCACTGCACTCTGGGGTAGAGAACACCAAAGATTCAAAACCCTTTGAGGGAAGTAGTTTCTCCTCATCCGAGTCATAAATGATGTCCTGATACTGTGCCCCTGTGTTTTAGATTCCCCAACAACTGGAAACAATCTCTCAGCGTCCTTCCTATCAAGCCTCTCGGAATTTTGTAGTTTCCCAAATCAAAATCACCTCTCATTCTGCTAAGCTGTAGAGAAGACTAATTTACTCATCCTCTCCTCATAGGACAAGCCCCTTGTCCCAGGGACCGATCTAA
Organism: Scyliorhinus torazame; assembly: GCF_047496885.1. Taxonomy (NCBI): domain Eukaryota; kingdom Metazoa; phylum Chordata; class Chondrichthyes; order Carcharhiniformes; family Scyliorhinidae; genus Scyliorhinus; species Scyliorhinus torazame. The sequence continues at coordinate 13,908,770 of NC_092723.1, read as the reverse complement.
TGAACTTTCACTGTACCACCTCCATTGCAAACATATCCTTTCTTCCATGTGTAGAGCAAAACCGCGCGGCCTGTATTCCAGATGCGGGCAGGATTCTCCAGCCACCCAGCCGTGTGTTTCATAGAATCATAGAATTTACAGTGCAGAAGGAGGCCATTCGGCCCATCGAGTCTGCACTGGCCCTTGGAAAGAGCACCCTACTCAAGCCCACGCCCCGTAACCCAGTAACCCCACCTAACCTTTTTGGACACTAAGGGCAATTTAGCGTGGCCAACCCACCTAACCTGCACATTTTTGGACTGCGGGAGGAAACCGGAGCACCCGGAGGAAACCCACGCCGACACGGGGAGAACGTGCAGACTCCGCACAGACAGTGACCCAAGCCGGGAATCGAACCTGAGACTCTGGAGCTGTGAAGCGACTGTGCTAACCACTATGCTGTTTCTCAGCAGGGGGTGGGGGCACACCGCTCGCTGGCAGCGGGGTTCTCTGCTCCCGCCGCTTGTCAATGGGATTTCCCATTGAAGCCACCTCACTCTGCCGGGAAACCCGAGGGCAATCCAGAAAATTCCACCGCCAGTGAACGGCCGGAATATTTTGGCCGCAGTCTCACCAAAGCCATATACAATTGTAGGAAACTGCTTTATTCTTGTGGTCCGATCCCCTTTGCAGTAGCACTCGGACCCATGACCTTATTTGTTGACTGGATATGGGATAGCGAAATGTATGTGGGGTTAGGCCGCAATTTAGCCATGATCCGATTAAATATTGCAACAGACTCAAGGAGCTAAATAACTGGGGCCTGTTCCCATGATGGGAGAGAGTCCTACCTGCCAGCAAAAATTTAGAAAAGATCGGAAATACTCAATAGGTCAGGCAGCATCTGTGAAGCGAGAAACAGAATTAACGTTTCAGGTCCATGATCACACCCAACTGGGGAAAACATTTTCTCAACATATATCTACCCACCATAGGGGCAGCATGTGGTGCAGTGGTTAGCGTTGCTGCCTCACTGTGCCGAGGTCCAGGTTCGGTCCCGGCTCTGGGTCACTGTCTGTTGTAATGTCGGAACATGGCAGCCAATCTCTGCATAGCAAGCTCGCACAAACAGCAGCATGACCGGGTAATATGTTTAATTGTTGCTGGTTGAGGGATATACTTTCACCTGGAAACCAGAAAGGAGCTCACTCCCCTGCTCAGGTTTGAAAGAGCGAGGGCAGCACGGTGGCCCAGCGGTTAGCACTGCTGCCTCACAGCGCCGAGGTCCCAGGTTCGATCCCGGCTCTGGGTCACTGTCCGTGTGGAGTTTGCACATTCTCCCCGTGTTTGCGTGGGTTTCGCCCCCACAGCCCAAAGATGCGCAGGCTGGGTGGATTGGCCACGCTAAATTGCCCCTTAATCGGAAAAAATGAATTGGGTACTCTAAATTTATTAAAAGAAAGAGCAGCGGGATTCGAGAAGGGACGAAGTGTGACGGCCCTATTTGAGGCAGTGGAGGATGGGCTGGTTGACTGCTGGCCAGCGTTAACGGAGCCTCTCCTGACTGGATTTGATGTCCTGGCACAGGGCTCTGGGACTGTGTCGAAACTGTGGAGTCAGTAGAAAGGCAGATGGGAGTGCATCTTGAGGCGATTAATCGGGTCGTGAACTTCTGTCAGATTACAACACACAGCTGTTTCGCAAGCTTGCCTAATGTAAAACAAACAGGCTTCAGGATAAGGGCCAGTCACATAGTTTCTAACAGAGCTGTGTTTAATGATAGAGAAACAAAAAGCTGGAATGGTAGCTAGATACAGAGGCGAGCCTGCTGGAAATCCTAGGTATCCACAGCAGGACTGTCAGTATCTGAAAAGTAAAAAGATGGATTAATGTTCGGTTGAAGGCTCCAGTGTAAGTTATCTGCCGCTCCGATTTACTTTGCATTTTCACCATTTTCCATAATTACTCGGACTGAAAACCAGCAAAATCCTGGCAGGAATCCCATCTCCTAATGATGTTGGGTAACGGATTTGCTCCCAATAACGGGACCTCAACAGAGCAGGGCTTACTGATTGCTGACAAGGACCTTCTATCTGTCTGTTTAAAGAACAAAGGTTTCGCGAGGTGGTATCTCTTGAATGTTACTCTCAGCTGGATAAGCATCAGAGAAGTAGATGATAGCATCATTACCTTGAGCAACTGGAGTTTGCAGTGGTCAAGGCAATCGAGGCTTTTATTTACTGCAATGAGATCCTTATCGTTCATCAGCAAGAACACAGCATTGCGTTGAACGTAGATAGCAGGTCCTGTGTGTGCAGCCTCCAAAAATCTTGGGTTGAGGGGTGTCGCTAGCATTTATTGCCCATTCCTTGTTGCTCTGGCAGGGTGGGGGTGGGTGGGGGGGTTGGTTGTTGCCTTTGAACTCCGCTAGTCTCTGTGCTGTTTCTGCCATGGCGCCACTTTGGTCGGGATTTTGAGGGCTGGAGATAAATGTCCAAGTCAGATTTGGAGGGAAAGCTGGAGGTGATGGTGTTCCCGTGAAATTACTGGGGTTTGAACTTCTATGGAATTATCATCTCTGCTTCATGCTTTGATATTCCACCCGAACCAAACGGGCAGAATTGAGCAGTGCCATCTTGCAAGTAAAGTGAACAGGAAATTTAACTTGAATTACTCCTTGGTCATGTTGCATCAATGCTTAAGGCCCGGCCTGAACACATAGCCCAACATCATAAGATAATTGTATATTATTTGAGTGTTTAATTGTATTCAGGTGCTGGGCATTGACTGGGGATTCATTTGCGTTCAATATATGTAGAAAGAGACTGAAACTAGTGATTTAGTTCAGGAATCGCATGTTTGTAACTCTGTGTGTCTCTAGTAAAAAAAAGTGTGCAAAGATTGGCTCCAGTTTTATCCTTCACTGCTGGGCTTCATGGGATAGAATGAGGTTGGTGAAGGAAGAAGAAAGGGAAACATGAGAGGACCTTTCTCATATCATCTTTGGGAACCAAATTTCCTGGCACTTTGGGTGGTAATTAGTGCGATCCCTCTGTGGTGAGCTTGGTGGCTGGAAGGGCATTTTATCTGGTAGGATGAGCTTGGGGTAGGACCGCCGCCGACCTGATTAATTCTGTAACAGGCAAGCCCATGGACTGCCTTGCAGTCCCCCATCAACTGAGGTCCTCCTTATGTGGGCAATTCATGTCCAATTTAGGGGTTCTTGCAGCCAGCATTGGTATTAAACTAGTGGCGGGTGGATCTATTATCATGCCAAGCAATCGTATGTGGGTTGCATGTGGTCTCCGGTGGCAGGGGGGGGGGGGGCTCGTTCAAAGACATCCAGTACCAGATCAAGAGTCCTGATCCCAGGGAAGGCCCCCTGGTGGCTTATCAGCTGGTCTGGTTAATGGATGGACCTTCCCCAAAGGGCCTCGCGCCAGCCCTCCAGTCAGTGGCTGAGCCACCCATCAAGTCTGTTAAATGCCGCCCCCCCCGCCGGGCCTAAGTCACACTAGGGTAGCCAAAGGCAAGTTGACACTATGGAATCCATAGGTTTCCTCCCCAAAGTGATTTCATTAGAGATGATTGCGACAGATGAACAAGGAGCTCAGTAAAGTTTAACGAGGGTGAAACCCATAGGGTGATTAGGCAAATTGAAAATCCAGATTTGACAGGTACGTGTGAGACTATAATTTATCAGAAGAAGAGCGGACTGAGTTAGATGTGATACACAGTGAAGTAATGAAAGTGGGAAACCGCTGCCGTGAGCTTTGATTTCAACATAATGAAACGCAACAAGTACATTAATATTTTTTTTTATAAACAATTTTAATGAGGTATTTTTGGCATTACAAACAGCAACAATATAACAAAGAACAATAAACATAGTGCAAACACCGACTCCCATCTCTCCATGACCCGCCTGTTTAACCCCCTACTCTACGCTACCCTAGCCCCCCCCCCCCCGCCCCCCCGACGATTAATTCTCCGCGAAGAAGTCGATGAATGGTTGCCACCTTCGGGCGAACACTAACAAAGACCCTCTCAAGGCAAACTTAATCTTCTCTTTTTTTTTAAAGAAATATTTTTATTCAAATTTTTACATATTTTCAACAACCCCCCCCCTCACAGAAAAAAGAGAAACAAAGAACACATAAATAAACATCTTGCAACTACATCATGAATTCCCCCAATATATAAACCCCCCATTAAGCAATAATAAACACAATAGAAAACACAAAGTACATCCCCCCCCCCCTCTGGGTTGCTGCTGCTACTGACCACCTCCTAATGCCCTGCTAGAAAGTCTAGGAACGGTTGCCACCGCCTGAAGAACCCTTGCACAAACCCTCTCAAGGCAAATTTTACCCTCTCCAATTTAATGAACCCTGCCATGTCGCTGATCCAGGCTTCCACGCTCGGGGCCCTCGCATCCTTCCACTGTAGCAGACTTCAGGGGTTTTGAGTCCCTCCAAGCTAATAATATCCGTCTCCGGGCTACCAGGGAGGCAAAGGCCAGCACATCTGCCTCTTTCTCCTCCTGGACTCCTGGATCTTCCGAAACCCCAAAAATCGCCACCTCTGGACTCATTGCCACCCATGTTTTCAATACTCTGGACATGACGTCCGCAAACCCCTGCCAATATCCCCTAAGTTTTGGACATGCCCAGAACATGTGGACATGGTTCGCTGGTCCTCCCGCACATTTTGCACACCTGTCCTCCACCCCAAAGAATCTACTCATCTGGGCCACCGTCATGTGGGCCCGGTGGACTACCTTTGAATTGGATCAAGCTGAGCCTGGCGCATGCAGCGGTCGCGTTGACTCTGCTCAACGCATCCGCCCATAACCCATCCTCAATCTGACCCCCAAGCTCCTCCTCCCACTTACGCCTCAGCTCCTCGGTCTGCGTCTCCTCCACCCCTATAAGTTCTTTGTAGATGTCCGAGATACTCCCCTCCCCGCCCATCCCCTAGACACTACCCTATAAGTACATTAATATTAACGAAACATCGTGAGACATGTGCTGACAAAGGCTCAAGATTATTATGGGTTTTGAAATGACTCCCCTCCCCCACCCAGCTATTCTACGTTTGATCAGATAGTAAGTTTGAGATGGAGTTGTGTACTTATTCTTATTGTGGAGTCTTGAAGCTAAAAATAAAGCCCATTGCCCTTAGATTAGTGCGTTGTGGTCAGTTCATCAAGACACCAGCCTGTTAATTATGAGTTTTCTTCCTTTTGGCTTTTGTTCTGGGTCCCCAGCCCAGACCAGTGAGCCCCATGGTGGAATCAGGAGATTGCTCTCTGGTTGCTCACTGTAATTATAAAGGGTTCACTGCATCATTAGGAGGGTCTGAGTGTGTCGCGCTCCACGTGGCTCTGATCGCTGATTTGACCAAAGATGTTTTGTGAGCAGGGCAATTGAAACCCAGCTCTTTCCGTGTGCCAGTGAAGGAGGATGATAAAAGCATGTTTGCTGTGAGGAACGTGTAGTACTGACATTGGGTTTCAGTGCAAAATAAAGTGTTTTTAATCTTCTCTCCTTGTATTTGAAGACTAGGTCAAGCTCACTCACTCACCCACTCACTCACTCACTCACTCAATCTCTCAAAAACTCTCTGACACTCTCACACACAAACACACACTCACAGTCAAAGACGTTCACACACAGACACACACACACTCCTCACCCATACCCTCACACACACGCATACACTCACACAAACACATTCACACATACACTCACTCTCTCACACACACTCTCACGCACACTTACACACATACATTCACACACACCCTGGGCGGGATTCTCTCAGCCCGGGGCTGGGCCGGAGAATCCCCGTGACCGACGCAAATTGCACCACGCCGCGCCGGCCCGCAATTCTCCGCAGAGCAGAGAATCGGCGGCATTGGCGCCGGCGTGGTTGGCGCGGCGCCGATCGAGGGCCACTCTACGCGGCCGGCCCGCGAATTCACGGCCCGGGATGGGCCGAGCGACCGTCGTAAAAAAGCCGAATCCCGCCAGGAACTCGGCGTGGAAGCGGCGGGGGCAGCCTGTGAGTGGGTGGGGGTGGGGGGGAGAGGGTCCGAACCCGGGGGGGGGGGGGGCACCGATGAGGCCTAGCCCACGATTTGGGCCGAACGATCGGTGGGCCGGCCTCTCTGGCTGCGGGCCTCCTTCCGCGCCGGCCCCTGTAGCTCTGCGGCGTGTTGTGTCGGGGCCGGCATGTTGAAGGGTGCCGGTGCCACTGCGCGGATCCCGCGGCGCCCAGTTCACGACAGGATCAGCAGCTGGAGCGGCGTGAACCGCTCCAGTGCCGTGCTGGCCCCCTGTAGGGGGCAGAATTGCTGATCCCGAGGCCGTGTTGACGCCGTCGAGAAACACAACGACATTTCTGACGGCGTCAACACTTAGCCTCAGGATCAGAAAATCCCGCGCCCTCGCTCTCTCTTGCACACTCTCACGCACATGCACACTCACACATACACACATCGTCTCTATCTACACACACTCATACACGCTCGCCATGCACATGCATACCTGTACAATCACATGCTTGTGCATGCACACATATTCACACTCACATGCACACACTCACTCACAACACTCATTCACACACTCACTCACAACACTCGCTCACACAGAAACAGCAAAATGACACCTAATTTAGCAATGAGAGATACATTTAAAAAAAAATTCCTTAGGAAGTGGCATTTGAGGTAAAGATGCCGTTGCTCACCTCCAGTTGCCCCTGAGTAGGGCAGTTATGAGTTTTCTGTTGCTCTGCCGCACCAGAGGGCAGTTATTAGTCAATCACAGCGATGTGGGGCTGATCTCACATCGAGATCAGAGTGTGTAATGACGGCTGGTTTACCTTGGAGCAGTTGTGAACACTAAACAAGATAGTGAAGTGAGAGGCTCCTTGCACCCAAACACAATTTGTCTAGTTTCTCCCAAACAACACCCCTTCCACCATGTGTCTGTGGTGATATACATCACTGTAAGTACGCATAGGGTTAATGTACATCCACTACACCTAGCTAGACACTAGAGGGAGCACCAGAGACATGACACACAGACATTCAACCAATAGGTCAGTAAGATAGGACACGACCAATGGGCATTCACAGAGCTGACACTACCACAGGGGGGCATTACACCAACCCATATAAAAGGACACAGCACACATGCTCAGTCTCGTTCCAGTGGAGACACTCAGTGTGTACACAGGGTTGATTTGAAACACATCACACCCACCACGTGGATTGTAGCAGACTGGTTAGTCAGTCTGAGTAGCTATAGCAGGATTAACAGTAGCGTCGAATCCAAGTAGGAGAATTGTTAATAGTTTAATAAACGTGTTAAACCTATCTCCAAGTCTGAACCTTCCTTTGTCAGAGTGCACATCGAGGAAGCAGCTTATGCTACATCAAGAGCATAACAAAACAGTGTCCTCTGACTTTACTCAGGAATCCAATTCGAAACCAAGATTCTTGACTTAAAACTCCCTCCGTCTATTTTTTTGTTTACATTACCATCGGGCCCCTTTAAGCTCATCCTATCCTGGGGCTGATTTTTTTTAGCCCCTACAGGAACCATCTCTCTTTCCCCACGGCCGACACCTGGATCAAAACAGAGAGCTTAGTCAAGACTCTTCTGCAACAAAGTGCTATCTCCTGTTCTGGTGCAGTTTTGTACGGATGACTTTGCTGCGACCCGATTTTAACCCTGTAACATCCTGTGAGGATGACTAAATATTTATCTTTCGAAATTGGCCCTGAAGTGCAGACATGTCCTTTCTCATTGATAATAATGGAATTTCGATGTTAATTTGGAATGATTTGGTTCCATACGATCAGCATCTTTCTCTAAACGCTCCCTTCACGGTGTTGAGCAGGTCCTGTAGGGTCAGCCCTGGTTTGTTGTCGGTGCAATGCACACACCTGGTGAGTGAGGAACCTTGAGGGGGGTCTGGGCTGAGTAGGTGAAGGATTTTCATTTCTACAGGATGTTTTCACGACCTCAGGACGCCTCAAAGCACCTTATAGCCAATGGGGGCATTTCTGAAGTGTGGTAACAGTTGTAAAGTTGTAAATTGGCAGCCAATCTGCACACAGCAAGATCCCACACGCAATGTGATAATGACCAGAAACTTCTCCCATTGGTGGCATGCTCCGGAGCAAGAGGTCACAAGTGTTAGTTGGCAAAGGAAGGAATGGGGACCTGAAGAAAAATCATTCCGCGCAGTGAGGGGCTGGGATTCGGAACTCTGGGCCTGGAGGTGCAGTGGACGCAGGCCCAGTCGAGGCATTTAAGAGGGAATTGGATTGCTATCTGGAAAGAAAGAACGTGCAGGACTCCGGGGATAAGGCAAGGGAGTAGCAAAGGGTAAATTGCTCCATTGGAGAGGCAGCACAGACGCAATAGGCCGAATAGCCTCCTGTACTGTAACCGTTCTGTGGTCTGTGAGTGCTGTGGGCTCGGGGGTCAACACTCATCAATCCGAAAGAATGCTAACGCTTGACTAAGATTTTGTGCAGCTGCCTTGACCTTCCCGATTTCTGTGGGTAACCAGAGCGAACAATGTCTTTGAGTGATTTCTGTCATACATAAACAAAACAAGCCTGTCTTAAAAGAAAGGACTTCCATTTATATACCACCTTTTCATGACCTCAGGTATTTCTGGAGTGTGGTACCTGTTGTAAAGGAGGAAACATGGCAGCCAATTTGCACACAGCAAGATCCCACACGCAATGTGATAATGACCAGATCACTTGTTTTACTTCAGTGGTGTTGGTTGAGGGATAAATATAGACTGGGCCAACAGGGATGCTCCCCTTCTCTTCGAAGTAGACGCTGCGGAGGCGCAGCCCCTTTAAGGCTCAGAGGCCAATCGTATGGGAGCACAACAGGGAGTTTGCGCGAGGCCCTGGGAGCGGGACCCCGGGCTGTGTGGACCAGGGAGCCAAAGCATTAACACCTGTTGTATAGTGTTTGGTGCCTGTTCCTTCACTGCCTTTCATCAGCAAACCTCTTAGTTTATTTCTGGAAGCCTCCAGTTTATTACTGGAAGCCTCCAGTGTATGTCCCAAACCACCGTGCACCCCTTTTACGTCCATCCGAGAGGGCAGGAGGGTGTAGGGTGAAGGAATTTGAGGACGGGGGCAGTTTTCAAAAAAAGAAATCTTTGATGGGATATGGGCATCGCTGGCAAGGGCGGCATGTGTTGTCCATCCCTATTTGCCCTCGAACTGAGTGGCTTGCTGGGCCATTTAAGAGGGCAGTTAAAAATTGCTGTGTGTCTGGTACCACACGTAGGCCAGACCAGGGTAAGGATGGTAGATTTCCATTCCTGAAGGACAGGAGTCAGCACGTTCTCCCCGTGTCTGCGCGGGTTTCCTCCGGGTGCTCAGGTTTCCCTCCCACAAGTCCCGAAAGACGTGCTAGTTAGGTGAATTGGACATTCTGAATTCTCCCTCCGTGTACCCGAACAGGTGCCTGAGTGTGGCGACGAGGGGCTTTTCACAGTAACTTCATTGCAGTGTTAATGTGAGCCTACTTGTGACACTAATAAAGATTATTATGAAAATGAAATGAAAATCGCTTATTGTCACAAGTAGGCTTCAATGAAGTTACTGTGAAAAGCCCCTAGTCGCCACATTCCGGCGCCTGTTCGGGGAGGCTGGTACGGGAATTGAACCGTGCTGCTGGCCTGCCTTGGTCTACTTTAAAAGCCAGCTATTTAGCCCAGTGTGCTAAACCACCCCCTATTATTATTACATTGGTGAAGGAGGTAGATTTTTACAACAATCGACAATGGCTTTGTGGTCATCAATGCTGAGTTTAAATTTATACTCCAGATTTCTTAGCTGAATTTAAATTTCACCAGCTGCATGGTGGAAATTGAACCCACGTCCCCAGCACGTTAGCCTGAGCCCTACCACAACACCACCATCTCCACCAGTGCACAGGTTGCACAAGGGTGCAGGAATGCAGATGAGGGCCTCGATTTCATGACTCCTCCAAATGATGGTACCTCCGACAGTGCAGCATTCCCTCAGCTCTGAAGAGTTGAGATAATGTGCATGGGTGGGCCCACGGAGGGCCTTCAACACACAACCTCCTGAAGCTGAAGTGAGTGTAATGCTGACTTCAGACAGACAGCGAAAGGAGGGGGAAGTAAACAAATCCTAAACCAGAAACAGCTGTCTCGGTGTTTTGTTTTTTTGTTTCATGGTGAGACCTCAGGTCTATGAGCGAAAAATTCCACACCCAGAATTTGTGCAACATTGACAGGCCCGGGAGGAATGTTTTGACATTTCAGTATCGTGCTGCTCACGGCTTCAGCCTCTCTCACTGATGAGGCATGCTTCAGTTATTCAAAGCAAAGAATTCAAATCAGCAGATGTTTTTCATAAGCGATCTGTGTTACAACACGGTTGTTTTTCTTTTCGTGACTTGAGGGCAGATTAGTTGTAACCCTATTCTGTTGGGAAGAGGCCCGGACAGATTGTCCTCTCCTCCTGCCCCACCCCTCAGTGTGTGTGTGTGTGAGACAGTCTTAATTTCTCATCACCACCAGACCAGGGAGAAGCTGTGGTGAGTAGAAACTCAAAAGATTCTGACGATTCTGGTCGGTCTCCAGCCTCAGCACCTCCTGCTTGGTGTGGAGCAAAGTTTATTGCTTTGTGCTTCTTGATGAAGCTTCGCTTCCTTGATTTTTGGAAGCGCCCAGACTATCGAAGACCCACAGAGTCCCAATTATACCAGCTGAGGGGGACAAATGGAGTTGGCACACAGTGTTTAATTGGACAGATGGACAATCGATGTGAGTTTGTCTGACTGTGACTCACAATCTGCCGCTATTAATGCTTTCTATTCCTCCTTCATTTCACCAGCCACAAATTTAAACATATTTATAAAGCCCACTGTGTGTTGCTGCTGCTAACTTTAGCCTTAGTTTAATTGCTCTGTTCTATCACCTTTGATCTTGAGTCGCCAGGCATCTTTCTGATACCGCCACATGGTTCAAGTCCGAGTAATGATCAATAAGTAAGAGTTAAATCAACACACATTTATTATATACAGTAATCAATACTCATGCATAAATTCTACGTCTAAGCTACTTCCTACAACTAACAGGCCAATGCTTAACTTGGAAATGACCCACCAGGTCAGGGAAACAAATGGCCTTTTGTTTGGGTTCTGAGCCTGTGGGATTCGAAGCTGGTACAGATCGATAACTAGGAGCGCCTATCTCGTAGCGAGCGTTGAAGTAAGACTTACGATTTGAGCGGCTGTTGCAGAAGGCTAGCTGAAGGGTCGCAGGAGGGTGCAGAAGGGGTAGCAGAAGGGTTGATTTGAACTTGGACTCTATTCTTATAGTCCTTAGGGGCTTCCCACCTGGTTCCAAGTGATTGGACTTTGTCCCAATCACTTGGTTCGATATTCTCCAATGCTGGAGCGATTCCTTGATCGATGGGCGGTCTTGGGGTGATCGTTCACATCCCTTTGTGTCGGCTCCTGTTGGCGCCGAAAAGTCTGGGTTGGCTTTGTGTGTCTAAATTGTTGCACATTGTTCCCGGGGATTGCTCATTAGTATGCAGATGGCTGGTGTTTTGTTGTGCTGATGGCTGCAGGTAGCGATCTTGTCTGGCCTTCCCAGAGGTGAATGCACAGTTTACCTGCAGCTGCTTGTTTTAGTCCTGTTGGCTGATTTTCCCATCAGCCTTTTCCGTTCGCCATTTTAAATCAGGGTTAGCCATTCTAAATCGGGAGTTAGCCATTTTAACTGGCTACAGTGTGTAAGGGAGGTGTGATGCCACACTTACAACAGGAATAGGTTACTCGGAAATCCTTCGCGCAAACACCAATTCGTTAGTGGCTGAATGCTTCCCACCTGCTCCTCCTGAGTCGGGCGATCATGGTCCAAGCCCCACTTCAGGAACTTGAGCACGAAATCTAGGCTGCTGGATCCAGCCCATTAAATGCTGAGGAAATACTGCACAACTAGAGGTGATGGTTTTTCAGAGGAGACGAAAGACCGAGACCCCCATATTCCCCCTCAAGTGGGCATAAAAGACGTTGTAATGCTCTTCTTTTTGTAGAAGTACGGAGGAGAGTTCTCCCCGCTGTCCTGCCAATATTTATCCCTCAAGCGACACTTAAAAACAGATGATCCAGTTATTATTGTGTTGCTGTTTGTGGGAGATTGCCGTGTGTAAATTGACTGCCGCATTTTCTGCATTGAAACAGTCGCTGCACCTCGAAACGTACTTGGTTATAAAGTGTTTTGGATCATCCTGAGGTTTTGAAAGGTATTATATTAATGTAGGTTGCCTTTTTATGAAGGATTTGCTTATTTGAAATTTGAGATTTTCAACATGTATGGAATCACACTTATGGAATCTGTATGATTAATTGTGCTGATTTAGAATGCAACAAATTACAATCAGCACCTTGTGGTAGCTGAAAAGGGAACAGCTCATTCATGCCTGGTGCAGATTACCTCTTGATAGCTTAACATCTTTCCCTTGATGTTTGGACAGATTGCTGATGATTGTGTATGAACCTTCAATTTGCTGTGTTTCTATCACTAACACAGCCTTATCCCACCTCCGTAACATCGACTTCACCCTAACCTCAGCTCATCTGCTACTGAACCCCTCATTCATGCCTTCATTGCTTCTAGCTTTGACTATTCCAATGCACTCCTAACCGGCCTCCCACACTCTGTAAACTTGAGGGCGCCTGCTGCCTGTGTCTTGACTCTCAGCATGTCCTGTTCCCCTATCACCCTGTGCTCGCTGACCTACATTGGTTCCTGGCTAAGCAATGTCATGATATTTAAGAAATTCTCATTTCTGCTTTCAAATCCCTCCATGGCCTCACCCCTTCCCTATCTTCAGTGGGAGTTACTGGGTTATGGGGATAGGGTAGATTCGTGGGCTTCAGTAGGGTGCTCTTTGTAAGGGCCGGTGCAGACTCGATGGGCACTGTCGGCGGCTGGTAACCGTATAGAACCCCTCTGACTGTAAGCTTGTTCTTGACTGTATATGGTAAGTGCGACTGCGTTGAAGCATTTCAGAGCACAACATGACCTTTGTAGAAAATTTGGACATCATTGTACTTTCTGTAATGACTGTTTAGTATTTTTTGTAATGTTCTCCTTATCATATTGAAGCACCTGAGGGTGCAACAGGACCTTAGTATAAAATGTGAATATCATTTGACTTTCCTGCTGTGACAATTTGAAACGATTGGTAATGGTCCAGTTAGATGTCTTATGAATAAAGTTTTGCAAAAAGAAAATAGCCTGTCAGCACTCACTGTCCGGATAATCATTGAAGATAGTCAGCTGGATGGGGTGAGCTGCTGGACACTGTGCTACTGTAACAAATCAAGAGTCCGTGTCTTAAGTAGAGTAGAAAACAGGAACATTTAGAGAGACAGCCCTAGTTGGGAATTTTGAGATCTGCTCTGCCGCACCAGTGATGTAATGAGGTTCACGCCCAGGAACGCGTTGAACACGATTCCCATGAATTTAAATATATTCGCATATCATTAAAATGCTTGACGCCATTGCTTCCAGCCCCGTTGAATGCTCCCCCCTCCCCGTCAATGTGATGTCATGCGGGCCGGAATCACTGCTGGTTTTCGCAGAGGAAAACCAGCCATGGTGACCACGGTGGGGTGCAGAGGTCAGTAAAGCTTTCAGGTGGTCAGGGGCAAGGCTGGGCGGTGAGGGAGACTGTGAATGTGGGGTGGACGGGGAGACTTTGGGAGGTGGGCGCTCTGATGCTCGCAGGGGTGGGGGGTGGTGTCTGGTCAGCCTGACGCGTGGGGTGGGGGGGCGGCCCAATTTTTGGCTGATGGAAGGGGTTGGCCATTTAGGACTTAGACGAGGAAATATGTCTTCACTCAAAGGATTGTGAAGCTTCTCTATTCAAGAGGCTTGTGGGAGCTCAATTGCTGAAGATGAATATTCAAGACAGAGATTAACAGATTGTTGGAAACTGAGGAAATCAAGGGATATGGGTATAGTGCAGGAAGGTGGGGTTGATGCAGATGATCAACCATAAGACATAGGAGCAGAATTAGGCCACTGGGCCCATCGAATCTGCTCCGCTATTCGATCATGGCTGATATTTTTCTCATCCCCATTCTCCTGCCTTCTCCCCATAAACCCCTGATCCCCTTATTAATCAAGAACCTATCAATCTCTGTCTTAAAGACACGCATTGAATTGTCCTCCACAGCCTTCTGCAGCAAAGAGTTCCACAGATTCACCACCCTCTGGCTGAATATGAACCATGATCATATGGAGCAGGCTCGAAGGGCTGACTTCTCTTATGTTCCCACATATTACATATATATATCAAAGCATGTATCTCAAAGCATATATGGACAGATGTCTATACATATACACATGGATGTGGGAAATGGCAGTGGTATGGCTTATCCGCCATTTTTTCTGCTGGCCTGATTTTGCACTCTTTGACTGTAATGATGGTTTCGATATCATGTTGAGTTAATTGCTGGTGGATTTCTCAGTTTTTGCTACTTAGCGAGTTGCAGGAAAATGGTCTGATGTAATGTGCTCTTCTCAGGGTCCGCCCATCGGTCTTCAATCTCCACTGGGGTCACAGAAGCTAATAAATCAGCTCTGAACGAAGCTTGTTGCCATTGGCAAAGTAATCGCCAGCAGTAAATAAGTGGAGTGCCGGCCCCAGCATGTTCAAAGGGATTCTCTTGGGCTCATGGTGGGGAGAATATATTGTATTCAAATAGATATAACAGGTACACTTTAATTTCCTCCTCTGAACATGCTTGTTTGCTGCTCGTAACTCCTACCAGGAGAGATCTGTGGTCACAATCGTCTGTCTTGTACAATCCTTACACGTCCACTGTAACCCATCTGCAACAGCTCTGAGATACCCATCATTCGACCACGCCTAGGTCGACCCCGCTTACCACTGTTTCCACTGTCCTCGAGCAGAGATCTTGTAGCTTTTCAGCTCCGGTCAAGTGGCTGAAATCCTGACAACTTCCTTTCTGAATGTTACTTTTTAGAGTTAATTTGCTCTTGCAATTTCAAGCACCTCTTCACTTGCCTTATGGTCCGTGCCTGGAAGTTTTGAGTACACGTCTAAGCGGCCACATTTCAAAGACCTTTGTTTTCTTCCACGGGTTTTTATTGATTGCCCATTGTTATTATAGGCACGTTGCCCAGCGTGAAATGGCACTGTTCAGATAAGAACCACGTTTAAGTCCCTCGCTCTGCTGTAATAGCAGGCTTCAGCTGATTCTACAATGTCCAACATTACCCCAAATTATGGAGGTGACGGAAGGAAAATCTACCAAGTTCCTGGACAAAGGAAAGGGGAGAGATAATCATAGATTATCATAGAATTTACAGTGCAGAAGGAGGCCATTCGGCCCATCGAGTCTGCACCAGCTCTTGGAAAGAGCACCCTACCCAAGGTCAACACCTCCACCCCATCCCCATAACCCAGTAACCCCACCCAACACTAAGGGCAATTTTGGACACTAAGGGCAATTTATCATGGCCAATCCACCTAACCTGCACATCTTTGGACTGTGGGAGGAAACCGGAGTCCCCGGAGGAAACCCACGCACCCACTGGGAGGATGTGCAGACTCCGCGCTTACAGTGACCCAAGCCAGAATCGAACCTGGGACCCTGGAGCTGTGAAGCAATTGCGCTATCCACAATGCTACCGTGCTGCCCATAAAAGATGATGTGTCTGAGAGTGAGTGTCGTGGAGGCAAGACCAGGGTCAAAGGACCGTTAAATAGAACCACAGGATTCCTATAGTGCAGAAGGAGGCCATTCGGCCCATCGCGTCTGCAACGATCCCCTAAAAGAGCACCCTACCTCAGCCCAGTCCCCCACCCTATCTCCGTAACCCCATAACCCCACCTAACCTGCACATCGTTCGGCACTAATGAGCAATATTTAGCGTGGCCAAGCCACCTAACTTGCACGTCTTTAGACAGTAGGGGGAAACCGGAGCATCCGGAGGCAACCCACGCAGACACTGGGGGAACGTGCAAACTCCATGCAGGCAGTCACCCAAAGCCGGATCGAACCCGGGTCCCTGGCGCCTGTGGGACAGCAGTGCTAACCACTGTGCCACCATGCCACAAATCAGTGGTGATGGGCCTTTGGGTGGGAGAGCTAGCTGATACAGTTTAAACGTTAGAAAATATTTATTTTTACATAGGATTACATAATATAGGAAGCACAGAAACAGGCTGTGTAGCCCAACCTGTCCTTGCTGGTGTTTATGTCCCTCAAGCCTCCTCTTTGCTCATTTAAACCATTTCTTCTCTCCCTCATGAATTTGTCCATTTTCCCTCTAAATGCATCTGCGCATTTCAACCACTCCCTGCAGCAGCGAATCCCACATTCCCACTAAACTTTGGATAAGAAGCTTCTTCTGAATTCTCTGTTGGCATTTTGGGTGACCATCTTGTATCACCCTCTATGATACAAGATACAAGCCTCTATTGGGTCACCCCTCAGCTTTCTCTTTTCAGGAGCGAAGGGACCCAGCCTATCAATCCTTTCCTGATATTATACCCACACAATTCTGGCATCTTCCTTGTAAATTTCCACTGCACCTTGTCCAGTTCCTCTATAACCTTTATATAATAGGGTGACCAGAACTGCAGACAGCGCTCTGTGGTCTAATCATGGTTCAAAACTTCCCTACATTTCAGTTCTATCATTTTAGTGCCTTTGCTGACCTCAAAGCACATCACAGCCAATCAGCTACCTTTTGATGTAAGCAGCACAAGACCGTAGCAACCAATTGACACACAGCAGGTCCCTGCATTGCAGTGAACGATCATTTATTCTGTTTGCTTGATGGATGGATGGACGTTTCCCAGGCCACCAGGAGAACTCGCCTGTCCTTCCTCGAATGGTACCTGTGGTAAACACCACTGGTAACACATTGCATGTATTACGGTACTGCCACTGTATTACAGGTACCACAGTAAATCCCAGCCTGCTGGCTCCTCCCAGCAGGCGACGTATAAAAGTGCGTGCTCTCCTGCGCTGCTCCCATTCTGGTTCCAGTTGCAGGAGGCACAACATCTTGTGCAATAAAGCCTGGATTGTTTCACCATTCTCGTCTCGTGGTACTTGATGGTACATCAGTACCATCGGATCTTGTCCGTCTACCTCAACAGGCTGACACAGTCTTATCCAAAAGACAGCACCCCTAACAGTGCAGCGCTCGCTCGGTGCTGAATTGAAGTGCTGGTCTAAATTTTGAGTTCTAACCCACACTCTGCCAACACCGAGACTACAGGCTAAGGACACGCAGTAAGGAATGGTAAAGTGGTGAAGGGATGAGGGGACTGGCATGAGCCAGCATCTCGAGGTGAGGTGAGCAAACTGGGAGAAATGTGTACAATTTTACTGATCGTAACAGGCCATCCCCAGGATTTGAGCAACCTGATCGAGGAAGGGTTAAGATCAGCGAGCTGTCTTCAATCCGTTAAAACATTTATTTGTAACAGGGTACTGCATCAAAACAGACACCATTATAAAAACAATTGCATTAGACTCACTTCAGCTGCATTGCCCTTTGTATGACCTTTTTATTACACTCTCAGATAGCACTGAGAAAGACACAGGTGAAAACATTACAGAATGTGATTTCGGGTGTATGGGTCGGAGAGGGCAAGGTGTCGGCGATATACCAGGAGCTGAAAGAAGAGGGGGAGGCGTTGGTAGAGGAGCAGAAGGGTAAATGGGAGGAGGAGTTGGAGGAGGAGATTGAGGAGGGGCTATGGGCTGATGCCCTAAGTAGGGTTAATTCCTCTTCTTCGTGTGCCAGGCTTAGCCTGATACAAATTAAGGTGGTTCATAGAGCGCATATGACGGGGGCGAGGCTGAGTAGGTACTTTGGGGTGGAGGACAGATGTGGGAGGTGCTCAGGAAGTCCGGCAAACCATGTCCATGCCCGGCACTGGAGGGGAGTGGCGGGAACTGCATCTAAGGTGGTGAAAATCCGGGTCAAGCCAAGCTGGGGGCTAGCGCTATTTGGAGTAGTGGACGAGCCGGGAGTGCAGGAGGCGAAAGAGGCCGGCATTCTGGCCTTTGCGTCCCTAGTAGCCCGGCGAAGGATCTTGCTAATGTGGAAGGAGGCGAAGCCCCCCAGCCTGGAGGCCTGGATAAATGATATGGCTGGGTTTATCAAGTTGGAAAGGATAAAGTTTACCTTGAGAGGGTCTGCGCAGGGGTTCTACAGGCGGTGGCAACCGTCCCTAGACTATCTCGCGGAGCGTTAAAGGAAGGTCGGTCAGCAGCAACCCAATGGGGGAGGGGGGTGGGGGGGGGGGGGGAGGGGGGGTGGAGGGGGAGGGGGAGGGGGAGGGAGGGAGGGGGTGGGAGGGGGGGGAAGGGGGGTTTATTTGGGGGGCATTCGAGCAAGAAAATACATGAATGAGCCGGAAAACTGACATTGAGGGGAGGAATCCAATATACAAAGCTCTGTATCATATCGATTTACCATGTTCATGTCTTGCTATGTGAGCTTTCTTTCTTTTTGTTACGGGGGGAGCGGGGGGGGGTTTGTTTGTAAGGGTGAAAAATTTTGTTAAGAATTCTTAATAAATATATTTAAAAAAAAAGAAAACATTACAGAATTTGAAGCTAAACACCAATCTCTGGCTGAGTTCAAACATCCGTTTCGAAACAACGTGGGGTAATTCTTAACGATTGATTGCAAGTTTTGCAAGAACTTTTTTATGATGCAACGAGGACTGCTGGGAACTATCGAGTGTTTCTTGGCAGAGTGGCTGGGTTTGGAATGTTTTGAGAGGGATTTTTTTTGGCCCAGTGGGATTGAGAGCGACCAGCAGTGGGAATCATGGTTCAGAGGCCATTGTGACTGGAATAGGCATTGTAGTTGAGTGAGAGTCACTGTGACTTGTGGGTGAGGGGTGTCGTGTTGGATGTTCTGATGCACAAATGATCCAACACGGCTGTAGATGGTACAACTCAGTTTTCTTGTCTAAACAACTGTAACAACTAACTACTGGCTTGGGTACGTGCTTCACCAGCTAACCTGTGGACCCAGCCCTATCACTATCTTAGTGAGGCACTCAGCACATGATCTATGGCTGAGTGGTGCGCCGTGAGCTCTGAGCTATCTCCTGGTAGAATGAACGGGAACTGTGGTGTTCCCTGTTTTATAGTGCGTGTGCTCTCACTGGTGATTGGCTGCGATGTTACATGTGTGCTGGTTGGTCCAACTGCCTGTCCATCAGTGTGTGTGTGATTGCACCATGACATGCTGATGTGGATATCATGACATCCCCCCCTTTCACAAAGGATATGTGCCTATATGCTAATAAATAGAAATGTGTACTGAGTGTATTTGAGTATGTGTGTGCAATTTCGAGCTGGCAGGACCCCGTGGCCGGGATGACGTATCCATTGTAGTCAACCAGCTGACAGTGGGATGGCAGAATCGGTGGTTTAACCTTCAGCGTCTGGAAGGCTGACCATGCGAGGAGATTGGTGGAGGAACCAGTGTCCAGGTGAAATGTGATTTGGGATCGGTTGACCGTTAGGGTGGCACACCACTCATCGCCCGGATCAATGCTGTGCACCGACAGCGGCTGGTGGTTCTGACTTGGGGACATCCGGTTCTTGTGGATTACCACAATGCGGAAGGGCTCCCTGTCTTCGGTATCGCTGGTCTGCATACAATCTGGTTATGACTCCGTGTAGGGGGGCTGAATCGCCCGCACATCCCTGCGAGGCTGGCGGAATTGTTGGGAGTTGGCAGGTTGAGCTGCTCGCCCATCCTGCCACAGCGGAGGCATTGTCGCGCTTTGGCTGGACATTGTCGTTTGAAGTGGGCGGAGCCACAGTTGCCGCACGTCGTGACGGCATGGCGTTCGTTGCGCCACCACACATGCGCGGTGCGTTCCTGCATAGAGCGCGCCTGCGCATCACGTCCCTCTGCGTCAACGTCCCCTCTTTTGGCGCGTACAAGCGCGGGAGGCCTCGGAAAGCGCACGAAATGGCCGCCCTCGTCCGAGCCGCGGAGGAACTCGATCGACTGGACCTGCTCCACCTCATAGGACCTGAGCCGTGCCATTTCGGCCGCCTGGATTTGGGAGTACCGGCAGGTCACGTTCTCATGGAGGACGCAGGTCTTGATGGCAGTCGCTAGGGTGAGGCGCTTTATTTTAAGGAGCTGCTGGCGTAGTGTGTCTGAGATGACCCCAAAAACTATCTGATCCCGTATCATGGAGTCGGAGGTGGCCTAATAGCCGCAGGACTGCGCGAGGATACGGAGGTGTGTCAAGTAAGATTGGAAAGGCTCATCCTTACCCTGCAGGCGCTGCTGGAAGAGGTACCTCTCGAAGCTCTCATTGACTTCCACGCTGAAGTGTTCCTCAAACTTCAGAAACACAGTCTTATATTTTGTTTTGTCCTCGCCTTCCGCGAATACCAGGGTGTTATAGATGTGGATGGCGTGTTGCCCCGCCGTGGCGAGGAGGGCGATCTTCCTGGTGTCCCATGCATTCTCCCTGTCTGTGGCTTGCTGGAAGAGCTGTTTTAACAGCTTCCAGTTTACGCCGAGATTACCAGCGATTCGGAGCGGCTGTGGCGGGCTGATGTTTTCCATGGAGCAGGATGGCGGATTTCTGAAAGGGTGCAGGTAGATCTCACAGTCGCTGGTTAGCGTCCACTACTGGTATCATGTCGTGTTGGGTGTTCTGATGCACAACTGATCCAACACGGCTGTCGATGGTACAACTCAGTTTTATTGTCTAAACAATTGTAACAACTAACTACTGGCTTGGGTACGTGCTTCACCAGCTAACCTGTGGACCCAGCCCTAGCACTATTTTAGAGAGGCACTCAGCACATGGTCTATGTCTGAGTGGCGCGCTGTGAGCTCTGTGCTCTGAGCTATCTCCTGGTAGAATGAGCAGGAACTGTGGTGTTCCCTGTTTTTCATAGAATTTAGAATTTACAGTGCAGAAGGAGGCCATTCGGCCCATCGAGTCTGCAGCGGCTCTTAGAAAGAGCACCCCACCCAAGGTCCGCACTCCCCCCTATCCCCATAACCCAGTAACCCCACACAACACTAAGGGCAATTTTGTACACTATGGGCAATTTAGCATGGCCAATCCACCTAACCTGCACATCTTTGGACTGTGGGAGGAAACCGGAGCACCCGGAGGAAACCCACGCACACACGGGGAGAATGTGCAGACTCCGCACAGATAGTGACCCAAGCCGGGAATCGAACCTGGGACCCTGGAGCTGTGAAGCAATTGTGCTATCCATAATGCTACCGTGCTGCCTATTTATAGTGCGTGTGCTCTCACTGGTGATTGGCTGCAATGTTATGTGTATGCTGGTTGGTGCAACTGCCTGTCCATCAGTGTGTGTGTGATTGCACCATGATATGCTGATGTGGATATCATGACAAGGGGGTCACTGTGACTGCAATGGGCCCTGTGGGTCAGAGTGTATGCAACAAGATATTATGGGCTGAATTTTGCATGGCTCACCCGTCCTGCCTCCGGGGAACCGCCTTTGTCGGGACCGGAAGGACCCGCAGGAGGGGTGGGCCGGAAAATCCTTAATCCGACAATTGTTAGGATGTACCTCCGCATAAACACTGACTGGGGTGAGTTATTGATGCAAGACAGAGGCATGGATGGATGCAATGAGCTTGCTCAAGGGGTGGGTCTGATCATTCCCTCCATGTTGAACAAATAGCTTCCATCTGACTTATTGCAAAATTATTAGATTGGCGTGCTTTGACATTGCACAAGAAAATATCTGAAAAGTCTTATCTTTGTTGTAAATGGAATGTAGGCACTGACACTGGAACAGCTAGGACAACATCAGTGGCAGAAATGCACGTGTTTCTATAGAGTCCCTCACATAGTCACAAAGTGCTTTATATTGTTGAATAACTGGTAAGTGGTTAAAGTCTATTCCAGTCCTAAGGTTTAAAATAGTGTACAAACTGACGGTAAAGTTAATAGAATATATATAAAAGTAACATAAATAAGTGAATAATTTGAGTAAATAATTAATTCAGAAGCATTAAGGACGCATTGACGCGTTAAGGCTGCAGCATGTGGGAGCTCCTGGATGCCGACGTGATCCAGAGTAAACACGCCTGCAGTTAGTGCGGATTGATTCTCCCCACCCCGGCGGGGCGGGGGGTCCCAGCGGGATGGAGTGGCGTGAACCACTCCGGCATCGGGCCGCCCCAAAGGTGCGGAGGAATCCGCACCTTTATGGGCCAAGCCCGCACCTTTATGGGCTAGGCCCGCCCCGGAGTGGTTGACGCCCCGCCGGCTGGCGTGGAAGGCCTTTGGCGCCACGCCAGCCGGGGCCGAAGGGACTCCACCGGCCGGCGGGAGTCCGCGCATGCGCGGAGGCGTCAGCGGCTGCTGACATCATCCCCGCGCATGCGCAGGGGGGGGATCACCTACGCGTCGGCCATCGCGGAGACCTACACGGCCGACACATAGTAAAAGAGTGCCCCCCCCAGCACAGGCCCGTCTGTGGATCGGTGGGCCCCGATCGTGGGCCAGGCCACCGTGGGGGCTCCCCCCGGGGCTAGATCGCCTCGCGCCACCTGGTCCCGCCGGTAAGGGACCTGGTTCAATTCAGGCCGGCGGAACCGGCATGGGGGCAGCGGGACTTCGGCCCATCGCGGGCTGGAGAATCGCCGGGGGTAGGCCAGCCGACTGGCGCGATTCCCGCCCCCGCCGAATCTCTGCTGCCGGAGAATTCGGCGGGGGCGGGATTCACGCCGCCCCCCGGCGATTCTCCGACCCGGCAGGGGGTCGGAGAATCCTGAGCTGGAGGCTGAGCTGGAGATGCTGTGACGCATCAGCGGGGGCGATCTTTACCTGGATGCTTTGTACCAGGAAGCAGGGGTCTGCTGGTTTGCTCAGGGGTTGGAGACAGGAGGGTGTGACTGTGAGTGAGACGGATAATGGGACCCAGAGAGCAGGAGTGTGAGCCTCTGCAATTGTCCAATAGGTTTCAGAGGTCTTGTTTGGAGGAGAGTGGGGCTGCAAGGTGGACGAGCAAATTGAATATGGCACCGTGGTACAAGAAGCGATTCAAGTGGGGGGAGAAAAAAGGAATGTAGTGGTAGTAGGGGGACAGTATAGTGAGGGGGTTAGACACAATTCTCTGCAGCAAAGAGTGAGAGTCCAGACTGCTGTGTTGCCTCCCTAGTGTCAGGGTTCGTGACATCTGCTCAGGGCTGGAGAGGAACTCGCAGTGGGAGGGGGGGAGAATCCATTTGTCATGGTCCATGTAGGTGCCAGTGCCATGGTAGAACTCGGAACGGGGTTCTGGATAGAAGCTATGAGGAGCTAGACACAAAGTTAAAAAGCAGAACCTCAAAGTTTATAATCCCTGGATTCTTACCTGAGCCATTCTCAAATTGGCACAGGATGCTTAAAATTGGAGAGATGAATACATGGCTCAAAGATTGATGTGAGAGAAATGGGACCATCTGCAGCTGAACCTTGATGGGACCAGTGTTCTTGCGAACCGCATTAACTGGGAAGTAGAGAGGATGTGAGGGCAAGGGATCAAACATGGATCAAATGTGGAAAGATATGTGGCGTGATTCTCAGGCCCATTCGCCGCTGACACAAGTCCCGTTATTGGTAACCAACATGAGCGAATGAAGATGGGCAGTGGGATGGCATTTTCATTTCCTGACAACACGGGATACAGACTGACGCAGCGCGCTGAGAACATTTAAAAATACACAGCAGGCAGGCTTCGGGACACATAACACCAGCCGCGACCCACACCCCGGAGGAGGTCCCCAACCTCCACCCCCCCCCCCCCCCCCCGCCCCGAACTGGGCAGCCCTCACTGTCCACTTGTACACCCTGGTACATGGTCAGAGCTGGGGCGCCCTGCTTCCGCCCGTGTGGCTTCACACTGGCGGGTGGGGCAATTCAATGATGTCTGAAGATTTGACTTTAAACTCGCGAATGATATTAAGATTGATTCAAATTCATTCAAATGAGGTTCTCACCTTGGCGTGAACCTGATGAATCGCCTTCCGAAACCTTGCTGCCGCAAATCCCGTTTTTGGCCGATTGCGATTTTTTTGCAGCCATTATGTGATTCACGCCCATGGCTAATGGACCCACAGAATCGCGCCCCGTGTCCCTTTCCTTGGAAAATCAGCCGAGCAGCCTGGCCGCCCCTCAGCAGGGTCCCATCGCCAACTCTCCTCGCGAACTCGGAGGAGATGTCGGAGGAGGACACAGAAGATGCGTTACGGCTGTCACCCGCACCATCCACCAGCGCACAGACATGTACCTCGGTGGGCTCCTAAGCAGGCAGGCTTCTGGGTTGCTATGTGGTGCACCACACAGCTTCTCATGCACATTAGGCGGAGGCAGAAACGTCCCAGGGATCAGACAGTCGGGAGTCAGCTGGATCCCAGAACTCAGCTGTGCCCCAGACAGGCGGCGTGCCCCTGGGCACATTGGTCCCTCAGCAGCTTGAGATCAGGGAGGGGTGTCAGTGTCAGAAACACTGCTAGAATTGCAAGGACAACTGGAGGAGCCCCACAGCATTCCCTCGCGGAGATTGTGCTGTCAATGCGAGACACCCAGGCCAACGCTGCAAAGGTGGCGGCCATAGTGGAAAGCCTGGGTCTCAAAGTCAGATCCATGGTGGGAGATGTCAGAGGCATGGCTCAGTCCCTGTGCCAGAGGATGGCGGGGCTTCTGGATCTCACTCCAGCTGTATCCCATGGAGTGACATAGGGGCAAACCCAGAGGGAGGCGTATACACTGGTTCACAGCCCACGGCCTTCCACCCAGGAGAAACGGGAATTGCCCAGTCAATCACTTCCAGAGACCAGCGAACCTCAGACGCAGCAGGCCGAACAGGGTGGTGCCACAACACCTGTGTAACCCAAAAATAGGCCAGGGCCATTTAGGTCTCAGCCCTCCAGGGGACGCCCGGCAAGGACATTTTAAGCATCAAGGTGTGGAAGACAGAATGCCGCTTCCACCTAAGATGTGCTTCCTGGGAACGTAACTAGTCACAGTGGGAGGGTTCAAAAGGCTGTGAATTGTACATTCACAGTGTGGACAAGAGTGACATTAGGCGCCAGTAGCTCAGGACACTGTCACTTGTGCAATTTTTAAATATCACTGTATTAAATATTGCTGCTCACCACTTTAACGCCTCAAAGCTAACGATTCTTCCGAATGGCATGGCGCATCTCATCATCAGGACACAGTGGCTGTCACTGGGCGCCCCTCGAATGATGACTGTTTGATTTGCAGTGACAGGATTCAGGTAGGGCACCCTTGCCCCATGTCCCTGCATAAGGATAGCGCTCACCCTCGCTCAGACGTGAGCAGGCGAATCAGCCTACAGACCGACAGGAGTCCGACCTTTCTTCACTGTGAGTCCCCAGCGCCCTCCTGCATTGATTGGGAAGCAGGCACTCAAGGACACCCCATCCCCAGCTCCCTGACTAGTGAGTGCTCGACCAGCTTCATCCCCAGGTTGCGCGGGGGGTGATTCACGCCCATGGCTAATGGACCCACAGAATCGCGCCCCGTGTCCCTTTCCTTGGAAAATCAGCCGAGCAGCCTGGCCGCCCCTCAGCAGGGTCCCATCGCCAACTCTCCTCGCGAACTCGGAGGAGATGTCGGAGGAGGACACAGAAGATGCGTTACGGCTGTCACCCGCACCATCCACCAGCGCACAGACATGTACCTCGGTGGGCTCCTAAGCAGGCAGGCTTCTGGGTTGGGGGGGGGGGGGGGGGGTCACCAAACTACTCATCTTCCATCAACCGGGAAGCGATGAGGTGTCTCAAGCCCTCCTGCCCATGCGAACCCCGCTCCTCGGCAGGCTGTTCCTTGACACCCTCATCTGAGGACATGTGAATGCGCTTCAAAGGCATGAGATTGTGATGCGTGAATATAAATCCAAGTTCTACTTTCTAATTACTTTTATTCACGGTAACTGATCTCTGCATATTTTCTGTTCCTTTATCCATCCTTGGGGAGGTGGGTGTCACTGGCAAGGCCCCTGCAATTAAATTCCACCGGTTGCCGTGGTGGGATTTGAACCCATGTCCCCACGGTGTCAGCCTGGGCCTCTGGGTTCCTTGCCCAGTGAAATTACCACTACACCACCGCCTTGCCACACAGATACTGCATTTGCACTTATGATGAAGAGAATCATGAGATCTTTTATTTGCGAGTATGATATGGAGGTGAAAGTGACTGAGTTCCTTTATCCCAAACAGAACACCTTAAGTAAGAGGGTTCAAGTTACCGTGAAAAGGTTGTCACTGAATGGGTACCGGGTGCCACCCGTTGTAAAACGGGAAAAGAAGGATGGTCGCCTCGCCCTGCGGCTGCCTCTATATTATGGAAGACGGGATATTTTGGGTAAATAATTAATGGAAGCAAACACACAGCTATGAGTCACTCATTCTACTGCCATACATTTGTCCTACTTTCTGCCACAGAACAGTGTGTTTTGTAAGATTAACTTATTACTGGGCAGCAGAGCGTGGCCTTCTGGATGATGTCACTGTATACCGGAAAGATGATATAAGATTGTGACATCAGCCTCCAATGAGGAAGTAATCTGCCTGCCCTGCTGTGGTTAATGGCCTCAACATACGCCAGAAATTATAAAAAGCACATTGGTGATCTGGGGGTTGTGGGAGAGTTCCTTCCTTCATAGAATTTACAATGCAGAAGGAGGCCATTCGGCCCATCGAGTCTGCACCGGCTCTTGGAAAGCGCACCCTACCCAAGGTCCACACCTCCACCCTATCCCCATAACCCAGTAGTAACCCCACCCAACACTGAGTGCAATTTTGGACACTATGGGCAATTTATCATGGCCAATCCACCTAACCTGCACATCTTTGGTCTGTGGGAGGACACCGGAGCACCCGGAGGAAACCCACGCACGCACGGGGAGGATGTGCAGACAGTGACCCAAGCCGGAATCGAACCTGGGACCCTGGAGCTGTGAAGCAATTGTGCTATCCACAATGCTACCGTGCTGCCCTTTAAGCCACACGAACTTGTGCTGTATAAAAGAAAAAAACCATGAAGACTTGGATTTATATATCACCTTTCACATCCAGAGGACATCCCATTTCACACCAATTAACAGCTTTTTCAATGTGTATTCAATAATAATAATAATCTTTATTAGTGTCACAAGTAGGCTTACACTACAATGAAGTTACTGTGAAAAGCCCCTAGTCGCCACATTCCGCCGCCTGTTCGGGTACACGGAGGGAGAATTTAGGATATCTAATTCACCTAACAAGCACGTCTTTCGGGACTTGTGGGAGGAAACCGGAGCACCTGGAGGAAACCCACGCAGACATGGGGAGAACGTGCAGACTCCGCACAGACAGTGACCCAAGCAGGGAATCGAACCTGGGACCCTGGCACTATGAAGTAACAATGCTAACCACTGTGCTACCGTGCTGCCCCAACTGTTGTAGGAGCTAGGACAGCCAATTTGTGCACCGCAAGCTCACATAACACTAATATGACAATGACCAGAGCAACTGTTCGTAGGTGTTGGTTGTGGGGTAAATATTGGCCAGGACACCAAGGAGAGCTAGTTGATAAGGGATCTTTTGCATCTACCTAAGAGGACAGGTGTAAATTCATCCAAAGGGTGGCACCTCTGACAGTGCAGCATTCTCTTGGTACTGCACTGGAGAGCCAGCCGGGATGTTGTGCTCATGTCTCTGGAGTGGGACTTTAAACGCACAGTGTTCTGAATAAGTGAGATTGCTACCTACTGAGCTTACAGCCGGCGCCATTCTCTACATATCACAAACTTGTGAATTAATGTAATGCTGCATAGCCTGTTCTTCAGTAATGCATGATGTGACTCAAACCACAACAATGGTTTGAGTCACTGCTACTCAAAAATCAAGGGCGCCTACCATTCCATCCCCCGACCGCACTTTGGGAAATCAGACCTTCTCCCGGCATACAAGCAGAAACTCAAGCGGGAGAATCCAGCTCAGAAGGTTGTGCAAAGCTGGTCCGAGGAGACAGAAGAGCTCTTGCGTGACTGCTTAGAGACAGTGGACTGGTCCATATTTAAGAATTCAGCGACCAACTTAAATGAGTATGCCACCACCGTCACAGACTTCATCAGCAAATGTGTGGACGACTGCGTGCCAAAGAAAGCAGTACGTGCGTTCCCCAACCGGAAACCATGGCTCAATCGCGAGATTGACTCCCTACTGAAGGACAGATCTGAGGCGTTCAAGGCAGACGACCCTGACCTATACAAGAAATCCAGGTACGACCTCCGCAAAGCCACCTGGAATGCCAAGAGAGAATATCAAACCAAGCTAGAGTCACAGACAGACTCTCGGCGGTTGTGGCAAGGACTAAGCAACATAACGGGCTACAAAGCGAAGCCGAACAGTATCTCTGGCAGCAGCACACCCCTCCCCGATGAACTCAATGCATTCTATGCTCGGTTCGAGTAGGTAACCAACAATCCGCTGGCGAGTGCCCCAGCAGCCCATAATTCACCCATACACACCATCACAGCTTCCAAAGTCAGATTGGCCTTCCTGAAAGTGAACCCTCGGAAGGCGACGGGCCCGGACGGGATCCCTGGTCGTGCACTCAGAGCCTGCGCGGACCAGCTGGCAGAGGTATTCACGGACATCTTTAACCTGTCCCTACTCCACTCCGAGGTCCCCACCTGCTTCAAGAAGACCACCATCATACCGGTACCAAAGAAGAACCAGGCAACGTGCCTCAATGACTACCGACCAGTGGCTCTGACTTCAGTCGTAATGAAGTGCTTCGAGAGGTTGATCATGAAGCGCATCACCTCCATACTCCCAGAACGCCTTGATCCACTGCAATTCGCATACCGCTGCAACCGGTCCACATCAGACACCATTTTGCTGGCCCTACACTCATCCCTAGAGCATCTCAAAAACAAGGACTCCTACATTAGACTCCTATTTATTGACTACAGCTCCGCCTTCAACACCATAATCCCAGCCAAGCTCATATCAAAGCTCCAAAACCTAGGACTTGGCTTCCCACTCTGCAACTGGATCCTCGATTTTCTGACCAACAGACCACAATCAGTAAGAATGAACAACAACACCTCCTCCACAATAGTCCTCAAACTGGGGCCCGGCAAGGCTGCGTACTTAGCCCCCTACTCTACTCCCTGTACACACACGACTGCGTGGCAAAACTTGGTTCCAACTCCATCTACAAGTTTGCTGACGATACGACCATAGTGGGCCGGATCTCGAATAACGATGAGTCCGAATACAGGAGGGAGATAGAGAACCTAGTGGAGTGGTGTAGCGGCAACAATCTCTCCCTCAATGCCAGCAAAACTAAAGAGCTGGTAATTGACTTCAGGAAGCAAAGTACTGTACACACCCCTGTCAGCATCAACGGGGCCGAGGTGGAGATGGTTAGCAGTTTCAAATTCCTAGGGGTGCACATCTCCAAAAATCTGTCCTGGTCTACCCAAGTCGACGCTACCACCAAGAAAGCACAACAGCGCCTATACTTCCTCAGGAAACTAAGGAAATTCGGCATGTCCACATTGACTCTTACCAACTTTTACAGCTGCACCATAGAAAGCATCCTATCGGGCTGCATCACAGCCTGGTATGGCAGCTGCTCGGCCCAGGACCCCAAGAAACTTCAGAGAGTCGTGAACACCGCCCAGTCCATCACACAAACCTGCCTCCCATCCATTGACTCCATCTACACCTCCTGCTGCCTGGGGAAAGCGGGCAGTATTATCAAAGATCCCTCCCACCCGGCTTACTCACTCTTCCAACTTCTTCCATCGGGCAGGAGATACAGAAGTCTGAGAACACGCACGAACAGACTCAAAAACAGCTTCTTCCCCACTGTCACCAGACTCCTAACTGACCCTATTATGGACTGATTTCATTAACACTACACCCTGTATACTTCATCCGATGCCAGTGCTTTTGTAGTTACATTGTATATGTTGTGTTGCCCTATTATGTATTTTCTTTTATTCCCTTTTCTTCTCATGTACTTAATGATCTGTTGAGCTGCTCGCAGAAAAATACTTGGCTTCCTCGATAGCCAAGTACATTTGAAATGGATTTAATCTCTGACCTTTGAAATGCAAAACTCCATTCAATTTCACACAGCAATAGATTCATGGAGGTCTACAGCACAGAAATGGCCCTTCGGCCTATCGTTTCTGCCCAGGACAAAAGCAAACACGTAACTATTCTAATCCCACTTCACGGCTCTTGGTCTTTTATGTCTTGGCATCGCAACAGCACATCTAAATACTTCCTCAATGCTATGAGGGTCTCTGCCTCCACCACCTTTTCAGGCAGTGAACTCCAGACTCACACCACCCCCTGGGTAAAAAATGTTTTTCTCACATTCCTTCTAAATCTCCTGCCCTTTAACTTAAATCTATACCCTCTGGTCATTATCCCTCCGACATCCTTAGTGTAATGTATTGCTGTGTGAAATTGAATGGGAGTTTTGCATTTTAAAGGCTGTCAGGGGATTTGAAGTCCTTTGAAGTTTACTTGGCTTTCGAGGAAGCCTCTGACACTTCTAACAGCTGCTGCTTTAAACAATTTTGTCTGAGGCAGCGGATATTAGGGAAGGGTAAGTGAAAATGCAGTAATTTTGCACTCTATTGCCTGGATTGCTCTTCCGAGATGACTGATGGGGGATATCTGATGGAGGGGAGGGGTCATATGGGGGGGGGCACCTGATGGGGTTGACTGATGAAGGGTTGTTATGGAGGGTTGGGTCACTCTCATGCGTGCATGCTGTCGGAGGGTGACCCGTTATTCCCGTAGTGGGGGGGGGGAGGATTTGCATTGTGGGACTGAGGGGGGGGCCTTCTGATGGACTTTGAGGGGGACCCTCAGTTATACACTGACCCCCTTGACGCACATTGGGGTCCACCGCGTTCGAGCCACGCTTGGGCAAACTTGCACCAAAGCCCGCCTGATGGATTTCCCGTTGTGGGGTCGGTGCATAATTGGGGAGAGGGGAAGGGCGGGAGATGGGGAGGGGCTGGAATCAAGCTTTCAACCGTTAATCAAATTAAAATGGGTGCAAATCATCGATATGCATCTTCCTGCCCGGGGCAGGTGGTGCGCTGAGAGATCGGAGCACCGCGCCGCCAAACAAGCTTTTCGGGCAATGCTCCATTCTCCGCCCAATGGGAATCCCACCCGTGGTGTCAGGCAATGCAGAATCCACCCCGTGGTGTGTGTGTGTGTGATGCATGATGTGTGTGTCTATACTGTGTGTGTTTATGTGTGTGCTCGGAGGTGTATGTGTGGTGTGCGTAGGTTTGTGTGTGCAGTGTGTGTCTGTGTTTGATGTTTAGCACAGGGCTAAATCGCTGGCTTTGAAAGCAGACCAGGGCAGGCCAGTAGCACGGTTCAATTCCTGTACCAGCCTCCCTGAACAGGTGCCGGAATGTGGCGACTAGGGGCTTTTCACAGTAACTTCATTTGAAGCCTACTTGTGACAATAGTGTGTAGTGGGTGGGTGCTGGTGTGCTGTGTGCGCTGTGTTTGATGTGTGTGTCTGTGTTTGATGTTTCTATATGTGTGGTGGGTGGGTGTTGGCGTGCTGTTTGATGTGTCTGTGTGTGTGTGTGTGGTGGGTGGGTGTTGGCGTGCTGTGTGCTGTGTTTGATGTGTGTGTCTGTGTTTGATGTGTCTATATGTGTGATGGGTGGGTGTTTGCGTGCTGTGTGCTGTGTTTGATGTGTGTGTCTGTGTTTGATGTGTCTATATGTGTGATGGGTGGGTGTTTGCGTGCTGTGTGCTGTGTTTGATGTGTGTGTCTGTGTTTGATGTGTGTGTGTGTGTGATGGGTGGGTGTTTGCGTGCTGTGTGCTGACTCCTTGAAGTGCAAAGGAACTGAAGCCCTTGATGACCCCTTACTGTTTATGAACACTTTGCAATCTGCTTACATAATACTGTCTGTGTGATAATGAGGTTCTATTTCCTAATAAAACAGACATCACCTTGCTTTACCTCTGCTGCACTAAAATAGTTCAGGTCTATTCCCCTGTGTACTGTGCATCTGTCATTGCCTGCCTCATATACTTACCGAGACAGTTAGAAATCATGAACACAAAAACAGAAAATACTGGACAATCTCAACAGGTCTGACAGCATCTGTGGAGAGAGAACATTTCGGGCAGGTTTCTTCCCTACCCGGCGGGGCAGGGGGTCCCGGCGGGACGGAGTGGCATGAACCACTCCGGCGTCGGGCCGCACCAAAGGTGCATAATCCTCCGCACCTTCAGGGGCTAGGCCCGCCCCGGAGTGGTTGGCGCTGTGCTGGCCGGCGGGAAAGGGGCTTGGTGCCACGCCAACCGGCGCCGAAGGGCCTCCGCCGGCCGGCGCGAGTCGGCGCATGCGCGGGAGCGCCAGCGCGTGCTGGTGTCATCCAGGATTCGCTTCCGCACCGGGAATGGCGAAGGACCACGTCCTCCGGTGCGGAACAATAGAGTGCCCCCACGGCACAGGCCCGCCTGCGGATCGGTGGGCCAGATCCCCCCGCGCACCCCCCAAGAACCCCGGAGCCCACCCGCGCTGTCAGGTCCCGCCGGTAAGGGACCTACTCTAATTTACGCCGGCGGGACTTGCACAGAACGGGCAGGACTTCGGCCCATCGCGGGCTGGAGAATTTGACCAGCCCCGGGGCCCATTGAGTCGCGCCGGACCCCGCCATTCTCCGAGGCGGGCGGCGCGACTCACGCCGGGGCAATTTTGGGGGGGTGGGAGAATTAGGAGGATGGCGGGGGCGGGATTCACGCCGAACCCTGGCGATTCTCCCACCCGGCGGGGGGGGGGGGGGGAGACGGAGAATCCTGCCCTTCAAGTCTGGATAACTCTGTGTCAAAGAAATTGTTTGACTTTGACTACATCATTAGAATAGGTGTTCAATTGAAATTTAACAAAACTAAATAAATCTAACCCTTTCCTCTCTAGAAGGTACTCACTGTTGCTGGGTTACGCAGGAGTCCTTCCAATACTGGCTATGTGCGTGCTTGGAAATACATTGGCAGGTTATCTCATTCAGCAGATCATCACAACCCCAACACTGGCCCCTCCCATCATCTTTTCTCTTTCTAATATACATCAATTAGATCATTTCTTCCCCAATTTCTATCCCAACGCTAATTACAGCATCCAATAATAACAGATAATTGGGATCTTCCAACGAATATTCGGATTTGATATTTCACTTGACTCATCCAAAGATGACCCTCCTTGACAGCGTGGCACTCCCTCACTCCTGAGCTGGATTGTCAGCCTTTGCTCCTGTGCTCAAGCCCTGGAGCGAGATTTGAACCTAAACTCGTGAGACTCCGAGATGAGGGTGGAGCCTGGAGGAGCGACTTGAGTACCCTTCCAACTCTAGATATTTACAATTGACAACAACAGTTCCACTGCCAGGGAGCCTTTGATTTTATTTGGTTTATTGTCACATGTATCAGTATACAGTGAAAAGTATTGTTTCTTGCATGCTGTACAGACAATGCATACCGTACATAGGGAAGGAAGGAGAGACTGTAGAATATAATGTTACAGTTATAGCAAGGTGTCGAGAAAAGATCAACTTAATACGAGGTAGGTCCATTCAAAAGTCTGATGGCAGCAGGGAAGAAGCTGTTCTTGAGTCGGTTGGTACGTGACCTCAAATACGTGAGCCTGGATGGCACACTGAGGTTGGCAGGGGCACTGGCAGGCTGGCAGTGCCAAGGTGCCCAGGTGCCAGGCTGCCCAAGCCAGGGTTCGGGCAAGGACGCCTTGCTCTTAAGAGATAGGGTGAGAAGGGGAGGGGCGGGGGCTTGAGGACCCCGTACGAGGTAAATTGGGTGAAGTGGGGCGGGGTCTAGAGGCCGCAGTGGTGTGGCTGGGGTGAGGCCGAAAGATCGGGGTGGCATTGCAATAAGGCGCGCTGATCCGTGAATATTGTTCCTGAGCCGAGTTGGTCGGTGTAGGAAATGATGTAAGTGCGGGGCCTCGGCGGGGCGTTCCCCACCGAGGCCAGAAATACGGTGACTTCCCCAGCGCAGCAGGCGCCAAGAAACAGTCAGCTGAACCCGCCCACACCGGAACTCTGTTTCTGTCCCGATAAATTGAGCCATATCTTGAGCACGGTGTACAGTATTGGTCTCCTTCTTTAAGGAAGCATGTAAATGCGCTGAAGATTACCAGACTCACACCCAGAATGGGCGGGTTGTCTTATGATGAAATGTTGGAAAGGCTAGGCTTGTGTCTGCTGGAGTTTAGAAGACTAAGAGGCGACTTGATTGAGACGCACAAGATCCTGAGGGGCCTTGGCAGGGTGGAGAGGCTGTTTCCTCTTGTGGGAGAATCGAGCACGAGGGTCACTGTTTAAAATGGAGACGAGCAAAAAAAACCCTCCCTCAGTGCATCTTTGGAGTGCTCTTCTTGAGAAGGTGGTGGAAACAGAGTCATTGAATAAAACAGAAGTGGATAGATTCTAATAATAATAATCTTTATTAGTGTCCCAAGTAGGCTTACATTAACACTGCAGTGACGTTACTGTGAAAATCCCCTAGTCGCCACATTCCGGCGCCTGTTCAGGTACACAGAGGGAGAATTCAGAATGTCCAATTCACCTAACTACTGACTCTTGGTAAGAAAGGGGGTGATAGGTTATCACGGGTGGGCGGGATGCAGGTTTGAAGGTATTGTCAGATCAGCCATGAACTTATTAAATAATAAATTTGAGCAGGTTCGAGGGGCTGAATGGCCAATTCCTGCCCCTTGCTCGTATGTCCATTCGCTTAGTGCCCCCCATTCCAACATAACTTTGTCTTATCCCGTTGGGTGGTTTGTGTCAGCTGTTTAAAGAGCCCTTTTCACCCAAAATGCCTTTGAAAACACGGGGTGGGATTTTCCACTACCCCCTGGTTTGCAGGCGGAGGCAGCCCGGCATGGGCTGTCGGCTGGATCTTCCAACCCGCCGCTGGTCAACCAGTTTCCCCATTGTTCATACCCTCCTTCACCCGGGCACCCGCAATTCAAGTTGCTGACAGCAGTTTCCTGGAGTTTCGTCTTTAGCTCCTTGTGAAAGCAATTCTGGACATAATATTATACATGACCTCCGACCAGCAGGTGGCAGTGTAAACCTACCACGTGACTCTGTGTCTAGGGGAGTTGGGAGTAAGTTGTGTTGGTGGATAGATGTATTTTGCAGTAGCTCTACAATAGTTAGTGTTGGTAGTTTGTTATTTATTTATTCCAGTTATCTTTAGCACGCAATTGTTTCATAATAAATTATTCAAACTAGATGTTCTGTAGTGCATCATTCATATCGGCCAGTGTATGGAACATGACACTCTTGGTTACTCCAGGGCAACCACGGACAGTTGGCAACCCTAATCTATTTCCGGAACATGGGTCCTGATTAATTTTTACCCCTTTGGTTCTGGAGTCTGCTTGCAATGGGCTATAATGTCGCCGTAATGGTGGCTATAAGTATTAACTTAGAACACCAACATCGACTGGTGTTGGCGACTTTGCAAAAAGAGTACTCTTGAGGGGAACTGGATGTAAACTGTTGTGTGAATGTTGAGGTGACATTGGATTTGTGGGAACAATTAGGCAAGTCGAGGCTGGAGACTGATAGTCTTGTGGACAAGTAATAATAATGATAATAATCGCTCATTGTCACAAGTAGGCTTCAATGAAGTTACTGTGAAAAGCCCCTAGTCGCCACATTCCGGCGCCTGTTCGGGGAGGCCGGTACAGGAATTACAAGCCAGCGATTTAGCCCTCGGTGCTAAACCAGCCCCTAATAGAGTCACTAATCCAGAGAAGGTGGTTCACAGCGGTTTGAATTCCAGGTTTGAAAACGGCTTCTGTCAGTAAAGCGTTACCACAAAACTATCGGATTGTTGGACAACACCCAGTCCCAGTTCTCTGCTAAATGTTTAACAGGGCACTTGCTCGAAATCAGTACTCACAGAGTTAATCAGCAGCAGCAGCCGCAAGGTCTAATCTTGGTAATTATTGGCTCAGTGAAGCTGCTGAGCATGTGGAGAATGGCAGGTAGAGAGCGGGGTGTGTGAAAGAGCAGTTGGTCTGTCGCCCCGTTTTGTGTGTGCTGTCCATACCGCGAGAGGGGATTTAAAACGGAAAACAAAATACCCCGGCTCTGTGGAGTTTGACAAGTGGCCGCTGACGAAAGGTAGGTCGTGTTAAAAGCTGCTGGGCGCAGGAAAACAGGGAGCCAAGCAGGTTAGGTCAGTGAAGCCTCCGCTCCTTTATTGTATGTGCCTACACCGGGGTGTAGCTAGACAACACAGCACAGAGTTGTAGACGATCAGCCTCGGTTAACATTTCGTCGTCGCAGTTTCATGCTTGATTAAGAATTGCCTGAACTTTTGGAAGTTCCATTCAGGGGCAGCGATGGAGTTTTTTTTCGAACCTCTGTGTGCACCTGATACCCTTTCACCTGGATTCCACTCTGTTTGAGAAACCTACTGAGCGGACCTGTCATCTGAGTGAGATGAGTGGCAATGCGAAGGGTTTCTGGCAGGATTTATGCTAGTTATATGGAACTCAGTGATACATAAAAGCATCACCTGATGACCACGGCGAGAGGTAAACCCGTGTAAATTGTCTGTTGCTGCTCTCGATATACATGTGTGATAACATAGGGAATGGTTTGAGGGGAGCAGTGGGTCACCCTTTCATCTTTGGGACCTGAATAAGACCCAGATGGGATAGAAATGTCTCCCCTCTGCCAATTATTTTGCATCCTATATGAAATTTGTCTGGAGGCCAAGAATAAATGGGAGCCGTGAGCGGTTGCCCCTGGATTGGCCGGGAAGGCATGGCAGTCGGATGAGTTTTGCCCCAGTGCAGTGAAACTTTGATCTTCGCGAGCAGAGCAGTGTAGAGGGAGCATGATTTGTGCATTTAACTGCAGGCTAACCAGGAGTACTTGGCACCACCGATGTACATCACCCTTTGAACAGAACAAAAATTACTGAAACAAAACCAGTCTGCATGCCTGATGCACTGAAGTAAGGCGTGTGCAATTTTGTTCTTGTACTTTGAGACAAACCCAATTGGCGGATTTTGAGGCTGCCTTCGTATTGCATTGTCACCTGAATTGAGAGTCCCTGTGAGCATTAATGGAGTGTGAATCACAAAAAATGCCTCTGTTATTTTCTCCTGACTAAGGAATGTGAGTAATTTAATTTGCGTTTCATTGTTGCTGCTCGTCCAGGATTGCATTTGTGTAGCACCTTTCACAACCGCCAGGTAACTCAAAGCACTTCATAGCCAATGAAGTATTTTTTTAAAAGTTTCCCCACTGTTATAAAGTCGGAAACTTGGTTGTCAGTTTGTGCACAGCACGTTCCCACACACAGAAATGTGATCATGGTTGGATTATTTTGTTTGTTGTTGATCCTGACTGAGGAATAAATATTGGGGATGATTCCCTTGCTCGTCTTTGAAATAGCACCACAGGACTTTTTGCACCCCACCCCTAGCAGGCAGGTGGGACTTTGGTTTAATGTCTCTTCGAGAGGCAGAACCTCCAGCAGTGCAGCACTCCCTCAGCACTGCACTGGGGCAGCACTGTAGATTTTTCATAATCATAATCCTTATTAATGTCACAAGTAGGCTTACATTAACACTGCAATGAAGTTACTGTGAAAAGCCCCTAGTCGCCACACTCCGGCGCCTGTTCGGGTACGCCGAGGGAGAATTCAGAATGTCCAAATCACTTAACCGGCACATCTTTCAGGATTTGTGGGAGGAAACCGGAGCACCCGGAGGAAACCCACACAGACACGGGGAGAACATGCAGACTCTGCACAGGCAGTGACCTAAGCCGGGAATCGAATCTGGGGGCCTGGCGCTGTGAAGCAACAGTGCTAACCACTGTGCTACCGTGACGCCCATTTTTGTACTCAAGCCCAGGAGTGGGACTTGAACCAGGAATCTTATGACTCAGAGGCTGGAGTGCTACCAACAGAGCCACTGCTGATGTAGTCTGTACATAGATGGTCATGGTGGCTGATATCAATGGGCTGTATGTGTTTCTTTGGACCCGTACTATTTTTGGGACATTACTTTACATTTCACTTGCTACATGAGAGAGATTCTGCCTCGCATATTTAGTTGGCACTATTCATTAATCGGAGATCTTGTGGCGCAGCGGGTAGCCCCCGTGCCTCTGAGCTAGAATCTCCAGGTTCCTGTCCCATCCCAGGACTTGAGGACAGAGGAAGGTGCGTTCGTTAAATGGCCAGACAGGTTGTGTTATCAACCTGCAAACCCTTCCAACACACGTCAATGGCAGGCAGTAAGAGTGGGTGTGATTCCTGGCCAACCGTGTGATGGAAAGGACGTTGGAGTCTCTACCATCACTCTCCATAGCTCCAGACTACACCATGCGTATAAAATTGGATATTACCACAGCAAACCGGACTTCTTGGGTGAAGTGTAACACGCCTACCATCACTCATTGACCAGAATGGGTTTCCTCCCATGTTGTTAAATTGTAGCCTTGCTAATACCTGACAAAACCAGTTGAAGCCTCAAGCGAGAGGCAGTCAATCCATGGGTCTGATGTTCGAACTCGAGCCCTATCGGTTCTCATCGCACACCCACGTTTAACCCAAACTAACAATTTTGGCTTCAATTGCTTCTTGAGTTCGGCCATATTGGAACACAGGTATTCAAACTGCAGCTCATTTTCTGCAGCTAGTTTCTGTCAATCGAGCCCATGAAGCTCAGACATGCCACTTCTGCTTTCCCCTGTATTTCCTAAGTAGCTGCTTTGTCCAGTTTCACTTTACTGTCGTCTATGTGTCTTGTTAACTTCAAGTTAAAACACTGTCAGACCAGTAACTGAAAATGTTTTAACTGAATGAAAACATGGACATAAACCTTACACATGGCCACCGAATACAACACATTATATGCTTTCAGACACCAAATACATCTGCGTAGAGTTTTGAAATGCACCTTTTTTTTTTGATGCTAAGAAACTTGAGTGGAAAGCTACAGTACAAGGCCCAACCAAGCCTAACAAAAATAAACAAGTTTAGATAAATCTTAGGCTGTGAGGTGTCAGCGGGGCTCAGTTGATAGTACTCTTGCCTCGCGTCACAACATTGCGAATTCAAGCCCCACTCTCGAGGCTTAAGTTTATAATATAGGCTGACACCCCGGCGCATTAATTAGTGACGCTGCAATGTCTGAGGTGCTGTCTTCTGAATCAAACATTTAAGTAAGGCCCCTTCACCCCTTTCAAGCGCTGTTGATGTTGAAGGACCCATGGCACGATTTGGTGTCCTGGCCTAAATTAATGCCTGAAGCAACAACTAGAATAAAAATGGAAAAGTGCTGGGAAGACCCAGCAGGTCGGGCAGCATCTGTGGAGGGAGACACTGAGTTAATGTTGCGAGTCCGTAAGACTCTTCTTCAGAGTTAAAGAGAGGGAGAAATGTTATGGATGATTTGACTCCCGGGAGACCCCGGTGTGTGACTGACCCAAAAGTCACCAAGCACATCGAGAGATGTCGTTGTGAACGCGTGGAGGTGAAGATGAGGCATCGGAGGAATGCACAAACCTCCAAACAACCCATCCAACCGACCCTTCAGGCACTACCTGTGGCTGAGTCTGCCGATCGTGCATTGGAGTTATCAGCCATCTCAGAACTAATCGAACCACAAGTGGAAGCAAATGATCCTCGAACTCTAGCAACAGCCCAAGAGGCGACTGGGGTTTCAGTCCGGCGTACGCTTGACCTGTAAATTTCTTCCCACGTCCACTTCATCGGGGGAGAAACGGAAATCCATGCGGTAGGTTTTGACATATCGCACTTGACCTGAACAGAACCGTTTGAGTTGGATCGACAACAGGGTCAATTGCTGCTACCAGCGTTTTGATAGCAGCAGTGTCAAGTGATGAAGTAACGGTGTTGCACGAGAACCTTAAACCTTTGTGTGTCAGCCGAAAAGCTTCCTACAGAAGATGAATACAAATCCCTGATTCAGGCCCGATGACAAGGTCAGCAATATGGAGCAGTCTCCAAGATCATTGTGTGGGGTCCCAACTATCGCTGCAATCTGCCAGTTTCGTAACCTTGCCACACCATGACATGAAGAAAGAGATCGATTGTTCCCAATGAGCAAACAGCCCACCCTGTGTGTGCCACTGCTCATGTGAACCTTGATCTGTGTGAAATCCATCGGTCGCAAAGTGCTTTAAACATCCTGAAAGAGTGGCAAACATGCTATATGATTACAAACTTTTTTTTACAGGGATTCACACTAGGTGCATGTGAAGCAAACAGGAGTGAATTGTTTTCTTTTGGTCAGGGCAGTTTAACAAATCTTTGGTCATGTGCGAGCGTTTGTAATACACAAATGGATTCACGGGCGAGTTCCTTGTTCAGCCACGCTGCAGAAGGCAGCGGCAACGCACTGCGTATTTTGCTGCACATAATGATCAGCCAGTC
The DNA here is from genome assembly GCF_047496885.1 of Scyliorhinus torazame. Lineage (NCBI taxonomy): Eukaryota > Metazoa > Chordata > Chondrichthyes > Carcharhiniformes > Scyliorhinidae > Scyliorhinus > Scyliorhinus torazame. The sequence goes on along the minus strand of NC_092723.1, from coordinate 13,868,160 downwards.
CAATGGAAGTCCATGTTTGCCAATGCCCTCTTAATGCTCAGTACCTGAAAGAGGAGATTTCCCATTGGAATGGTTTATTTAACTCAATACTCGAATGGCTAATGGTGATTACAAATAAGACATAACTCGTCTGAAAATAAAGCTGAATCACTGCTCCTAGCTGAAATGTATTATTGGGCAATTATTGAAATATTTAGTTGTTATAATAATTAATGAACTTGATGAGTCATAGATTTCCATTCATTTTGTAAATTTCAGTATACACTCTGTTAGGATCCCGAATGACAACCCAACTATTTTCAATTTGTAAAGCTGGGGGGAATGTTACTGCACCCCAGGAGTGATAACACTGACCAATAGGCAACTTTTATGTATCGGCAAACTTGACTTTAATCACAGAATCAACCACATTAACAACAAAGAAATTGCTTTACAGTTAACAGTTCTTAAGTAAAAGAAGAAACTTATTAACTTACCCCCTAAACCTGCCACTATATTCCAATTTAGCAAACCAATATACTTCAAATACCATCCGTGAATAAAGTTAACAGCTAGGGTTTTACTTGCTTTTCTCTGTGCAGACTCTTTAGGGAGAGAACCTTTTCAGGACTAAACTGAAACATCTCTGTTCAGATTAGAGCCCCAGGAACGACTGATTCTTGAGACAGACCTGGCTCCTCCCAATAACTACATCATCTGTACACAAAGCATAAGGCATTGCTTTGGCTCTTCTTACAAGATGTGCCTTGATTTGCTTAACTAGGACCAAAAACAGTACCCCTCATAAATTACCTACACCCCAGGGGTCCTTCAAACATAAACAATGTTCCATTAGCTAGCTATCTGTAGACAAGTAAGTGGTTTTCAAGATCTATTAGCAGATCACTGCACCTGCAATTCAATTATTACCACACTTTTATGACACCTTTATCACCGTTCTAGCAATCATACTGTCTGTATGCATGTTAACCAGGTTTTAATAACATTACCGTAAAAAAATATAAAATATGTCAATTTCTTACATTCATCACACCTCCCTGGTATGTTTGTTGGGAACAGGAGTCATTGAAATACCATGTCATCATTTAAATTTCACTGTTGGTTGACGTTGTCTGTCTGGGTGTCACCTTGTCACATTCCAATTTCACTTTGGGAGCCTGTGTCTAATATGTTTTGAGTGTTACTGACTCACTTCCTGTCAACAAAATCCTACTTCCAGTTGTCGTGTTTGTGTCACACTCTTGTATCAACTTTTCCATGATAACTTTCCATATGAACCTTGAATACGGGGTCTATCCATGTAAACTGGTCACGCTGTCATTACACTGTCTGCCTGTGGTGGTGCTGCATCTCTCCGGCATCGCAGAGTAACTCCGACAATGTGTGTGCGCAGTATCGTCATGGGAACCAAATTCTATTTACTGCAAACGTCCTCCATTTGCTGCATAACACTCCCAGTGTTACAAAACAGCCGCTCGCTGACTCACGATGAGTATAATGGTGTTACTCAGTATTGTCAGGTTCACGTATTTCAGGGGGGTGATTTTGCGCCCGTATTAGCAAGATCGCCAATGAGGGAGGGAAATCGGGAGAGAATCGGAAAATGGTTTCCCATGCGTTTTATTATTACCCACCCCCGCCACATAATTCCCCCCTCAAGGAATAGTCAAACCTCTCCAACGTGACATCATGTTGGCAAGGGTTTTCAAAACGAGATTCAGTTGAGGGAATCCTCCCAGTGGCTAAAAGGCAAGTTTCGCCCCTAGGGGAGAGTGTAGCGGGCAGGTAAAGAGCGGACATTGAGAGGGGGGATGCTAGTGATGAATGTCAGGGGGTGAAGCGGTATGACAGAGATGAAGGTCGGGGGAGAAACGAGGGAGAGCCCCCGATATGTGTGCTGGCGGCCGTTCGGTTGCATTGCCACTCGGGGTGCCCTTTAAAGATGGCACCCAGATCTATGTGGAGCTGGTTCCCAAAGTGACCACCTTGGCAGAGTGATGGCGTAAATCTAATCCACTCACTTTTATTTGGCACAGAGGCTCAAGGTTGTGTGAGAAGAGGGGCGGGATTCTCCGATCGCCGACGCCGAAATCGCGTTTGGCGATCGGCCGGAGAATCCATTTTTACGCCGGAATCGGGGGCGGCGCGTTTTTCTGATGCTCCGCCCCCTCAAAAGCGGCGTACTCGAGGAGTACCCACCACGCTGTCGGGACGGCCTCAGGACATCACCTGAGGCTCTCCCACCCCCCCCCCGATGTTCCGTCTGAGTCCCCGACGGCGTGGGGTGCGTGTTCTCTCACTTTTCGAGGACCTCGCGTGGCGGCAGCGGAATGTGTCCAGCGTGGCCACAGTTGGGGGGGGGGGGGTGGAGCCGTTGTGCAGGCTGGGGGGGGGGGGGGGGTTTGGGGGGACTGGTGGGGGGTGGTCCGGGGGTGGCGAGGGGGGTTGCGGGAAGGCAGTTTTTGGCAGGCCGGGTCAGCGCGCAGCCGGCGCCATGTTGTATGGCGTGGCCGCCGCAGGTCGCCGCCGTGCGCATGCGTGGCCACGGACCCGGCCTTTCTGCATCCTTATCGGCAGGTAAGTTACGTGGTGCGGCTGCTAGCCCCCACCGCGGAGCATCGGTGCGGGGGCACCACCGACTTTGGTCTTAAGACTAGACGGATCAGATGGACATAGCCGCAGAATTGGAGAATCCAGGCCGAGGTCTGTGCAAGTGGGGAGTTCCACATCAGTTTTCTGTGAGAGCCGGACACTTTGCCAAATTCAGGTAAGGTTCCCCCCGTCCGGTACAGAAAAAGGTCCAATACGCTTGCATCAGCTTTTTGAAAGAGCTGTGTGATTAGTTCCATTCCCCTGATCTCTTCCCATATCCCTATAGACTTCCCACTTTAGCTATGCGTCCAGTTTTGTCTTGTTTTAGCCAGTGTCTTCCAGATCATATCAACTCTCTGCCGAAAATAATTTTGCATCATCTTCCCACTGCTTTTTTTGCCAAACAAATTTGTGTCCTCTGATTCCGTACTCCCCAGCTTCTTTTTCATTCATTCACGTGATGTGGTTTTGCATGGCTGGGCCAACATTCATTGCCCATCCCTAAAAAAACTAGTTCTGCCAGTGGAAACACTTTCTTCTTAGTTACTCTAGCAATAACCCTCCATTAGATCTCCCCTTAACCTCCTTCCCTCTTGGGGAACAATTCAAGCTTCTCTAACCTCTCCACTTAAAAAGTCTTACATTTATATAGCACACTTCATGACCTCCAGATTCGCCAAGTGCTTTCCAGCCAATGATGTGCTTCTGAAGTGTAGTCACTGTTATAATGCAGGAAACGGAATAGCCAATTTGCACAGGGACTTCTATAAATGTGCTAATTAGCAGATAATTGTTTTTTTTACAATTTTTATTGAGGGATAGGACATGGAGGGTCACTCCCCTGCTTCTCTTTGGAATACTGTCCTGGAATCTTTTCTGTCCACCTGAGAGAGCAGATGAAGGCTTGGTTTAATAGCTGATCTGTAAAATAACACCTCAGACAGTGTAGCACTGCATTCGAACTAGCCTAGATATTTTTGCTTGAGTGTCTGGTGTGGGGCATGAACTCACAACCATCTGGTTCTGGTGGTGAAAGTGCGACCCACTGAGCCAATGAAATCCTTCATCCCTTCATACCATTCTGGTAACTCAGCTCTGCACCCTTTCCAAATCGATTAAAATGACCTACATTGTTGGACCAGAATGAAAAGTCTCCAATAAAATGCAGAGGCAGGGAGCCCGTACTTTTAATTTTCATGGAGTCGCAATAAAACATTTTATAAGTGAAAGCAGATTGTAGTTTTAGTTGAGGAGGTGCCATGTACTTTGGGTCCTTGCGCCTGGTCAACTCTGCTTCCCAGTAGCTCCAGATAGTGAACTATGTTTGCTTATGGGGCAGCATGGTAGCCTTGTGGATAGCACAATTGCTTCACAGCTCCAGGGTCCCAGGTTCGATTCTGGCTTGGGTCACTGCCTGTGCGGAGTATCCACGTCCTCCCCGTGTCTGCGTGGGTTTCCTCCGGGTGCTCCGGTTTCCTCCCACAGTCCAAAGATGCGCAGGTTAGGTGGATTGGCCATGATAAATTGCCCTTAGTGTCCAAAATTGCCCTTAGTGTTGGGTGGGGTTACTGGGTTATGGGGATAGGGTGGCGGTGTTGACCTTGCGTGGGGTGCTCTTTCCAAGAGCCGGTGCAGACTCGATGGGCCGAATGGCCTCCTTCTGCACTGTAAATTCTATGATAATCTATGACTCGCCCATCTGTTCGGCAACTTCCCTGATAAACAAAACAAATCACTGTATCCTGGGGAGAACAAAATGCAGAGTTTGGGTTGCTGCAGCGACCTGCGGTAGAAGCCGGTTCATTGGCAGCTAGTTCCACACAGGGCGCAGCAGGGCAGCTCCCTTGCTCAGCACTGCTTGCACCCACGTCCCAGTACACGGCCAGCTTTTCTAGCCTTTCCACATAACTGAAGTCCCCCCAGTTCCAGTCTCTCCCCTGCACCCTCTTAGAATCACAGAATTGCAAAGCACAGAAAGAGGCAATTTGGGTCACCTGGCGTGTGCTGGCTCTTTGAAAGCGTTGTCCAAATTAGCCCCCAACCCCACCTTCCACAACCCTGCAAACTGGACCTCTACAAGTACAGGCCCAAGGCATTTTTGAAAGTCCAATGGATTATGATTCAACCAGCCCTTCAGTGACTTCCAGATCATAGAATCATAGAATCCCTATAGTGCAGAAGGAGGCCATTTGGCCCATCGAGTCTGCACCCACCCTCTGAACGAGTATTTCACCCAAGCTCACTCCCCTGCCCCATCCCATTAACCTCTTAATCTAACCTACAAATCGTTTTGGACACTAAGGGACAATTTAACATGGCCAATCCGCCAAGCCTGCACATCTTTGGACTGTGGGAGGAAACCCACGCAGACACGGGGAGAACGTGCAAACTCCACACGGACAGTCAACCGAGGCCAGAATTGAACCCGGTCCCTGGAGCTGTGAGGCCACAGTGCTAACCACTGTGCTGCCCGGGTATCAAGGTGTACCAAAGCCTGCTGTAGCACTTGTAGCAGATTCTCCATTGTTAGTAATATTGCACATGCTGACGACATGCCTAAAGGCAGGTGTGTGTACTGGAACAGGCCTTTGTGCGTGTTTTGTGTGGCATACCCCCAGGAAGCATCACCTAATTCGAGTTGCTGGTATGCATGACTATATCCTGCGTTGTGTAAGATTGACCTGCTAGTTTCAATACTTTCCAACTTGGTGGCCTGATTAATTGTTAGTTTATAATCTCCGCAAGTGCAGATGATCTTGTCAGTTTTAATACGGGGACTATAGGCGCTACCCATTCTGAGAACTGAACTGGCTGGATAATGCTCAGTTCTTTCAACCTGTTTAACTCAGTATCCACTTTTTCTAATAAGGCGTATGGTACCTGTCTTGCCTTAAGGAATCGAGGAGTTGCCTCTGCACCCACATGAATCTGAGCTTGTTATCCTTTGATTTTGCCTAAATCATCAGCTAGATCAGTTGTTGATTTTACATCTGAGATAGAAAGATTTTTATGAAGCAAAGATATTAAGGGATATGGGGCAAAGGCAGGTATACAGAGTTAGGTCACAGATCAGCCATGATCTTATTGAATGGTGGGACAGGCTCGAGGGGCTGAAAGATGCTGTTGTATTTTCCTGGGCAGTCCCACTTTCTGCATTTGAAAAATCTCAGCCCAATTCAACTTGATTTCTTGAAACCAATCGTGGCCGAGGAGATTAATCCTTCACCCATCACTATTATCACTGGGAGCTGGGCAGACTGTTGTCCGTAGCTTACAGCTACCATGTGTTGCCTTTTATTTTTATAACTTCTCCCGTATGAGTCTTCAACTTGCAGAAGTGCTCTTCAAGTTAAATGGTTGGAGGGTTCAGTGGGAACCAAGTAGAAAGGGTCCAGAGCTTCAAGCTTTTAGGTGTCCAGATCACCAACAACCTGTCCTGGTTCTCTTCCCCCCTCCCCCATGCCGACACTATAGTTAAGAAAGCCCACCAACGACTCTACTTTCTCAGAAGACGAAGGAAATTTGGCTTGTCACCTACGACCCTCACCAACTTTTACAGATGCACCATAGAAAGCATTCTTTCTGGTTGTAGCGCAGCCTGGTATGGACCCTGCTCTGCCCAAGACTGCAGGAAACTACAAAAGGTTGTGAATATAGCCCAATCTATCACACAAACCAGCCTCCCATCCACTGGGCTGTGGGGGTGAGACCCACGCAGACACGGGGAGAATGTGCAAACTCCTCACGGACAGTGACGTGTGTGTGTGATCTTATGCTGCATATGAGCCGCCTCCAACCTTACTTCATTTAACCATATCATTGCATCTTCCTGTGCCTCGCATTCATGTACCCATTTGGCTTTCCCCTTAATGTACCTACACTATTTACCTCAATTAATCAATGCGACGGCGAGTTCCACCTCCAATCAGTCCCGGAGCAAAGGACCGTTTGTGTCAAATTCCCCGTTGAATTATTAGTGACCATATTCCACCATGAACACGAACTGTGGGCTCCCTGACAGGTAGAAACATATTCTCCAGACCCGATCCAAAGGACCCCTTCACAAAGTTAATATAGCAGGCCGCCCCTCAGCCTTTACTTTTCTCGAGAAAAGAGCCCGTACCGGTTAAATCTTTCCTGCTAGTTACAAGCCGAGCAGTTCTGGTGGTATTCTTGCGGATATGATTTTCTGAGTAAAGCACGCTGCTCTACTGCCAAGCAGAGTCGCAGTTTTCCACAGTGTCCATGCAAAGAATTTCCGTGCTGGAGGCTGGGTTTTCCGTTTGGGATCTAGCCCCCTGATGTCGGGATCCCGGCCCAGTGTTGGGAATGGGTAGCTGGCCTGAGCTTTGTAGGAATAGCCAATTAATGGCCAGAGGGCGCACACTTGCCGACCAAATAATGACAGTGGGCGGGTCCCTGGTGCTGGAGGGCCAATAGGATGTGCTCCGGCACTGAAAGAGTTGTAGCTTGCCATTGTCTCTGTGTGAGAGAGAGAGAGCGAGGAGCCACCTCATGATGAAGGTGCCCTTTAAGCACTCTTAAAATTTACAAAAACAATGAAGGACTGGAGCTGCCAGACATTTTTAGCAGAGGGTTGTTCTTTTTCAGATGCAGTCCAGAGCACTGCCCCCTCAGTCTGGGAGGCTGTCTCCTCCTTTCATTCTTCATCTTCGTCCATTTGGCATGAGGCTATAGCCCCGTCCCGCCCGTCCCCAACACTCCGCATTGAAAGTGGTGAAAAGTCTAGATGGCGCATGCCAAGCAGCGACGTGAAGTGCCTGACCTCTGGCCTCCAATCCCATCCCAACCCACCATCAAAATCCCGCCCCCTGGAGTCTTGCAAGCATAAAACCCTCAGCGTCAAATGGCTTCGCCTGAAATGGGGGAATTACTGACCCCCCCCCCCTCCCTTCCCCCTACCCCAACACGAATATAACCTTCCCAACCCTGCAGGATTGCTCTGGCGTTCTCGGCATCAACGGTTAATCTCCAGAACATGAACGCGGACAAAATATCAGACGAACATTTCAAACATTTGCACCTTTTGGTTTTACAGTTTTGTTGACCATTTTTGTTTATTAGTTATAAAAGTATTGGAAATGGAAGAAAACTCGCTCAGCCTCCCAAGACAGCGCCATCCAAACCCGCGACCTCCACCACCAAGATGGACAAGGACAGCAGGAACATGGGAACACCACCGCTTGCAAGTTCCTCTCCGAACCACTCACCATCCTGTCTTGGAGCTAAATCGCTGTTTCTTCTCTGTCACTGGGTTAAAATCCTGGCACATCCCCCCCCCACTTTCCCCCCACTAACAGCACTGTGGGTGTACCTACACCACATGGACTGCAGCAGTTCAAGAAGGTGGCTCACCCCCCCCACCTTCTCAAGGGGCAATTAGAGTTGGGAATGATAAAGATTAAAAATTAAAAGGCTGGTTGACGATAAGTTAACTCCAACTGGGGTACTGAAGTGTTTCTTTGCTTTTCTATTCACCATGAGTAGCCTGTACACTGGAGAAATAGACACATCGGGTGAGAAGGTAATAGGAATAATCTTTATTGTCACAAGTCGGCTTACATTAACACTGCAATGAGGTTGCTGTGAAAAGCCCCTAGTCGCCACTTTCCGGCGCCTGTTCGGGTGCACTGAGGGAGAATTTAGAATGTCCAATTCACCTAACAAGCACGTCTTTCGAGACTTGTTGGAGGAAACCAGAGCACCCGGAGGAAACCCACGCAGACCCGGGGAGAACGTGCAGACTCCGCACAGACAGTGACCCAAGCCAGGAATCGAACCCGGGACCCTAGCACAGTGCTAACCACCGTGACGCCCAGGTGATGGGTATGTGGAGGTCATGTGATGAAATCTCCCTGGGATAAGTCGCAACTTGAACTGGTGACCCTACACGAAGCCAGATTACAAGATGGAATGCTGTGGCAGACATCAGCACGCAGGTCACATTGGAGGAGCTTGTGTCTCACACTGATGCGGGCTCATATATAAAAGAGAAAACTTGAGTTTGGGAGGTGGGAAGTTGGGGATAGGGATGGAGGGAATGTAAATAATGCAGTGTTTTAAACTAATCAGTCCAGCAATCAAGTGTGTGCTCTAAACATGAAAATATTTTTCTTTTAGAAAAAAAATGAGATGAAAGAAAATGTAAAACTACAAAGTGGAAATGTGTGGTATTTTAATTTGGTTAAAACATTCCTCGTCGGTCTGGAACTCGGCCCAGGACAAGTGGGTTGGCAATGGCAGAGATTTCCTTAGCTTCCTATGTGTGTTTATGTGGCTATGATGACAGCCCCCTTTATTTATTGGCATTCAGCACTTCATTCTGGGTTGTGGGGGTGAAACAAACTCCACAGTGACAGTGGACAGTGACCCCGAGCCGGGATTGAACCCGGGTCCTCGGCACCATGAGGCAGCAGTGCTAACCACTGCACCACCATGCTTCCCGACTATGTAAAGTTACAGCGTATGAGATTGTGGGTAGTGTCTTGAGATGAAATGAAATGAAAATCGCTAATTGTCACAAGTAGGCTTCAAATGAAGTTACTGTGAAAAGCCCCTAGTCGCCACATTCCAACGCCAGTTCGGGGAGGCTGGTACGGGAATTGAACCGTGCTGCTGGCCTGCCTTGGTCTGCTTTATTAGCCAGCTATTTAGCCCAGTGTGCTAAACCAGCCCCAGATGGATAGAAATCTGGTTAGCAGGCAGAAAGCAAAGAGTTGGAATAAATGGGTCTTTCACCGAATATTCGCTCATGCAATGAGTAAGCACTAATTCAGAGCTGCTGTAACCTCATTGTGTTGCCGTGAATTAGTAGCTGCTGCTCTTTATTGGCTCGTGATCAATTTCAGTTTCGTTTCAGAAGTATCCATTTCATAGGTGTTCAGGATGCTTTGATTTAGTCCGCCAGGTGTCTGATGTGTGTGGAAACCCATCATCTTCTTTAACAGTGGCCAAGCCCAATTGGCTGAGGTTGAGTTTGAACTCTCCCTGATGAAAGGCTTCATCACAAATACTAAAGCATGCGCAGAGGGGGAGAGAATGAGATTGTCTGTAGCTAAAAGAGTTATGAAGTAGGTATGAGGATAGGTAATTCCCTGTAGTATAGGAGATTAAGCGGTGATAAAATTGAGGCATTTAAACCAGTTAAATGATTTGATGAGGGGGATTAAGGGAAACTATTTCCTCAGGCAGGGGAGTTGAGAACAAGGGGTTATAATGTTAAGATTAGAATGAGGTCATTCTGAGTGACATCACGGACAGTGACCCAAGCCGGGAATTGAACCCGGGTCCCTGGCGCTGTTCTCTGTGTGGAGTCTACACGTTCTCTGCGTGGGTTTCCTCCGGGTGCTCCGGTTTCGGCCTACAAGTCCTGAAAAATGTGCTTGTTAGGTGAATTGGACATCCTGAATTCTCCCTCTGTGTACCCGAACAGGCGTTGTTGTCTGGCGACTGGGGGATTTTCACAGTAACTTCATTGCAGTGTTAATGTAAGCTTACTTGTGACAATAAAGATTATTATTATACAAATCATTTCTTCAAACAAAGTCTGGAACTCTCTCTTTCTCCAAAAGGCTGTTGAGGCTGGGGATGTTTTGGTTTTGACATGCAATCATCATTAAGAGTCCTACATGGCTTCCATAATCATGTGACCTTTGCCATGAAGGAATGTCTGGGGGAAGCCATGTTTACAGGCAGTTCAATAAAGACATTACACCAGAAAAATTCTATTGCTGGATCTCATGACATGGTGTCAGGAATGGAACCGAGATTGAATTTAGAAAAGCTGGAAGAGAAGCCATAGCTACTGACAGAGGAACACTGAAATGTTCCAATCTGCTAAAAGCTGCCATTAAACAAAACACAGACAGGAATCAATAATTCATCTTAATATCCAGCTTGAACAAAAAAACAAAGAAAAGTACAGCACAGGGACAGGCCCTTCGGCCCTCCAAGCCCGTGCCGACCATGCTGCCCGACTAAACTACAATCTTCTACACTTCCTGGGTCCGTATCCCTCTATTCCCATCCTATTCATGTATTTGTCAAGATGCCCCTTAAATGTCCCTATCGTCCCTGCTTCCACCACCACCTCCGGTAGCGAGTTCCAGGCACCCACTACCCTCTGTGTAAAAAAAACTTGCCTTGTACATCTACTCTGAACCTTGCCCCTCACACCTTAAACCTATGCCCCCTAGTAATTGACCCCTCTACCCTGGGGAAAAGCCTCTGACTATCCACTCTGTCTATGCCCCTCATAATTTTGTAGACCTCTATCAGGTCGCCCCTCAACCTCCGTCGTTCCAGTGAGAACAAACCGAATTTATTCAACCGCTCCTCATAGCTAATGCCCGCCATACCAGGCAACATTCTGGTAAATCTCTTCTGCACCCTCTCTAAAGCCTCCACATCCTTCTGGTAGTGTGGCGACCAGAATTGAACACTATACTCCAAGTGTGGCCTAACTAAGGTTCTATACAGCTGCAGCTTGGAAGACTGTTTCACAATTCACAGTGGCTTTTGGATGATATTAGTGCAAAATATATATATTTTTTAATTCATTTATGGGATGTGGGTATCACTGGTTGGACCAGCATTTATTGTCCAGCCCTAGTTACCCTTGAGAAGGTGGTAGTGACTACCTTCTTTAACACTGGCAGTCCCTGAGGTGTAGGTACACCCACAGTGCTGTTAGGGAGGGAGTTCCAGAATATGGACCCATTGACAGTGGAGGAACGATTCAAGTCAAGGTGGTGAGTGGTTTGGAGGGAAACCTCCAAGTGATGGTGTTCCCAAGTATCTGCTGCTCTTGTCCTTCGAGATGGTACTGGTTATGGGGTTGGAAGGTGCTGCCTAAGGAGCCTTGGTGAGCTGTTGCAGTGCATCTTGTAGGTGGCACACGTGGCTGCCACTGTTCATCGGTGGTGGAGGGCTTGAATGTTTGTGGAAGGATGGCTTTGTCCTGGATGGTGTTGAGCTTCTTGAGTGTTGTTGGAGCTGCACCCATCCAAGCAATTGGAGAGCATTCCATTACACTCCTGACTTGTACCTTGTAGATGGTGGACAGACTTTGGGGAGTCAGGAGGCGAGTTACTCGCTTCAAGATTCCTAGCTTTTGGCCTGCTATGGTAGCCTCAGTATTTATATGGTTAGTCAAGTTTATTTTCTGGTTAGTGGATAACGCCCATAATGTGGATAGTGGTTGATTCAGTGATTGTAATGCCATTGAAGTCAACATAGGACATAGAACATTACAGCGCAGTGCAGGCCCTTCTGCCCTCGATGTTGCGCCGACCTGTGAAACCAATCTAAAGCCCATTTACACGATTCCCTTATCGTCCATATGTCTATCCAATGACCATTTGAATACCCTTAGTGTTGGCGAGTCCACTACTGTTGCAGGCAGGGCATTCCACACCCTTACTACTCTGCCACTGTTCATCGGTGGTGGTGTTTAGATTCTCTCTTGTTGGAGATGGTCATTGCCTGACACTTGTGTGGCGCGAATGTAAATTGCCACTTACCAGCCCAAGCCTGGATATTGTCCAGGCCTTGTTGCATTTGGACGTGGATTGCTTCATTATCTGAGGAGTCGCAAATGATGCTAAATATTATACAGTCATCTGTAAACATCCCCACTTCCGACCTTATGATGGAAAGGAAGTCATTGATGAAGCAGCTGAAGATGGTTGGGCCTCGGATACTACCCTGAGGAACTCCTACAGTGATGTCCTGGAGCTGAGATGATTGATCACCAACCTCCACAACCATCTTCCTTTGTGCCGGGAATGACTCCAACCAGTGGAGAGTTTTCCCCCTGATTCTTATTGACTCCAGTTTTGTGGAGGCCATGGTGAAGGCCATGGCGAAGGCGGAAGAAAAAGAGTGCCCCCACTACGCAGGCCCGCTTGCCGATCGGTGGGTCCCGAACGCAGGCCATGCCACCGTGGGGGCACCCCCCAGGGTCAGATTGCACTGCGCCCCTCTCAGGACCCCGGAGCCCGCCCGCGCCGCCTGCTCAAGCCGGTAAGGTAGGTGGTTTAATCCACGCCGGCGGGAGAGGGTTGACAGCGGCGGGAATTCGGCCCATCGCGGGGCGGAGAATCGCCGGGGTGGGGAGCCGGCCGACCGGCGCGGCGCGATTCCCACCCCCGCCGACCGGTACGCCGCGATTCCCACCCCCGCCAAATCTCTGGTGGCGGAGAATTCGGGACACGGCGGGGGCGGGATTCACGCCAGCCCCCTGGCGATTCTCCGACCCGGCGGGGGGGTCGGAGAATCCCGCCCCTGGTCTTTTGTCAACCAAGGCTGTAATGAGGTCAGGAGCAGAGTGACCCTGCGGAACCCAAACTGCGAATTCCTATTCATTCTCGAGAGTGGACAATACTTCAAACCACCGTATGAACCAGATTGAGAACATGAAATAGGCCATTCGGCCCCTCTAGCCTTTTTCCCCATTCAATAAGATCATGTCTGAAATTTCTCATTCCTATCTACCCCGGATAACCTTTGATTCCCTTGCCTTACAAGAATCTAAGAATCTACCTCCATCTTCTGAGATAGAGGCCACGACCTATGGCCCCTTGAGCTATGCGTGCAGATCCTGTAATGGCTGGTAAATCCCATGAGGGGGATTTGCGCTGGTGTGATCTCAGTTTGAGACCTTCCCTGCTCCTGCCAGTGAGGTAATCAGGTTTGCAGACAGAAAGGGTGTGAACCTGATTACCATAAATTTTCATATATTATCATATAATTACCAGGCTCGACGCTGTAGCATCCGCCCATGACGTATTTCCCCCCCCCCCCCCCCCCCCCCCCCCCCCCCAGTGGTGTGAAGTCACGCCGGTGCGAATCACGTCTGGTATTCAAAAATGGAAACCAGTCATGGTAACTACACCAGGGGCGCAGAGTGAGGTGTAGCCCCTGGGTGCTGCAGGACATGGCCAGGCAGTGCCCTGGGAGTGCCTCCTGGCACCGTGATACTGCATTTGGGTGGAGGCCCAGTGCTTATTAGAGGAGGTTGTACCTGCATTGGGGTAGGAGGAGCAGTGCCTGTGGAGGGGGCTGGGGGCAGAGCACGTGAAGGAGGAGTGTGGGTAGTGCCAGTGACATTTCATGTCTGCCTTGGGGGAGGCAGTGGCGTAGGGGATTTGTTGCTGGACTAGTAGTCCAGAGATCCAGGATAACGCTCTGGGGTCCCGGGTTTGAGTCCTGCCATGGCAGATGGTAAAATAAAATATCTGGAATCAAAAGTCTAATGATGAAACCATTGCGGATTGCCGAAAAACCCTTCTGTTTCACTAATAGCCTTCAGGGAAGGAAATTTGCCATCCTTACCCGGTCTGGCCTACACGTGACTCCAGACACACTGAGCAATGCGGTTGACTTTTAACTGCCCCCCCTCCACTAAAATGGTTCAGCAAGCCACTTAGTTCAAGGGGAATCAGGGATGGGCAACAAATGCTGGCCCAGCGAGCGACGCCCACATCCCAAGAACGAATAACAAAACCCTTGTCAAGACCGTCCAGGATTTTATCTACAACCCCACCAACCCCACCCAGAACGGAACTCTTTTTCTCATTAAATCGCACCCCCTGGACGGGATTCTCCCATGCCGCGCTGTATGGGAGAATTGCCGTTCGCGCCACTTTTTCCCGCGGCGCCGATCCGACGCCGGCAGGCGATTCTCCAAGGAGCGGAGAATCGGCGCCATTGCGCCAGCGCGTTTGGCACAGGCCGCTGTCCGGGGCCGGACCGCCGATTCTCCGGCCTTGATGGGCCGAGCGGCCGTGCGGAAACGGTAGAGTCCCGCCGGCGGTGTTCACCCTGCTCGCAGCCGGCGGGAACTCTGCACGTAGGGTCGGGGGGCGTCCTGTGGGGCGGGGAAAAGCGCTCCTTCACTGGGAGGGGCCTCCAATGGGGTCTGGCCCGCGATCGGGGCCCACCGATCGGCGGACAGGCCTCTCCAGCCCTATTTTATTACGTGGCCGGCCCCTGAACCCCCACGCCATGTTGCGTCGGGGCCGGCGCGCTGAGGAAGTCCCCGCGCATTCACAGGCTGGCGGGCCCAACTGCGCATGCACCGGTTGGCACGGCGCCCATTTGGCGCCGGGAAGGGAGGCTGGAGCGGCGTGAACCGCTCTAGCGCCGTGCTGGCCCCCTTTGGGGGTCAGAATCGCTACTGCCCGCGCCCGTTTCACACCGTCATGAAACGCGACGGCGTGAACGCTGTCTCCATTTCGGAGAATAGCCCCCCATATGTTTCAATTGGATCCCCTCTCATTCTTCTAATCGAAGACTTCATTGAGGTTGGTGGGTGCTGGATTACTTTGAGTAATGCAGAGCACACGGTGTTGCCATTTATCCCCTCGTGCATTAATCGTTTCATCTGTAAGCAAATATTGTTTCTTGAATTTGCTGACTGTGTTCTCCAAACAGCGCATGTACACGCCATTCGCCCGTCATTGTAACCACAAGCCCAATTAACTGGTTGAATAGATTTAATTTGAACCCGCGCACAAGTGTTAGTGATTGGAGAAATTGGGTTCAAATTCGATCAGTAGCAGGGCCAGAATCTTGGGTTGCCAAAATAAGCCGCTGTTCCAGAAGTTGAACAATGATGAAATAACCCTTTGGGTTTTTTTTCTCCAAATATTTCCTCACCAAACCCACAAACTTTGCTCCCTCACGCATCAATAATTAACCTTTTTGCAAGCACATTTAATTGCAGACATCAGAAACCAGACGGACCGGGTGATGCTACAGTTTGGTTTGGCAGCGCTCAGCCCTGTGGAGCAGAACGACATAGCTTCCGCCCGGTCATTTGTCTTTTGTCTGGACGCAGGGGGCGGTTAGAATTTGGATGAACCTCTCGTGCTATTGAGCCGGGATTTACATTTCCTGTTCTTATTACAGGGAACTGGTGCTAACATATATTCTCCACTTCAAATTCCCCCATTCCTCTGACATGGGTGCCTCAGGCATCCTCGGCTTTCTTTTGTACTGCCTTCAACCATCTCGGCCAGCGAGCTTCCCTTTCAACGTCTCTACCTCGCTTGCTTTAAAATCCTTCTCAAGATCCGCTTCTTCGGCCAGGATTTTGATCATCCCTTCGACCATCCTCCGAGCACAGGCCAAGTTTATACAATCTGGTCTCGGAATTTAACGCTTTAGTTACCAATGTTATTCAGTGATCCTGTAGTGAAGACCAGTGCACCTTCTTTGAGCGGGTGTCCAAACCTGAAGGCAGTATTCCAGAACGGGCCTGACCAAGGCCGGATTCTCTGTTGCGGAGTCTAAGTGCCTCTGCCAACGGAGAATCGTGACTGGTCTCCGTTGGGGCTCGCAGAGGGCGCCCAGGTGTGAGTCACAGCCCTTTGCCATGCAAATTTATGCATGGCAGAGAGCTCGCAGGATTCCCTTAAACTTTCCATATTGGGCCTCCACATTGAGCGGACAGCCCGGTCAAAGAACAAAGAAAAGTACAGCACAGGAACAGGCCCTTCGGCCCTCCAAGCCTGCGCCGACCATGCTGCCCGTCTAAACTAAAATCTTCTACACTTCCTGGGTCCGTATCCCTCTATTCCCATCCTATTCATGTATTTGTCAAGATGCCCCTTAAACGTCACTATCGTCCCTGTTTCCACCACCTCCTCCGGCAGCGGGTTCCAGGCACCCACTACCATCTGTGTAAAAAACTTGCCTCGTACATCTCCTCTAAACCTTGCCCCTCACACCTTAAACCACGGCCCCCTAGTAATTGACCCCTCTACCCTGGGAAAAAGCCTCTGACTATCCACTCTGTCTATGCCCCTCATAATTTTGTAGACCTCTATCAGGTTGCCCCTCAACCTCCGTCGTTCCAGTGAGAACAAACCAAGTTTATTTAACCTCTCCTCATAAGTAATGCCCTCTGTACCAGGCAACATCCTGGTAAATCTCTTCTGCACCCTCTCTAAAGCCTCCACATCCTTCTGGTAGTGTGGCGACCAGAATTGAACACTATACCCCAAGTGTGGCCTAACTAAGGTTCTATACAGCTGCAACATGACTTGCCAAATTTTATACTCAATGTCCCGGCCAATGAAGGCAGGCATGCCGTATGTCTTCTTGACTACCTTCTCCACCTGTGCTACCCCTATCAATGACCTGTGGACCTGTACACCTAGATCTCTCTGACTGTCAATACTCTTGAGAGTTCTACCATTCACTGTATATTCCCTACCTGCATTAGACCTTCCAAAATGCATTACCTCACATTTGTGTGATCCCAAAGCCAGTGCCATGCCCCACTCCCCCTCACAACGCAAATCTTGCCCCCCCCCCCCCGACAAGGAGAGAACTTACAACCCCTCTTCAAGAAGGCCAATCCTCCCCCCAACCATGGGAATAACGGGTCACTCCCCCCATATCCCACTCCCACATCATCCCCCAGATCCCCCATCAGCCACCTCCATCAGCCACCCATTCAGGTACGCACCTCCAGTCCCCACTCCTTGGCATTGCCAATGGTGCACTGCCTCCTGACAACTACACCCTAACAGTGACACCTGCGCTTGGAGTGGTGGAACCCAAGGGGGACCCGCTGTTGGTAATGAGTGCCTCTGCCACTACCAGGCTGAGGGGGGGGGGAGGTCCTCCACGGGTCCCTGGGGGTTGGGTGGGTGAGGGATTTCTGATAAAAAAGAGAGAAGTGAAAGCACTAAGCTGCTTTGATGTGGTGAGGAACTGACAATCATAGCAAGAGTGTAAACATTGTGGTTAGCATCAAGGCAGAGATGTATTCAAGCATGAAGGGAAAGATAAATAAGCAATCCCCAAAGTAGCTGTGTCTAAACTGTTAAACTTTCAATTGCAGGCTAGTGAAAGGTATTGCTCTGTGACATTGAATGGAAGTTTTGAATTTCAAAAGATGCCAGGGTATTTGAAGCATGAAGTGTTGTGGACTTTCCAGGAAGCCTCTGACACGTGTAACAGTTGTTGCTTTAAAGATTATTGTCTAAGGTAGCAGATTTTATGAAAGGGAAAGTGTTTTTGCTTTGTTTCTTCACCGGACTGCCTGGACTGCTCTTCGCATGTCAGACAGAGCAGTTCACGCTGAGGAGGCCACATCAGACCAGGAGGATGCTGTTGAACAAAGGGCCTGAAATCACCACGCCAAGGGTGATCTTCAGGTTGCCCAGGGCTTCAAGGGGCATACCAGACTCTCTGGAACCCTAATCCGGGGAGGTGGTGGTGGGGGTCCCGGGGTCAAGCACTCACATACAGCCCTCACCCACCCAATGCCCAGGACTTTTGCCCCCCCCCACCCCCGTGCAGCCTGGCAGTAGCAGAGGACACATTATCATCACTCTCACCCCCTTGACCCCACTTCCCCACTTGGGCTCCACCTCACCTTGGTTTGCACCAATGCCCGCCGCGGTGTATTGGGGGGGGCGGGGGGGGGGGCAGGGGGAGGAGAGAGTTAGGCTTCCAGCCCGTTATTTGAGTGCATCAGCCTGCTAATCATTAATTTGCGTTTTCCTGCCGGCGTAGAGCTGGTATTGCATTATGGCCAATGGTGGTCAAACGGGTCTGGTGCCCGGTGCCGACCCTGTTTCTAGGGCGACGTTGCAGTCTCCGGCCGATCGAGAAGCGGGAAATATGGAATTCCGGCCCAAGTCTCTAAAACAGCCCCTCTCATTTTTGTATTTCAACCTCTTTGAGATAAAGGCCAGCATTTCATTTGCCTTTTTGATTTTTTTTTTAATAACTGTCTTCAAGCTTTCAGTGATTTGTACAAGTGGGCAGCCAAATCAAATCTTCCACTCTCTCACCATTCAGAAAGAAATCCAATCTGCCTCCCACATATCTAAAGTGGAAAGCATCTCACTTTCCTACTTTGAAATCCATCTTCCATAGTTTTGCCCACTAAGGAAAGGTGCTGGCAGCTCAATGGTATTGTCACGGACTAGTAGTCCAGACACTGAGCGGAGTGCTGTGACGACCTGGATTCGAATCCCACCATGACGTGAAATTTAAATTCAATAAAGATCTGGATTAAAAGTCTAATGATGACCATGAAACCATTGTCGGTTGTCGTAAAAGTCCATCTGAGTCACTAATGTCCTTTAGGGAAGGAACTCTGCCATCCTTGCCTAGTCTGGCCCATTCCAGATCCACAGCAATGTGGCTGACTCTCAAATACCCTCTGAAATGGCCCAGCAAGCCACTCCGGGCAATGAGGGACGCCCACATTGAATGAATAAAAAATAATTATTTTTCTGTAACCCTTTTGAACTTTCAGCTTCTGACCACCAGAATGCAGATTCTGGCCACCTGAGTTTGTTAACTCTTAGTATACTCTGGTATGTTTTTCACAGAGCAGAGACTCCCTAATGGGGTCTTTGGTGTATTTTTAGCATCCTTGATTTTCCCAGTTTTAACAACATCCCTGTCTGATTCTCTGAGCTTGGCTTCTATCTGAAATGGGGCCTCACCAAACTAGGTCATGTGTTTACCGACATGAAATGCAGGCTTAAATAGTGTTACTTCTATTCTGCGCTCCGGGGAATGTTTCTTCTGTGAAGGATGTGTAGCAATTACATAAACATGCCCTATGTCAGCACGGTGGCGCAGTGGTTAGCACGGCTGCCCCGAGGTCCCAGGTTCGATCCCGGCTCCGGATCACTGTCCGTGTGGAGTTTGCACATTCCCTCCGTGTCTGCGTGGGTTTCACCCCCACAAACCAAAGATGTGCAGGTTAGTTGGTTTGGCCACGCAAAATTGCCCCTTAATTGGAGAAAATGAACTGGGTGCTCGAAATTTGTGAAAAAAACTTGCCCTACAAATAGTCTGCAATTTATTTACATATAGCAAACGAAGGAACCTTCTAACCTTCTCCACACATCCTTTTGTGTTATTTGTTCTCCTTCATGTTGAAATCTTCACCATCACACTCCATAGAAAAGCACACACTTAATAATTTGTAGAGATGTTGGGCGTGATTTAACGGGACAGAAACCGAGTCCCATTTCAGGGGGTTTAGCGAGGGTTTCAGCACCGAGAAAGACACCGAGCATCACTTTGCAGTTTTTCTTGCCTTAGAGGCCGCACTTGCATCATTTCCTGCGCTGATGAACCCGGCTCGCCAGTGCAGGAACAGTATTTATGATCCCAGGCGCCATTTTTAAACGCCCCCCTGATCATTGCCCCCCCCCTCCCCCCCGCCTGCCACTGCACCTGACTTAACTCTTATGGGGTCCCCGAGCCCTCCCTCACCCCACCTCTCAAGTGCAAAGCACCGCCAGGCCGGATCCCTGACATGGGCAACCTGTCACCTTGGCAATGCCACCCTGCCAGGGTGCCAGGCTGGTGGTGACAAGGTGCCCAGGTGCCAGGCCGGATCCCTGACATGGGCAACCTGGCACCTGGGCACCTTGTCACCACCAGCCTGGCACCCTGGCAGGGTGGCATTGCCAAGGTGCCAGGCTGCCATGCGAAGGTGCCTGGTGTCAGAGGGAATGCGAGGGTACTCCCAGAGCCTGACCAATGGGTCTCTAATGGCCTGGGAGATCCCCCCCCTTCCACCCGCCACCCCTTGCTGGTGCCATTATGCCTGGTCCACATTTGTG
Organism: Scyliorhinus torazame; assembly: GCF_047496885.1. NCBI lineage: Eukaryota > Metazoa > Chordata > Chondrichthyes > Carcharhiniformes > Scyliorhinidae > Scyliorhinus > Scyliorhinus torazame. Next base: position 13,847,938 of record NC_092723.1, on the reverse strand, counting down.
GAAACCAGTGCTAAATGGGACCACGGTGAGGTCTCCCAGGCACGGCGGCGAGTTCCCGGGCCACGGGAGAATAGGGCGCAGGCATAATTAAAAGGGCCTAATGACTCACTGGAGTGAGATCCAGATCAAGGCGTCTTGCAAGATTCCGTTAAATCTGGCAGGACGTTTCAAGAGTTGCAAATCTCTCGAGACGCCTCTTTCAAAATTAAACAGCCTAGTCACGTCACCAAGTCTTGCACGACCGAGGCCATTAAATCGCAGCCATTTTCCTTTTGACAGAGTGCATTTCCAGTTTGTCGAAACTAAAGGCAATATTTCGGAAGAGGTTGAAGTATATACTGCAGAGTGTAGGAGATTCAGTGAAGCCTCCACTAATCAATATTAGTTAGGTCTATTGTGTCACCAAGGGATATGGATGGGTTAGTGCTGGCTATATGGTGGGGATGAGGTCACTGCTCAACACAGCAGTGTTGAAATAGGAGCTACTTTGTTGACCTGAATTGTGCAGTTACGTCAAGGCCAATTGATTTTCCCGAAGGGCCAATAAATGTCCCAAGGATAGATGGTCCTTCCTCTGGGAGTGTCCTTGTTCAAGATGCTTATTGATCTAATCCTCTCTCCCTGATTGGAATTTACACTGTGCTTGCTTGCCGATATCATGAGAGAATTGGCTTAGTATTTACAAAAATTTACAAAGATTAAATGTTTTTGAATCAGTTGTGATTGGGTTTTCCTGTGAATTTTGAACCTCAGTTGCCCAGTGACCTTTGCCTGCTAAGGGTCAAAGCTTTGAGCGCAGCACGGTAGCACAGTGGTTGGCACTGTTGCTTCACAGCGCCAGGGTCCCAGGTTCGATTACCGGCTTGGGTTACCGTCTGTGCGGAGTCTGCACGCTCTCCCCGTGTCTGCGTGGGTTTCCTCCGGGTGGTCTGGTTTCCCCCCACAGTCCAAAGATGTGCAGGTTAGGTGGATTGGCCATGCTAAATTTCCCTTAGTGTCTAAAAATGTTAGGTGGGGTTACGGGTCGAGGGTGGTGTGGGGCTTAAGTAGGGTGCTCTGTCCAAGGGCCGGTGCAGACTCAATGGGCCAAATGGCCTCTTTCTGCACTGTAAATTCCATGTTCTTTGCATAGCCATTACTGTCAGACTATGATGCTCTCATTTTACTCTCTTGGGTGCAAATTTGCATGGACCCATTGCGCACTCTGGCCCTTGACCCTGTACCCCCCCCCCCGCACTTATTTCACGCTCTGGCCTTGACCCCCTCCCGCCCCCCTGCATCCATGGCACACTCTGGCCTCACCTCCCAAGTCCCATCACCATTCACCCCAACACCATTGCAATCTGCCTTGCCTTTAATTCTGTCCAGGTCTTGCTGCAGTTGGACAGGGACTGCTTCAATATCTGAGGAATTACGAATGGTGCTGAACATTGTGCAGACATCAGTGAACATCCCTATTTCTTACTTTATGAGGGTGGGAAGGTCATTGATGAAGCAGATGAAGATAGTTGGGCCTCGGACACTAGCTTGAGGAATTCTTGCAGCGATGTCTCCAGGACTGAGATAGAATACCTGCCTGTGTGGAGTTTGCACGTTCACTATGAGGAGAGGTTGAATAAACTTGGTTTGTTCTCACTGGAACGAAGGAGGTTGATGGGCGACCTGATAGAGGTCTACAAAATTATGAGGGGCATAGACAGAGTGGATAGTCAGAGACTTTTTCCCAGGGTAGAGGGGTCAATTACTAGGGGGCATAGGTTTAAGGTGCGAGGGGCAAGGTTTAGAGTAGATGTATTGTTGTGTTATGTACTCTGGGATAACACAGGCTGCAACTCGATGCAACGTTGACCAAAAGATACTCCAGACTTTGAAGTAAGTTCAATGTGATTTATTGAACCATTAGCACAGTTCTCTATGAGTTTGACTCTCCTGCTAATCTTGCTATAGTAACTCAGTCTAACTAACCAGTCTGCTCTAAGCCACGTGGTGGGTGTGATGCTTCTGATCTGCCCCTGTCCTACTCTCTAAGTGTCGCCTGTGGAAAGAGACAGAGCATGTGTGCCCTGCCCTTATATATGGGTTGTGTAATGCCCCCTTGTGATAGTGTCACCTCTGGATGTCTTGACTGCCCATTGGTCGTGTCCTATTCTACGTTTTCATTAGCTGTATGTCTGCATGTCATGACGTCTCTGCTGCTCCCTCTAGTGTTTACTTAGTCGTAGTGTATTTACATTGACCCCTTGTTACGAGGTATATTTTTTACACAGAGGGTAGTGGGTGCCTGGAACTCGGTGCTGGAGGAGGTGGCGGAAGCAGGGACGATAGTGATGTTTAAGGGGCATCTTGATAAATACATGAATAGGATGGGAATAGAGGGATACGGACCCCGGAAGTGTAGAAGATTTTAGTTTAGACGGGCAGCATGATTGGCGCAGGCTTGGAGGGCCGAAGGGCCTGTTCCTGTGCTGTACTTTTCTTTGTTTGTTGTTATTAAGGAAACCATGCTTTGCGCAGCAATTTGTTTTCATCAGAAATGCCGAAGAGGGTGGTGGAAGAAAATTTATTGCTAACTTTCAAAGAGAATTGCATAAAGTCTTGAAGAGTAAATCATTTATAAGGCCATTTGGAGAAGAACAGGAGTGTGGGACTAATTATATAACTCTTTCAGAGAACAGGCACAAAGGGTATGATTCAGCAATCCTTCGCCTACTGCCCTGGGTTGGTGGAAGCCTAGGATTTGATTCATGTAGCTATGTTTAGTTTGTAAGTCTCGTGGCCTGGGAGATGGGAGAGGGCATTGCAACTTGAGGTAGGTTCAAGCAACCCAAACACTCGACCACATCTTCAAATGCAGGGGCCCCAGTTGGGAATTGCTACAACATGGTACTAATTTATTGTACGTTCAAATTAAAGAAAGTAATTTTCCTTGGCTGCAAAAACTAGTAGAAAGAGTTCTCCTTTAGGGAGGATTCAGGAATGTCTCCAACAACTGAAGGATCATCAAAGAGGGAAAAGATCGAGTGTAGTTCTCTTTGCCTTTTTAACTAAATGGCAGAGACAAACGCACAGACTTACATGGAATACACAGCTTAAAAACCGACCATTCAACCCAACTGCTCCAACCAATAGTGCCTCCTCCTGCCCATCTTCACCTCACCACATCAGCTTAACCTCCCATTCCTTTCTCTCTCATGTGTTTACCTGGCTTCCCCTTAATGCATCCACGCACGCACGCATGCACGATTCTCCTCTGGTGTACTCCTTGTAATAGCATGTTCCACATCCTCAACGCTTTAATTCATTTGTGTGTTTGTGAAACCACTTAGCAAATTGATCATTTTCCTGAGATACTGGCAGTCACTTCAACGCTCAGACAGCGTGTCTATCTAAATGCTTCTTCCTCCTCTCAAGCTACATTTGAGTTTGCCTCCAGCCACATGTATCAAATTTCAGGCCCGGGGAGAAAGAGGATTTTCGGCCTTATTTCATTATGGTTCGATATTAGCCACACAAGTGGACTCCCTTGTGTGATAGCACCCTATTTGTCACTTAATTTTGGATTATTTTAATTTCAATGGAGTTAAATATTTGGACAAAAATGCCTGGTGAGGAATATGATTGTGTGTTTTTGTGTTTCTGTGTGTGGGTGGGAGTTTCTGTGTGGACGTTTGTGTGTGTGGGTGTGTTTTTGCATGGTGTGTGTGTACATGGATATGTCTGTGTAGATGTTTGTGTGTGTGTAGATGTGATTACGCATCTGTGTGTGTGTACGTGGATGTGTTTTTGTAGATTGTGTGTGTCCATGTCTGAATGTGGGTCTGTGTTTGTATACCAACTCATCCGTATCCACCTTGGGCAGACCGCAGGACCAATGCTGAGATTAAGTAAAATTAAGTTCTAAGTGTCTGTGACAGACTTTAGTTTTTTTTAAACCTCATTCGAAAAAGCACATACACTCCAATTACTTTCATTCAACTACATAATCCCTTACTGAAACCAACGTTTTGTTCAAGTGCTTATTCCTTTCTAAAAACAAGCATTGGAATTCATAATCCCACTTCAAAGAGTCTATAACCACTTGGAGCAGCTAATCAACTATGAAATGGCAGGGTCTCATTGTGATATGGAAGGTTGTGAAATCAGTTCTGCAGCCCCAATCCAGTAAAGGTAGCCCACAGGCATATACGACAACATACGAACATACAAGTTAGGGACAGGAACAAGTCACTAGTTTTGTCGAGCCTGCTCCTCCATTCAATGTGATCATGGCTGATCTGATTGTAACCTCAACTCCACAGACCCGGCAACCCCCGATAACCTTTCCACCCCATTGTTTATCAAGAGTCTACTTATACCATCAAATAGAGTAAAACAGCATGCAATAACTTTGTTTCAACATTTCACACAGTTTTTAAAAAAGATTTAAAGGGCACGACTTTTAAATACCTTGACAACTTTGCTTTTGACATGTTGGACAGTTCCTTTTGACAGGTCTCTCAGCAGTTCCAATGGATTTATGCACGTTTTAATTCATATTTATGTCCAGATTTAACAATCCAAAAGGGCTGCTTACCTCTCTCAAAAGTGTCAACCAGGAGCTTAGACCTACTCTTACCTGGGCTAATCTGTGCATGTCATGTTTCACGCACCTAGGCCAGCAAAATCAGACATGAATGGACGCAGCTCAGGCAGCACGGTAGCACAGTGGTTAGCACAGTTGCTTCACAGCTCCAGGGTCCCAGGTTTGATTCCCGGCTTGGGTCACTGTCTGTCCCGTGGCTGCTTGGGTTTCCTCCGGGTGCTCCGGTTTCCTCCCACAGTCCAAAGATGTACAGGTTAGGTGGATTGCCCATGATGAATTGCCATTAATGTCTGAAAAGGCTAGGAGGGTTTGCTGGGTTACGGCAATAGGGCGGTGGCATGGGCTTAAGTAGGGTGTTCTTTCCACGGGCAGGTGCCGACTAGATGGGCCGAATGGCCTCTTTCTGCGCTGTAAATTCTATGATTCATATGAGAAGCTCCCTCCGCATAAGACGCAGGCGTGAAACCGCAAACCCTCACCCCCATTTCCCGACCACTGGAAAATGGTAGTTGCCTTGTCCGGGGGTGGGACTTCTGGATTTCGCTGTCCCTCGTCACTCTTGCAGCGCAAAATTCTTGGCCCTGGTTGCCAAAGGCTGTGTTCCGTACACTCTCTATTCCCTTTCAGTCCAGATTGGGAATTCCCATCACCTCTTAGAAGCTTTTCGTGTGATGGGTTTCGCTGATTTTCCTTTAAAATCTCAAATGTGCTCCAGCAGTTGGAAGTTACTTCGGAAATGGTAGAGAAGGCGAGATTTGAATCATCTCCTGGAGTGCAGCAACTAAAGTGCCCGAGATTGGGTCTGGTGTTGTAACCTTTCCACCTTTACTGTGTGCTTGCCATCTCTCTGCCCCACTCCGCAAGAACCTACCTCTGTGGTCACCTGTCATCATATCGCCTTATGTGGAGCAGGTTGGGCGCTCCATTACATAAAGGGCGCTATACAAATGGAAGTTGTTGTTATTATCTGTGTGCAAAACATTGCAGAAAATGTCTTGGAGCAGCCAGCACATGAGGGTGGGACATCCTGTTCAGTGAGGGACACAAAATCTGTCTGCCCCCTTGTAAAATGCTGCCCTGTTTATCTGTCTGAGTCTCTCTCTCTCGAGCTGGGTCTACTGGGGGCCAGCACGGCGCTGGAGCGATTCGCGAACTGTGTGCCGCGGGATCCGCGCATGCGCAGTTGTGCCGGCGCCAACAAAGACATGCACAGTGGCGCCGGTGCCAACGCGCGCATGCACAGTGGCCTCCTTCAACACGCCAGCCCCGTCGCAACATGGCGCAGGGCTACAGGGGCCGGCATGTAGGAAAGGAGGCCCCCAGCCACAGAGGCCGGCCCGCCGATCGGTGGGTCCCGACCGCGGGCCAGGCCACATCGGAGGTGCCCCCCCAGGGTTGGACCACCCCCTACCTCTACCCCCACAGGCCGCCACCCGACCCTCACACGCCGAGGTCCCGCCGGCCCAGAGCAGGTTAGAACGGCGCCGGCGGGACTCAGCTCTTTTCCTACGGCCACTCGGCCCATCTGGGCCGGAGAATCGTCCGGCCGGCGTCAGGGAGGCATGGATCGTTCGCGGGGATGTCTTTGTCCGTGTCTCTGTTTATTTCTTTCTTTCTCAGTCACACATTCTCTGTCTCACATTCTCTCACACTCCCGCTCTAGGTACAACTTTTTTGAACAAGCGTTACCTGCAAGTAACGGGCAGATTTGTATTCCCAAAGGGTTGCCGTTTTAAGTGTTAACACATTACAACAAAACCTTGACTCGTACCATATGTAATAATGAAAACAAACCCACCAGGCAATCTAAGGTGTTCAGGGTGGGATCACAGACATCAAGTTAAAGCTGGTTCTTTATATCCCTGAAACTGAGATGGTGGGGCCTTCCTCTGTTACCCAAACACAAAGCATCTGCAGTATTCAATCTCCAGAGTGTGGGTCAATGTTGTGAGGTTTTCCCCATCATCCTCCGCTAACAGATGCTAGGAGCACCAATACCTCATCCATCCTTTTCCAGTCAACACATAAAGCCAATTGTAAACTAACAACATCGTCATAATCAGCAATTAAAGAAAGAGGTACATTTATATAACATATTTCATGACCTCAGTCCTTTACTGCCAATGACATTTTTTGAAGTGTAGTGAGATGAATGTAAGAAATGGTTATATTTTATATTTTTTGCAATAATGTTTTTGTCCTGGGTTAAGATGCCCACAGACCAGGGGCGTCATTCTCCGACCCCCCGCCGGGTCGGAGAATGGCCGCTGGCCGCCGTGAATCCCGCCCCCGCCGGTTGGCGAAGTCTCCGGTACCGGAGATTGGGCGGGGGCGGGAATCGGGCCGCGCCGGTTGGCGGGACCCCCCGCTCAATTCTCCGGCCCGATTGGGCCGAAGTCCCGCCCAGAAATTGCCTGTCCCGCCGGCGTAAATCAAAGCTGGTATTTACCGGCGGGACCAGGCGGCGTGGGCGGGCTCCGGGGTCCTGGGGGGGCGTGGGGCGATCTGACCCCGGGGGGTGCCCCCACGGTGGCCTGGCCCGCGATCGGGGCCCACCGATCCGCGGGCGGGCCTGTGCCGTGGGGGCACTCTTTCCCTTCCGCCTCCACCACGGTCTCCACCATGGCGGAGGCGGAAGAGACTCTCCCCACTGCGCATGCGTGGGAAACTGTCGGCGCCCGCTGACGCTCCCGCGCATGCGCTGCATTTCCGCGCCAGCTGGCGGGTCACCAAACGCCATTTCCGCCAGCTGGTGGGGCAACACACGCCATTTCCGCCAGCTGGCGGGGCGGAAATCCCTCCGGCGCCGGCCTAGCCCCTCAATGTTGGGGCTCGGCCCCCAAAGATGCGGAGCATTCCGCACCTTTGGGCCGGCGCGATGCCCGTCTGATTGGCGCCGTTTTTGGCGCCAGTCGGCCGACATCGCGACGTTGGGGGAGAATTTCGCCCGGTATGTCTGTTAAAGCTGTGATTAAGGGGTCATAAAAGTGAGATAATTACTTATATTGTGGGTAACGTGTTCTGCTAAATGGAATATAGTTTAATTTTAAAGGACAAATGGGGTGTGGATAAATTTTGGGGGGTATTGTGCTCAGTCATAGCTAAACAGGTCATGGGGCATCTTGTGGGACGAGACAGAAGACCTTATGCTTTGGGTCCAGATGATGCAATTAAGGGGAGGAGCCAGTCTGTCTGAAAAGTTAGTTCTTCCTGGGATTTTAATCTGAACAGAGGTGCTTTAGTTTTGGTCCTGATATGTTCCCTCGCCAAAGATTTTGCACAGTGTAAAGAAAATATAAACTTCATGAGTAGAATTCCGTAGAATTCCTACAATGCAGAAGGAGTGCATTCGGCCCATTGAGACTTTACCGACCCTCTGAAAGAGCACCCGACCTAGGCCCGGTCCCCCGCTCTATCCCCGTAACTCCACCTAACCTGCCCATCTTTGGACACTAAGGGGCAGCTTAGTATGGCCAGTCCACCTAACCTACATATCTTTGGACAGTGGAAGAATACTGGAGCACCCTGAGGAAACCCACGCAGACACGGGGAGAAAGTGTAAACTCCACAGAGATAGTCATCCAAGGCCGGAATTGAATCCGGGTTCCTGGCGCTGTGAGGCAGTTGTGCTAACCACTATATCAGTTAAAGTTTCTCCTTTTACGTAAGAACGGTTGTAACTGTTAACTGTAAAATTATTTCTCTGTTGTTTATGTGGTTATTGTGTAAATGAAAGTTTCTTTTAACATAAAAGATACCTATTGGCCAGTGCTATCACTCCTGCGGGGGAGTAACACTTCCTCACGGCTTTACAAATTGAAAATAGTTGACTTCTCGTCGGGGATCCTAACAGTAATCACGATTGTAATGTTGTAAACATAGCAGCCACCGTGTACACAGCAAGATCCCACACCCAGCAGTGTGATAGTGGTCAGGAAATTTCTTTCCAGCGATGTTGGTCAAGAGGGTAAATATTGTCCAGGATGCAAGGGGGAATTCCCCCCCTTCTTCATGTAAATAACACATGGGATCCTTTACAACCAGTTGCGTTTGCATCAATAACAGGCAGGGTGGGTGCCCTCTGATAACACTGAGCCTCAATGGAACAGTGCAGGTCACGGCTAACAGCTTCCGCTGTGACTCTCACTGAGATTCAGGGATTTTTTGTGGAAATATAATGCTGACCTTTATCAAGAGCCTTCGTTACGAATCACACAAAGCCAGGACTTGATGGTTCAATGCCTGGAGTTTGTTTTTTATCATTTAATGTGATGAAGGTGTGGCATATAAAGGGTAAACCATTTCACAAAGTAATCCATTAGTGCAAATTGAATGAGAGTAGCAGCACTTGACGGCTTTGTGATCACTGTTGAGGATTAAATAGGTCTTAGCACAGACCTGCCGGCAGTGAGCTATTGTAAAATAGCTCGATCGACAAGACTCAGTGCTTCATTATTGAGAGAGGTTTCTGGCCACTATACCAACAGTACCTGCCTGATTCCCGTGTCCTTCAGACCCTCCCTTGGGAGGGAGACTGGGTTCGGGGGGGGGGAGTGGGGGGAGGGGGAGCGGTGGTGATTTGAGAAAAGAAACTGCGTGAAGAATTCCTGTCTCCTGCACTTCACCTTGCTGGCTGCCTAGGTGTAGGCTTTGTCTGGCTGCCAAGGCCGAGCTTCGGAGCGAAGCTGCCATCCTCCCTGCCTCCAGCAGTGGAATCCGGCGGAACATAAGGATGAGCAGGGAATGATCCCGGGATTCCAAGCTCGTGGGGCGAAAGGGCACCGCAAGCATCCCAGGGCACTGATTTTGCAGGAGCTACCTGCCATTAAAATAATGCTGAAGTTTAGGGCCGATAGGAAGAAGAGGTACGTACCTATGATAAGGACAGTGTTACTGCTGCACAGGCTGCTTAACTCCTTGACACACTTGTCTGGGTAATGCTGCATTGCAGTATTCCTATGGACCTGGAAAATGGGCCTCTCTGAGATTGTTCGACGAAGGGGGACTCGGGCTTGTTTTATGAATGGTGGAGGATGGGGGGGGGGGGGGGGGGGGCGCTGTTTTATATTTTGGGAGACGTTGTGTTTTTGCCAATCTGTCTCTTAACTGCCCCAGGATGGCATATGGTTAAATGTGTGGGTGAATTCATTCTGCATGCTTTTGGTACAGCTGTGTTGATGTGCCTGAGGCGCAGGCAGGTCCCGTGGACACGCTTGCTGCACACACTGTGTGCAGGTATGGGAAGGAAAAATTACCTTCATTCGGAAACAAAGTGTTCTGTCAACTGCCGGGGCCGATCCCTCACTTTCTTTCTGTGCTGGGGTTAAGATTCCCACGCTGCATGGACAGCACGGCGGCACAGTGGTTAGCACCGCTGCCTCGCAGCCCCAGGGTCCTGGGTTCAATTCCGGCTTGGGTCACTGTCTGTGCGGAGTCTGCACGTTCTCCCCGTGTCTGCGTGGGTTTCCTCCGGGTGCTCCGGTTTCCTCCCACAGTCCAAAGATGCGCAGGTTAGGTGGATTGGCCGTGATAAATTGCCCCTTAGTGTCCCAAAATTTAGGTGGGGTTACGGGGATGGGGTGGAGGCGTGGGCTTAAGTGGGGTGCTCTTTCCAAGGGCCGGTGCAGCCCCGATGGGCCGAATGGCCTCCATCGGCACTGTAAATTCTATGATTCTATGAAACTATGCTCAGACACTGCGTTTAGTAGTGTTGGTGGGGTTTGGGGGGCAGCGGGAGGAGGAAAAGGGTGGAGATGCTGCTGCTGTGTTTCAATCACTCGTTACCATTTGAAATCCCAGCTCTCCTCCGTAAGCAGCTCAACTTGTCCCAATCTGGTTCACTGCTAGATTCTGATAAACCTTACAATATTAAAACCAGCTGCAGGCACAATATTAAAACTAGCTGCTGGTCGGTCACATACGACATGTGGCTCATGGGCTCGCAGACTGTACAGAAATGTCATACTGTATGCGACTGAACCATTACCCGTGGGATTATCCTCGTGTCAGTCAGGTCACCAACCGAGTCTGGAGCCCCGACACTGAATGGGGGGTGTCCACCGGGTGGGAGGGCCATCGGAGATTCGCCTCCCAATCCCCAATGATGAATCCGCGAAGGCCGCATTCGTCCCTGTATATTCGTTCTCCCTCCACACGAATCGACCTAACATATTCGGTCCTTCATTTTTTTACAATCCGGTTAAGTTGGCGTCTGAGTGCCCCCCCCCCCATTTAGAGAGGCCCTCGCGCACACCTACCTGCCTCGGCACAGCAGCCACCTCACCTGGCCGGGCTGCTGGCAGCCCAACGCTGCCGGCTCTCTCAATGGCCCACCCGTGCAGTCATTCTGTCCACCGTCCCTAATCGAATGGCGGAGGCTGTTCAATTGGGAGGCTGTTCCGTGTACATTTGCTCCGGCAGGAGGGGTCGCTGAAGCCATGCATAAGCCCAGGGCCTGCAGGTAGTCTCGATTTCAGGGTCCCTCGGGAAAATTCATCCCGAACACGCTGTGGGCCAGATTCCCTAGTAGTCAATCCAAATCCTGGGATTCCCATTCCCAGCAGTTTTTGCTGCCATGCGATAAAGTTGCGGACGGCCACTGCAATTTCCGTGGCTTCGGAGCAGCCTCTTGTGGTTCATGGCCCCTCAGAGGAGACGTGAGGGAGATGTGGCTCAGTGGGACTGTCACTGGGCTAGTAATCTAGAACTCTGAGGACACAGGTTCAAATCCCACCATGGCAGCTGGCTCAATAAATCTTGGAAAGAAAGTTAATCTCAGTAATGGTGGTCTGATGGCTGTCATCGATTGTTTGTAAAAAAGATAAACCCGTCTGGTTCATTATTGCCCTGTGGGGAAAGGAAATCTGTCATCCTTATCAAGTCGGGACTTCATGTAAGTCCAGATCTGCAGAAGTGTTGTTGAATCTTAACTGCCCTCTGAAATAGCGTAGCCAGCCACTCAGCTCAAGAGCAATTCTGGATGGGCATCAAATTTTGGCTCTGCCAACATCTATATCCCATGAATAGAAAAGGACAATGGGGCGCGATTCTCCTTAAATGTTTCTATGTGTGGTCTGCGGCGGGAACGGGGTGCGATTCCCGCTGGTGGGTCGGCAATATCCAAATCGCAATCCAACCATACTTAGATTTTTTTCTGGAGGTTGGGGTGATTTGCGCCATGAATCCAGTGTGCGGGGCCTAACGACGCAGGCAGGTCCGGCTCCTCCGAGATCGGAGTGACATTGTTTAAGGGTGCCCTGATCTCAAAGTAAAGAGACGCCCGCCCACCCACCCCTCTCACCTCCACCCCCCCCCCCCCCACATTATTCAGGCATCAGGGGGATCTGATACCCACCTCCCCCATCTTCGTGCATCAACCCATTCTCCAACACACCCCACCCCCTCCAACGATCGTGGGAATCGGGACATCATGACCCTCCCTATAGGCATCATCCCTTTCACCTCCCGTACGCTTACACTGGCAATGCCAGGAGGCACTGCCCATTCCCCCGGCCATCCACCCGGGGGCTACAATGATCTTCGAGCCCCCTGGAATGGTAATCACATCATGGGCGGGATTCTCCGACCACCTGCTGGGTCGGTGAATCGCCGTGGGGCGGCGTAATCCCGCCCCAACGCCAGCTGCCGAATTCTCCGGCACCGGGGTTTTGGCGGGGGTGGGAATCGCGCCACGCCGGTCGGCGGCCGCTAGCAGCGCCCCTCCCTGCCGGCGATTCTCCGGCCGGCGATGGGCCGAGCGGCCGCCCGTTTTCGGCCGGTCCCGCCGGCGTAAATCAAACCAGGCCCGTACCGGCGGGACCTGGCTCTACGGGCGGCCTGCAGAGACCTCGAGGGGGCGCGGGGGATCTGGCCCCAGGGGGTGCCCCCACGGTGGCCTGCCCCGCAATCGGGGCCCACCGATCCGCAGGTGGGCCTGTGCCGTGGGGGCACTCTTCATATGAAATGAAAATCACTTATTGTCACAAGTAGGCTTCAATGAAGTTACTGTGAAAAGCCCCTAGTCGCCACGTTCCGACGCCTGTTCGGGGAGGCCGGTACGGGTCTTTCCCTCCGCGCCGGCTGCTGTCAACCTCCGCCATGGCCGGCGCGGAGAAGAACCCCCCTGCGCATGCGCTGGGATGCCGCCAGCACACGCTGGCGCTCCCGCGCATGCGCCCACTCGCGCTGGCTGGCGGAGGACCTTCGGCGCCGGTTGGTGAGACGCCAAGCCCTTCGCGCCAACACCGCCAGCGCCGGCCTAGTCCCTGAAGGTGCAGAGAATTCCGCACCTTCTGGGTGACGCGATGCCGGCGTGGTTCATGCCACTCCTCGGTGCCGGTACGGCCCGCCCCGTTGGGTAGGGGAGAATCCCGCCCCTGGTCTCTGTTGTAGAGACCAGTAGGAATTTGCGGTGGCTTCACGCTGCGCCGACGGGTGGGAGAATTGCGGGAGCCGGGAGAATTCGGCTTTAAGCTGACACTCACATTGAAATTTATATTTTAATATGGTAATCTGGTTCACGCCGTGCAAGGGGGTGAACATTGGAAACGGTTTGGCTTCTGACACAAATCCCATTTCGAGCCTTTCCCGGAATTCTCCCGACATAGTGGGATTTGCGGCGGGTGCAATGAGGCCGGAGAATCGTCCCCAACCCTTTGTATCGTCCCCAACCCTTTGTGCTCCGCCTTCCACTTGCTCAGCCTGCCTCTTGCTCCGCCTTCCACTTGCTCTGCCTCCCTCCCTCTCTGCGTCCTTCACACTCCACCTCGCACTTGCGCTCCGTCGCGATTTCCCAATCTGCCTCCCTCTTTCTCTGCCTCACTCTCGCCCTATCTCTTCTTACAGGCACTCATCCTTTGTTCTGAACGAGGAACTCACAATTGCATGCCATCTCTTGGTGGAAAACATTTGAGTTGCTATCGTTGGAATTTTCTGCGTCACTATGAGGCGACCCAGCACTTGGTTGCAACTTCACAAATCGTTCTGATTATCTGGCCGTTTTATGACGGGGCTGATGTTTGTTTTTGATGTGTTAAAATCTTAAACCGAGTTGCCAAACCACAAAGACTCTCGTTGCCCTGACAACCTGTGAAACGGTTGCCTTTGCCTCTGGCTCATCTGGAGGCTTTGTGGGTAATCCTTATTTTCCTCAGTTTAGCCCGTCAAAGCCTGAATTGGTTTTACTCCCAATATGTTTTTCAAATTTGAAAATGGGTTAGTGTTTGCTTCTCCCCAAAGCAGGCGGGATATCTCACTGACAGCAACAATGACCACTTATATTTTCATAGTGGCTTTAACTTGCTAAAACTTTTAAAATAGCCTCATCAGGCAAAACCCGTTATTCAGCCACAAGAGGGGGACGTTCGGGCAGAAATGTGGCCCAAATGGTCTGTTTTAACGAGCACCTTAAAGGCAGAGAGTGAGATAGTGAACAGGGAAGATCTAGGGAGGGAATTCCGGAACCAATGACGGGCTGAAGGATGGGGTGGAAAGGCAAGGGGTGGATTCTCCGGTTCCCCAGCCGCGTGCTTCCCGGCAGCGTGCCATTCGCTGGCGGCGGGATTCTGTCTTCCCGCCGCTTGTCAATGGGATTTCCCATCGGGCGATTCCCACGATGCCGGGAAGCCCGCAGGCAGGGCGTGCGCTGCCGACGGCAAAGGTGCAACCTAACAGCTGGAGAATTCCGACCAAGAGGCCCGAGTTGGAGGAGCTCAGGGTTTTCGGGGGGTGGTAGAGGTGATTGGGAGGGCATGGCCATGGAGGAATCTGACCAGAGGGTTGAGTATTTTAAAATGATGTGGCTGCCAAACTAGGACCCAGTGTTAGTCAGCGATCATAGAGGTGAAGGGTAAACAGGTGCAAGTAGGGTACAGACATCCACACTTTGATCAGCTGATGTTTATGGAGAGTGGGAGATCGGAGGTCAGCTATTAGCCAGTGACAGTAGCGTAGTGGTTAGTTAGCACTGTTGCTTCACAGCACCAGGGTCCCAGGCTCAATTCCCGCTTGGATCACTGTCTGTGCGGAGTCTGCACATTCTCCCCGTGTCTGCATGGGTTTATTCCGGGTGCTCCGGTTTCCTCCCGGAGGAAAGTCCCCTATGGAGGGATACGGCACAAGGAAATGCTGTCAGTTTTGGCCAAGGTTGGCATCATGACCGATACAGGCTTGGAGGGCTGAAGGGCCTGTTCCTGTGCTGTATTGTTTTTGGTTCTTTGTTCTATTGGAACAGTTTGATGTTAACTAAATGAAGCAAGGGGTTTGAACGGCCTCTTACCACTTGACTATGCAATCAAATAGAGAATGTTGACACTATTTATCATTTTAATAGTTTTATGGCAGCCTCCCCTCAACTAATAAGTTGTAAGTTTACCCATTTTCCTACACTGCACAGTTCACCCAGCTCGATAATCTAACACTGCAGTGTCTGTCCATTCCCAACGGTTAGATGACAACGTCCAGTTGAAAGATGGTGCTTCATGTAGGTTCATGGTTGAATGGGGAATTTCATCATAATTTAATGGTGAAGAATGTGACTTGGCTTGTTACTTGGGTGGGTAAGATTTAGATGGTTTGAACTAAATCTAATTTGGCAATAGGAGTTACGTATGATTGAGTTAACACAACCTTTATTGGAATTGTGTGAAAAAAACCTGCAGTGCTGCGTTGCACAGGGTCTATTGACTAAGTCCTTATAAAACCGAGGTGCTAAAGTACACACTTCAGCAATTCCCTTCCTAAACTTCTCATCCGCTCCACCCTTCCGTCCTACTGTACGGCACTCCTTAAAACGACCTCTTTCACCGCAGTTCTAACTTAAGTTAAGCGGCTGTTTTTATCCATTCATTTCTGGGATGTGAGCCTCAGTAGCTGGAACAACATTTAATGCCCATCCCTTTTAAAAATAAATTTAAAGCACCCAATTATTTTTTTTTCAATTAAGGGGCAATTTAGTGTGGCCAACCCACCTAACCAGCACATTTTTGGGTTGTGGGGGTGACACCCATGCAGACACAGGGAGAATGTGCAAACTCCACACATGATGTAGAGATGCCGGCGTTGGACTAGGGCGGGCACAGTAAGAAGTCTTACAACACCAGGTTAAAGTCCACCAGGTTTGTTTAGAACCACGAGCTTTTCGAGCACAGCTCCTTCCTCAGGTGAGTGAAGAGATGGGTTCCACAAACATATATATAGACAAAGTCAATGATGCAAGACGATACTTTGAATGCAAGTCTTTGCGGGTAATTAAGTCTTTACAGATCCAGATGGTGCAACTGGGGAGAGGGATAATCTCAGGTTAAAGAGGTGTGAATTGTCTCAAGCCAGGACAGTTTGGTAGGATTTCGCAAGCCCAGGCCAGATGGTGGGGGGTGAATGCAGTGGACAACAATCCAAGGTCCCGGTTGAGGCCGCACTCATGCGTGACAGTGACAGTCACAGACAGTGACCCAGGGCCGGGATCGAACACGGGTCCTCAGCGCCGTAGGCAGCTGTGCTAACCACTGAGCCAACGTGTCCCCCTCTTTATTGCCCATCTAATTGCGCTTGAGAAAGTGACAGTGAGATGTCTTCTTGAACGGCTGCAGTCCACGTGGTGTATGCACACCCTCCGTGCTGTTTGAGAGGGAGTGGCAAGATTTTGACCCAGCGACAGTGAAGGATGGGCCGATATATTTCCAAGTCAGGATGTGTGCGTCGACAATTTGCGGATGAGGTTCCTGGGGATGTCTCACTAAGTTAAACCCGTTATGTAATTGCAAGTTGTTGTTACTGATGGTTCTGGCAGACAGTCGGTGGGGGCTTGGTGAGCAGCTAGCTTGTGTTTTCCAATGAGCTTCAGTGCATCCTTTGGGGGCTACAGAGGAGCAGGATTGCCTTGTGGTTAACATAACCTGGTTCACTTTCTCACTGACTGGCACCAAGCTCACAGTATTGGAATGCAGACGTGAATCCCAGACTTGATGGAACCCGTCGTGTTTGATACTTTACAAAAGGGATGGAGATTGTTGTGCCGTGAGGAATGAGAAGTGAAATCTGTGATCTGGTGATGCAAGTATTTACTACATGGGTGTCGACTCGAAGTAATTCGCCTCTTGGCATGGATTACAAAGCACTGCCTCATAAACCTGACATTGTTGAAAAATGACTGTATGCTTCTGTAATCCTTATTGCTGTTGCATTTCGGAGTTGCTAATCTCGAGGGAAAAAATAGACTGAAGCTAAAGCATTTTCAGAGTTTGAATATCAGTGTGAGTAGCACATTTGCAGTGCGCTACCCTTAATTTGTCAAATTAAACTGTATCCTTCAGTCCACAGCTCCCAACTCCTCTCCCCCCGTCCCTGTTGACATGCCCGGTGATGGTACAGAATAATGTGCCCAAGCAGAACCCAAGTGTTAACCACATGCCACATGGATTTCATTGTTTCAAAACAGCCACCCCCCATTACACTTCACTGAAACCCAAGGACGGTGTTGTCTATATCAACACCAGTTAATGCATGTGGGCGGCACGGTAGCAGTGGTTAGCACTGTTGCTGCTCCGCTCCAGGGTCCCAGGTTCGATTCCTGGCTTGGGTCGCTGTCTGTGCGGAGTCTGCACGTTCTCCCCGTGTCTGCGTGGGTTTCCTCCAGGTGCTCCGGTTTCCTCCCACAGTCCAAAGGTGTGCAGGTTAGGTGAACTGGCCATGCTAAATTGCCCTTGGTGTCCAAAAAGTTAGGTGGGGTTACTGGGTTACGGGGAAAGGGTGGAGGTGTGGTCTTAAGTAGGGAGCTGTTTCCAAGGGTCGGTGGAATCTTGATGGGCCGAATGGCCTCCTTCTGCATTGTAAGTTCTATGATTGCAGAACAGCCTAGTTTAGAGTCTATTATTTAAAGCTGGTGGACGTGATTGATGGTTTTGGAAAGGACAAGCTGGAGCTTAAACCGAGCCACAGCTGATGTTGCCACCGTTGCCTTTCTGGGCATCATTGACACCTCGCTCGTGCTCATCCCTGGCTCTCCATCCTCTCCATTTCTCACACGTTGCTCATTCTGCTTCCATACTTATAAAGTGCTCCGATCTCTCTCGCCCTCATCTCTGTCCCCTACCACTTCCTCTTTAGCAGGTTCGATCTTTTCCTCGATTGCAGCCATCCTTGCTCTCGTGGTGAGATTGGAATCATGGTGGCGGCTAGATTCCTGCGTTTCTTGAAGCAAGTGGAAGCTTGCTGCTCTCTTTCTTGGCTCTTCGGATTTAACGGGAGGCAGGTAATTTAAGGGCAGCAAGGTAGCACAGTGGTTAGCACTATGGCTTCACAGCTCCAGGGGGTCAGAGGCTCAATTCCCGGCTTTGGGTCACTGTCTGCGCGGAGTCTGCACGTTCCCCCCGTGTCTGTGTGGGTTTCCTCCGGGTGCTCCGGTTTCCTCCCACAAGTCCCAAAAGACGTGCTGTTCGGTAATTTGAAGATTCTGAATTCTCCCTCAGTGTATCCGAACAGGCGGTGGAATGTGGCGACTAGGGGCTTTTCACAGCAACTACATTGCAGTCTTAATGTAAGCCTACTTGTGACAATAAAGATTATTTTATTTATTGGGAGTAAGACATTGCTGCTTTTGGGTAGCATGATGGCGCAATGGTTAGCACGGCTGCTTCATGGCGCCGAGGTCCCGGGTCATTGTCCATGTGGAGTTTGCACATTCTCTCTGTGTCTACGTGGGTCTCAACCCCACAGCCCACAAATGTACAGGGTGGGTGAATCGGCCATATCTTTTTATTAAAACAGTGCAAAATATATACAAGGCCAAACGGTACAAACACTCATTTTGCGTTGTAGAAACAGGGTACCCCCCCTCGGTACCAACGTACGGGGAGGGGGGGGTACGATACTCTGATTATTAAAACAGTTCACAACACAGTTGTACTAAAAAACAAACGGTACACACACTAAACTTTGCGCTGGAGAGACCAGATACGCCCATCTCTGTACCAACAGAAGGGAAAGGAAGCGGGGTGGTGTGGAGAGAGGGGAAAGGAGGGTGGTGGGGAGGGAGGGAGTCGGAGTGTTGGTGAAGTGGGGGCCCAATAGGGCACTGCCTGAACTATCTACAGAGACAGAAAAACAAAAGAACCTTCAATTATGATGTGCCAGATTCTGGGAGTTCCCCAGAGGAGGTGAGGGGCGACATAGTGTCAGACACGAGTGAGACACGCACCACGCTACAGAGCGTCGCGTGCACCCTGCGTCCCTGTACTGGGCAGCTGACAGCCTTCGGACAGTCGCCCTCCGGGCCCGAATCCTCACCACACCGAGTGCGGCGGGCGACACAGGCCCACTAAATTGCCCCCTAATTGGAAAGACCAGAATTGGGTGCTCTAAATTAAAAAAAAAGACATTTGCTTAAATCACCTCGGCCCAAAGGTGGACAGGTGTTGTTGATCTGATACCAACATGGGAAAATTAACTTCAATTGAAGTATTATTGGTCACTTTTATGTACGAGTACCTCAGATGCAATCCAGTTTGTATGTGATGAGGGGCGGAATTCTCCCCCCCCCCCATGCCAGTTGGAGAATCGCCCGGGCGCCGCCCGAGTCCTGCCACGCCGCCCGACACCTGCACGCGATTCTCTCTCCCCCCCCCCCCCCAAAAACCGGCGCGGCGCGAATCACGGCTGGCCGCTGGGAGAATTGCCGCTTGCCGTTGGTAATGGCCGAGCGGCGATTCTCCGGCCCGGATGGGCCGAGCGGCCTGCCCAACGCGACAGGTTCCCGACGGCGCCATCCGCACCTGGTCGCTGCCGGCGGGAACAGCGTGGGAACGCTGGGGGGGGGGGGGCGGCCTGTTGGCGGGAGGGGGGGGGCTCAAAAGGGGTCTGGCCCATGATCGGGGCCCACCGATCGGCGGGCCGGCCTCTCTGAAGGAGGACCCCCTTTCCTCTGCTGCCCCGCAAGATCCATCCGACATCTTCTTGCGGGGCGGCCGCGGGGAGGACGGCAACCGCGCATGCGCCGGTGACATCATTTACGCGGCGCCGCTTTTATGCGGCGCCAAGGCCCGGCGCGCGTAAATGACGCGGCGCCGCTCCTAGCCCCCCGGGGGCGGGGGAATAGGGGGCTGGGAATGGCCTCCGACGCCGGAGTGAAACACTCCGGTTTTCACTCCGGCGTCGGGACTTAGTCTCCCGATGGAAGAATCGCGCCCGAGGCATCTACGCTAATTGCTGGAAATTTCAATTCTGAGTCAGAAGGCCATGGGTTCAAGTCCCACTCAAGAGCACCATTCTAGGTTGACACTAATGGTGCAGTACGAAAGGAGTGCTGCTCTACTCGAGGTGCCAGCTTTCAATAGAGACGGTGAATCCAGGCTCAATGCAATTTCAGCTGGATGTGAGAGATCCCGCGGTACTTGAAGAAAGGCAACTAAGTTATCCGGAGAGCATGATCCTGCAAAGCACTAATGAGAAAATGCCCAGAATATCAGCGTTTTATTGATGTTGTTTGAAGTTTTAAATGTTGACCAGGATATTTGAGGCAAATTATGAAGGGGGTGGATAGGGGACAGCTGTTCCTCTTTGTTGAAAGGTGGGTTATGAGGGGACAGAAGTTCAAGGTGAGAGGTGGGCGGCTCCGGGGGATTTGAGGAAAAATGTTTTTACCCAGAGGGTGGTGAGGGTCTGGAACGCACTGCCTGGCAGGGTGGGAGAGGCGGGTTGCCTCACATCTTTTAAAAAGTACCTGGGTAAGCACTTGGCACGTCTTAACATTCGAGGCTGTGGACCAAGTGCGGGTCAATGGGATTGGGATTGACAGATCTGTCATCTGCGGGATTCTGTGATCCTGAGGTCGCATTTCTCGACGGCGTCAACACGGCCTCAGGATCAGCAATTCTGGCTCCTACAGGGGGCCAGCACGGCTCTGGAGTGGTTCACGCTGCTCCAGCTGCTGATCCCGGCGTCAACTGGGCGTCGCGGTATCTGCGCATGCGCAGTGGCACCAGCGCCAATGCGCGCATGCACAGTGTCTCCCTTCAACGTGCCGGCCCTGATGCAACATGGCGCAGGGCTACAGGGGCCGGCGCGGATGAAAGGAGGCCCCCAGCCAGTGAGGCCGGCCCGCCGATCGGTGGGCCCCGATCGCGGGCCAGGCCACATTGGAGGCCCTCCCCGGGGTCGGATCCCGCCTCCCCCCACAGGCCGCCTCCCCCCCGACCCTTCCACGGCGAGTTCCCGCCGGCTGAGAGCAGGTGTGGACGGCGGCGGGACTCGGCTTTTTTTACGACGGGTCGGCCGCCTAGAGCGGCCCCCGACCGGCGCCGCACCAACCATGCTGGCGCCAATGGTGCTGCGTGCCGGCGTCGGGGCGGCGTGGCACGATTCGCGCCCGTCGCGGGGATTCTCCGGCCCGGCCCCGGGTTGGGAGAATCCCGCCCCAGGTGCCTTTCATGTGGCGGTGCAGGCTCGATGGGCTGAAGGGCCTTTTCCTCACTATTTTTCTGTGATTCCAATAAATATGTTTGTGATGGTATCTTTCTCCTGTACAAATACTGAAAACATTCGTCTACAGCTGAATAAAAAAAAGTTCCCCAAGTGCACCTAAAGAGACAAAAGATACTGGCATTTATAAAGCATCTTTCATGACCTCAGGACATTCCATCATCCTTGACAAAAAATTATTCTTTAATAGTAACCATTGCTGTCAGATGGCAATAAATTTTGTGTAAACAAGCGGCTACTGGCAACGAGATCATGACCAAATAATCTGTTTTGCTGATGCAAGATTGAGGGATAATTATTGGGTAGGACACTGGGATAAAAACTCTCTGCTCTTCTTCAGATGTGCAATGGGATCTTTTACATCCACCCGCGAGATCAGATAGAGGCTCAGTTTAATGCCTCGTTTGAAAAATGCAACCTCTTGATGTGGGAACGGAGACGGTCGAGGAGGGTAATGCTGTTGACGTGGTGTACACAGACCTCCAAAAGGCATTTGAGGAAGTGCCACACAACAGACTTGTGAGCAAAGTTAGAACTCATGGAATAAAAGAGACAATAGCAACATGGACTCAAAATTAGTTGAGTGACAGGAAACGGAGAGTAGTGGTGAATGGATGTTATTTGGACTGAAGGAAGGCCTATAGTGGAGCTCCCCTGATATGGTACTATGATGTACTACGGTACTTTTCTCTTCCTGTAAATGCCCTCGACCTTGGTGTATTGGGCACAATTTCCTAAGTTATAGTTGAACAAAGCTTGGAAGTATTGTAAACTGTGAGGAGGATAGTGTTGAACCTCAAAAGATTGGCAGGATGGGCAGACAAATGGCAGACGTGTCAGTGGTTCATTTTGGTAGAGAGAAAGTGGAGAGACAATATAAAATAAAGGGTACAATTCTAAAGGAGATGCAGGGTGCATATGTGTATAAAATGATTGAAGGCGGCAAGACAGGTTGAGGGAGTACTTACAGCACACATCATCCTGCTCTTTATTATTAGGGACATGGAATACAAAAGTAAGGCCATTACATGAAACTTGGATAAAACACAGGTTCGGCCTCAAGTGGAACATTGTGTCTAGTTCTGGAGCCACATTTTAGGAAGGATGTGACGGCATTAGCAAGGGTGCAGAAAGGATTCACGAAAATAATTCCACCAATTAGGAATTTTGCTTCCACCCCCCCCCCCCCCCCCCGACGCCGGATGGGCTGAGCGGCCGCTACGACACGATAGGTTCCCGCCAGCGCCATCCACCCCTGGTCGCTGCCGGCGGGAACTCTGCGGGAACGCTGGGGGGGTGGGGTGGGGGGGGGTGGGGGGCTCCGATGGGGTCTGGCCCGCAATCGGGGCCCACCGACCAGCGGGCCGGCCTCTTCCCCCCGGGCCTACCTCCTTCCATGCGCGGCCCCAGAAACCGGCGCCCTGTTGGTGAGGGGCCGGCGCGCGTAAGGAGTTCCCCGCGCATGCGCAGGATGGCGCGGCCCAACTGCGCATGCGCGGGTTGGCACGGCGCCAAATGGGCGCTGCGTAAGGACACTGGAGTGGCGTGAACCGCTCTAGTGCCGTGCTGGCTCCCTGTGGGGGCCAGAATAGGTCGTGCCAGGGCCCTGTTCGCGCCGTCGGGAAACGCAACGGCGTTCACGACGGCGCGGGCACTTGGTCCGCACCGCGGAGAATCGCCCCCATGAACTCTTGACATGTCGTCTGTGCAGCTAATAACTGGAAATTCATATCGCTTTTTAAAAAAGTTATTGGTCTCTTCCTGGATTGTAACAACATAAATATTGTTTCTAACAAATGTCAGGCACCATGGGTGTATTTAACATGGAAGCAGGTTCTCTACCACTCAGCGACCTTTTATAAAGCAACCTTATTTTATTTAATCAGAATGTCAAATAAGAACATTGCTGCTGCGATAAATCCAAGATGTAACTTCTCCAAAGACAGAATTGTATTGCCGATTCTGACATGAATAGGTGGCTTGCATACTTGGGAGTGAATCCCACTTTGCAAATCAACATTTCCAAATTGAAGGGTCACTTCTCCTGAATTTGATGGAGGGGTTCAGGTATTCATGAGGGGGTCTGCGCAGTCGGTAGGGAGGAACTGTTCCCTTGGTGGAAGGATTGAGGACCAGAGGACACAGATTTAAGATTGTTGGGCAACGGGCAAAAGAAGCAATGGCGGTGTGCAGAAATCTTCTTCACGCCGCGAGTGGTTGGGGTCCGGAATGAGCTGCCTGGGAGTAATGGTGGAGGCGGGCTCAGTCTAAGCGTAACAAGGAGGCATTTACCTGGGATGTTACCCCACAGTGAGAGGGTGAAGGCAGGGTATGGACTCCTCGCATGCTGGTGATACCTGAGACACACAGTAACAAAACAACCATCCCAGCCAGTGTAACCTGATAACGGTTGTTTTATTCATGCCTCACGCCAGAGGTTGATGATTGCCATCAGTTTTACAGTATCAAGTGGGTATGGAGATGTTTACAGAGTGAACGGACCAGCGTGAAGCTTGCGGTGAGGCAGGCGGCCAACGGCAAGGATTACTGGCAAAGTGGCGACAGTGTACCTTTCTGTACCACTCACACCAGCTGTTTACTCTTCTAGATTTGATCTGGGAGGGGGGGGATGTTTCCCCTTTGTTACAACTGCGCAGCATTTTCTAGTTGCTGCGTTCTCTGAATCAGAATTTTAGATACACGTTTTTGTTACTGATGTGGTAGAGAACATATTCCTACAATTCATCTCAGTTGGTGACCCTTGCATCAGGCCAGGTGGGTTGTAAAGGTCCTTCCTGTTTTTTGTTTTTTAAAAAAATATTTTTATTCTCCTCCTTTTTCACATTTTCTCCCACATTTACACCCATCAACAATAAACAATAATCAGCAAGATATGTCAATCCCCATAATAACAACAATCCCATCCGCCCACCAACCCCCAAACATCAGCCCGCATGTTTAGATAAACAAATGACAAAAAGGAATCAGGGATTACCCGTAGTCACCCTTAATCTACACAGCCCCCTCCCCCCCAACCCCCCACCCACCCCCCCCCCCAACTAATGTTCGATGTATCCAGTTCTTGAAAGTGCATAATAAATAGTGCCCATGACTTGTAGAACCCCTCCGAGCTTCCCCTCAGTTAGAACCTAACCTTCTCAAGGGTCAAGTATTCCAACAGAGGTCCTTCCTGTTTATTCCCCCTTTCTATTATTTTGCCGTTATCATTTTCGATCCATGGATGATTAATGGACATGTATCTTTAAGTCAAGTAGCAGGGAGGAGTGAAAATTCAGTAGTTACAGGAGAGAACACTTTGCTAGTTTGACCAGGAGACTTCAGACTTTTCAGCACCAGAGAGAGAGATGGGTTGGGACTCGGTTTGATTGATTGGCTGGTGGCCAATGAATTGGTCCAAAGGCTGCACTCTGCCCGGTAACAGGTGGTTATTGGATCCTATCCCAGTGGGATGATTCTCGGAGACCTCAGAGTACTAGACACACAGAGACAAGGACCTGCTCACGCTCTCTCTCCTCATTGTTTTCTCAACTGCAGAGAACATGTCTCTCTCTCTCTCTCCAGAAAGACTGTGAGTCTGTATTTCTGAAACGACAGAGCCCTGAAGGAGAGAGGTGCTCGAAACAACCATCTGAAACAAAGACTCTTTGTCTTTTACTACTTAGTTTTATTCATGAAGGTTCCACCTTCTCAACCTAGCCCCTTGCCTGAGGTGTGGTAATCCTCAGGTTAAATCACCACCAGTCAGCTCACCTCCTCAAAGGGGAAAGCAGCCTATGGTCATCTGGGACTATGCCGACTTTACTTACTTACTATTTTTCCCCCTTTCTTGCCTTCTGTGTTTGTGTTTGTATGTGAAGTGCGGGGCAAGTTAAAGTTGGGATTAGGAGTTAGATAATAGCTAACTAGTTGTATTTGTTGCATATTTCTTTATGGTTTTTGTTATAAATAAACAGTAATTGTGTTTAAACTTACAAACCTGGTGACTGTAATCACTGGGCAGCAAAGGGCCAAAGACGTTGGGAGTTTTTTTCAATTATTGGTTAATTGAACTGTGTTGTGACTCGGGGTCAAGTGGGGCTGGAATTGAACACGTCCTAGTCCAGAGTGTCGGAACATAATTTGATGCTCGTGTCCAGAATCTTTGGAATGGTAGACGCCGATGTTTGGGTTACAGTACAAATGAAAGAGAGACACCAGGGGCGGAATTCTCCCCTCCCCCCCCCCCCCCCCCCCCCCACGCCGGGTGGGAGAATCGCCCGGGCGCCGCACGAGTCCCACCACGCCGCCCTGACGCCCGCACGCGAATCTTCCCCCCCCCCCCCCCAAAACGGCGCGGCGAGAATCACGGCTGGCCGTTGGGAGAATTGCCGCTCGCTGTTTGCAATGGGCGAGCGGCGATTCTATGACCCGGATGGGCCGAGCCGCCTGCCCAACATGACAGGCTTCCGCCGCCGCCGGCCACACCTGGTCGCTGCCGGCGGGAACAGCACGGGAACGCTGGGGGGGCGGCCTGTGGGGGGGGGGCCTGAAAGGGGGTCTGGCCCACCGATCGGCGGGCCGGCCTCTCTGAAGGAGGACCTCCTTTCCTCCGCCGCCCCGCAAGAGCCATCCGACATCTTCTTGCGGGGCGGCTGCGGGTTGGTGTCGGCAACCGTGCATGCACGGGTGACGTCATTTACACGGCGGCGGACGCGTCATTTACGCGGTGCCGATTTTATGCGGCGCCAAGGCCCGGCGCGCGTAAATGACGCGGCGCCGCTCCTAGCCCCCCGGGGGCGGGAGAATAGGGAGCTGGGAGCGGCCTCTGACGCCGGAGTGAAATACTCCGGTTTTCACTCCGGCGTCGGGACTTAGTCTCCCGATGGGAGAATTGCGCCCCAGGTTTATCGTGATATAACAGGATGACTCTGGAAGCTGCTAAGGGTTTTCTTCAGGTGGACGACTTGTCTCTGGTTTATTTAAAAGAGCTTCAAAAAGCCAAGCTAGTCAAATTGCCAGGTGAATTAGAGGTACCAGCTGGAGCTAGCAAGGTGGAGATAACTGACATGATTACTCAGCATTTAAGTTTGAAACGATGCTCGGAACACAGGAGAGCCCACACAGTATTGGAGCATCAAGGACATTTTCTGGTGCGGGTGTTGAGCAGGAGAGGGTTCGAGCATGAAAGGGATTTAAAAAGAATAGAAAAAGAAATGGAGATGCAGCAAATAGAGAAAATAATGGAGATGGAAATGAGGTGGTTGGAATTAGAGATAGAGGAAAAAGCAAAATAGAGAGTTCCAGCTGAAGGCACGAGATGTTAGCGGGAAGTTGCCAGGAACTGGAGGGGAGCTTAATCTTAGAACGGAAACCCAGTTTCGATATGTTTAAATTTATACAGGAGATATAAACGTTTCCTGGGGCGTTTGAGAAAGTAGCAACCCAAACGTAGTGGCTAAGGGAATGTGGACAGAGTTAATTGGTGGGGCGGGCACAGGAAGTTGATGCTTCCCTGTCAGACGGAGTGTCTCAAAATTGTGATGAGGTTAAAAAAAGAGCTATTCAGGGTGCATATGAATTGGTTCCTGAAGCAAAAAGGCAAAAGTTTTAGAATTTAAGGAGACAGCTAGGACAGACATACGCCCAATTCGAAAGGGTTAAGCAGAACAATTTTAATAGGTGGATATGAGCATTGGGAGTTGTAACTCCCTCTGAGTACCTGAGAGAGGTTAGGCTCTTAGAGGAATTTAAAAATTCCCTACCTTCTATGATAAGAACCCATGTTGAAGACCAGAGGGTGAAGACTGCTTAGGCAGGTAGCAATTATGGCTGGCGATTATGAGCTAATCCATAAAGGATCAGCATGGTAGCATTGTGGATAGCACAATTGCTTCACAGCTCCAGGATCCCAGGTTCGATCCCGGCCTGGGTCACTGTCTGTGCTGAGTCTGCTCATCCTCCCCGTGTGTGCGTGGGTTTCCTCCGGGTGCTCCGGTTTCCTCCCACAGTCCAAAGATGTGCAAGTTAGGTGGATTGGCCATGCTAAATTGCCCTTCGTGTCCAAAATTGCCCTTAGTGTTGGGTGGGGTTACTGGGTTATGGGGATAGGGTGGAGGTGTTGACCTTGGGTAGAATGCTCTTTCGAAGAGCCGGTGCAGACTTGATGGGCTGAATGGCCTCCTTCTGCACTGTAAATTCTATGATGGCCGGAGATTTACGGTCCCCGAGGGGAGGGTGCCCTCCGATTGAAGTGCCCATCCTCCCTTTCCACCTGAGCCTGAGATTTCTTTCTGGTTCCAGCCTCAGTCATTGGCCGCCCGCCAGCCTAGAAATTGAGGCTGCCTGGGAAAAGGCCCTGAAGTGACCATTAAGTTTGGACCGAGGTTGGAATGCGACCAGGAGCCAGGCATCCCTGGCAGAATCCAAATTGAGCATTAGTGAGCTGGTTATTGCTGAGTAAGTGCTGCTTGATAACACTGTCAACAACACCTTCCATCACGTTGCCAATGATGAAGAGTAGGCTGAAGGAGTGATAATTGGCCAGGTTGGATTGGTCCTGATTTTTGTGGACAGGACATAACTAAGCAATTTCCCACATTGTCAGGGAGGTGTCAATGTTGTAGCTGCACTGGAACAACTTGTCTCGGGGAGCAGCTGTCCTGGAGCACAAGTGCTATTGCTGGGATGTTTTCAGAGACTTTGCAGGCTGCAGAGGCACAGCCGTCTTTGACATCACGTTGAGTCATGTGACTGAAGGCCAATGTCTGTGATGTTGGGGACCTCAGAAGGAGGTTGAGATGGATCACCCACATGGCACTCCTGGCTGAAGATACTTGTCAATGATTCAGTCTTATCTTTTGCATTGATATGCTGGTCACCCCAGTCATTAAGGATGGAGATATTTATGGAGCCTCTTTTTGATTCAGTGTTTAATTGTCCACCACCATTCAAATGTTTTTTTTTTTCAATTTTGTTTTAAATTTAGAGTACCGAATTCATTTTTTTCCAATTAAGGGACAATTTAGTGTGGCCAATCCACCTAACCTGCACATCTTTGGGTTGTGGGGGCGAAACCCACGCAAACACGGGGAGAATGTGCAAACTCCACATGGACAGTGACCCCAGAGCCGGGATCGAACCTGGGACCTCGGCGCCGTGAGGCAGCAGGGCTAACCCACTGCGCCACCGTGCTGCCCGTCCACCACCATTCATGACTGGATGTGGCAGGAACGCAGAACTTTGATGTGACCCTTTGGCTGTGGGATTGGCTTAGCTCTGCCTATTGCATGCAGGTTCCATTGTTCGACATGCAAGTAGTCCTGGCTTATTGCTTCGCCAGGTTGACATCTCATATTTAGGTATGCTGGTATTGCACATGGCATGGTCTCCATCCCTGTTCAGTGAATCCAGTTGATCCCTTGGCTTGATGTAACGGTAGTGTGTGGGACACACTATGTCATGAGGTAACAGATTGTGGACGAGTACAATTCTGTTGCTGCTGATGACCCACAGCGCCTCATGGATGCCTGATTCAGAGCTGCTACTCTGTCCTGAATCTATTCCACTTAGCACCACACAACATCTTGGAGGGTATCCACAGTGTGCAGATGTGACTCTGTCTGCAGAAGGACAAGCGTGGTGCTCATTCCTACCTGTACTGTCGTGCACAGATGCATCTGCATCAGCTAGATTGGCCTGGTGGATTTCTTTTCCCGCAGGCACAGTCTGGCAGAAGTCCCTTCAGGGCTGAACCAGCTCAGTCAGTAGTGGTGCAAGCTCTAACAAAACCAATGTGATACTGTCTAGATAATCTGTCTCAGTATTGAGGGATAAATCCATAGACATGCAGGTTAGGTGGATTGGCCACACTAAATTTCCCCTTTGCGTCCAAAAGTTTAGCTGGGGTTACGGGGATAGGGCGGGGACATGGGCCTGGGTAGGGTGCTCTTTTATAGGGATGGTGCAGACTCGATGGGTCGAATGGCCTCCTTCTGCAGTGCAGGGAATCTATGAAATATTAGCAAGACACTGGCTACTTCCCTCCTCCTCTTCAAAATAGCACCCTGGATTGTTTTAAGTCCACCTAAGAGGGCAGATGAGGCCTCATCTGACAGGCTGCAACTCTGACAGTGCGACACTCCCGGAGTACCACACTTGAAGTTTTTGCGCTGAAGTGGGATTTGAAAGTACAACCGTGTGATTTCGGTGCAAGTATTACCCACTAAAATTTACAAAGGTTAAGGAGTTTTGTCCTCTTGGGTTTTTTTTGGACCCTTGGAGGATTCATTGATATTGTGAAGGGGATTGATAATGTTTAGCCAGTGGAATTGTTTACCACTGTGTAAGGTCCAAATTCCAGGGAAACCGAGTTAAAAATGGGGAGGTGAAGAGTGACGATCACAAGCCGGGTAAAAGTTGTCAATAATGTTTCTTCTCGCTGAGCTACACTACCCCTTGATTTATCGGAAAATTCTCATCCTTGTGTTCAAATCCCTCCATGTCCTTGACGACGACCCCCCTCCCCCTTTTTCTGTCACCTCCGCCAGCCCCATAATCCTCTGAGATATCTGAGCCACTCTAATTCCGGCATCTTGCACATCCCGGATTGTAACCGCTCCAATTGGCAGCTGTGGCTTCAGCTTCCTTTGCGTAAAGATTGGGAATTCCCTCTCGAAATCTCGCTGATTCGGCACCTCCTCCTTCAAGTTGCATCTTAAAACATGCTTCTTTGACCAGGGTTTTGGTCACCGACCCGATTTATCTCGTCACGTGACACTGTTTCAAATTGTGTTTGGTCACGGTCTTGTGAAGCTTCTTGAAATGTTTTCCCACATTAAAGGTGTTATATAAATGAAGTTGTTGTTGCAGTCGAAAGTGTATTGACGCAGACAGCGTGCGCGAGTTCGGAACTTGATTACATATGATTCGAGAGAAAACCCAATAAGGGAGAGAATGCCATTTGTGGCCTGGTGACTTCAACAGGCAGGTTCCTTGGGCTGGTGAGCTTTTCTCTGTTGCTAACCATGGTTGGCTTCTTGCGACATGTTAATCTATTTGTTTATGGATGATTTCAAAGTGTTTATCTTGAATAACAGTTGATTTGAGGCGAGCACACTTAGTCCTGGGCAATGTAGGGCAGTTCTGTGTGTTACCCTGTTTATTGATCTGTGCTTAATCATTTATGATTAAGTGCTCACATAAAGAATGGCAATGGGAACTCCAACATGTTAGAGATGCTTTGGGAGGGTAGGAACAGAGATTTTAATCAGGATGTGGGAACCCCAACATAGAATCCCTATAAGGCAGAAGGAGGCCATTCGGCCCATGGCGTCTGCACCGGCCCTCTGAAAATGCATCCCACCTAGGCCCACTCTCCCGCCCTGTACTTGTAACTCAACCCGAACTGCAAATCTTTGGACGCTAAGGGGCAATTTAACGTGGCCAATCCACCTAACCTGCACATCTTTGGACTGTGGGAGGAAACCGGAGCATCCAGAGGAAACCCACGCACACACGGGGAGAATATGCAAATTGCACACAGATGGAATTGAACGTGGGTCCCTGGCTCTGTGAGGCAGCAGCGCTGACCATTATGCTACCGTGCTTCATGTATGAACATAAGGTGTGGGCCTCCTGCCCCAAAGATAGAAAGAATGACCTATTTCATAGATTCATAGAATTTACAGTGCAGAAGAAGGCCATTCAGCCCATCGAGTCCGCACTGCCCTTCCTGGAAAGGGCACCACACCCAAGCCCATACCTCCACCCCACCCCCCACCACAGTAACCCCATCTAACCCTATTTTGGACACCAAGGGCAATTGAGCATGGCCAATCCACCTAACCTGCACGTCTTTGGACTGTGGGAGGGAACCGGAGCGCCCAGAGGAAACCCACGCAGACACGGGGAGAACGTGCAGACTCCGCACAGACAGTGACCCAGCGGGGAATCGAACCTGGGACCCTGGCGCTGTGAAGCAGCAGTGCTAGCCACTATGCTACCGTGCCGCCCCCTTGAATTTTTATATCGCCTTTCACATCCTCAGGACACCCCAAAACACGTTACAACCAATGACGTACCTTTGAAGAATCGTCACTGTTGTAATGTAGAGTACACGGCAGCCACTCTGCGCACAGCAGGTTCCCAAGAATAGCAATCTGATAATGGTCAGCGAATCTATTTTCGTGATGTCGATTCAGGAATAAATATTGGTTGGGATCCCCGGGCTAGCTCCATTGCTCCCCGTAGAGATTGTGGGATCTTCTACACCCACTTGAGAGGAAGACAGGGCCTCATCTGAAGGACAGCGCCCCTGACCATGCGGAGCACTTTCAGTTACTCCATTGGAGAGTCAAACTAGATTGATGTTCTCAGTCTCCGGATCAAACATGACAATAACTCCTGCCGTGTACCTGGAAATGGGGTATGTGGCTGGCTGGCTCCATTGACAGACCCCCGCTCTGCTTTGCCAGCAGAGTGAGACTGCTCTTCCCCATGTTGTACGGGAATATCACAGGTTCGATCACCTCTTGGGGGTCCTTTTCTCCCTGTTATTCAGAGGGAGCAGGAGAGATTTTGCATGAAGGCCTGGCGTCTGTTCTTGGGGAAATTTGAAGGAAATGCTATCCCCACCATTCTGTTGCAGCTTATAATGGCTGCTCAGTGACACTGGCAGAAGAGATTTCTTTCCAAAAAATATCCTTTCTCCATATAATTTGTCGAAGTACATCACATGACGGATCAAATTGACACTCCATAAAGTGCAGAACAGTTCAATTTCTTTCAATCCAGTACATGCCAGTTTGAGGGACATTTACAGGTTATGTTTACAATGTATAGGTCTCATGCATACAGTCCGGGAGGTTGCAATCCCTCTGAGTACAAGATAAGATGGGAGGGCTTTAACCTGTGCCCTTTCTTCATTGAGGCTCTACACCAATAGAAGAGTTAGAACAAGGCCACCTTCTCAGCTAATGGTGGAAAAGTGGTTTCAATCCTTCCGGTGAAAAAAGTTTCATTCTCCTGAATAATAGCTACAGAGCTCTCAAACCTTCAGAGTCACTGGTCACAGTCTCCACTTCAAACCCTGAGTATAAGTGATCAGCGTTGGCTAAAGTTTTGGAATAATATTCTGCCTCGGTCGCTTAACCTCTTCTATTCTTTTTCAGTCACAATGACAGAACTACCACATTCCAGGACCCAGTGACCGGGGTTGTGCCCATTGAGAACTGCATCTTCAAACTGGAAGACAAGTGAGTCTAATATGACTTTTTCTCTCTTTCGCACTGTGAGTTTTGCTCTCCCTCTCCTCTACTCCTATAGAGGTCTAGTTTAATGGGTGTTGGTTTCCCTCTCACTCTCCCTCTCTCTCCCCTTCTCTCTCTCCCTCTCTCTCTGTCTTTCTCTTCTTTTCTAAAGGGCTGTGTTCTATGGGTCTTGATTGTCATCTCTGCTCGTCTGATGGGTTCCAGTTGCATGAGCCCTGCTTACCTTCCCTATCCCGTCACCTGAAAAGCTGTAGTTCAATTGGGATTGATTGTCTGACGTTACCACGTCGAAATATCATTCGACCCGTATGAGTCTTCACAATGACTGTCTGCCATCTAGTCAACTGAGTGTGACTGCTTAACCTGGCTGAGGTTTTTGACCATCTTCTTCCTATAACAGAGGCACTGAGAATATTTGTAGCCTAATCTGTGCCCTCTTTTGAGATCCGTTAATTTAGCAAAGGTTCGAACAATCAAATCCATAGAATCTCTGCAGTGCAGAAGGGGGCCATTCAGCCCATTGAGTCTGCAGCAACCCTTTGAAAGAGCACCCTACCTGGGTCCCCCCCCCCCCCCCCCCCCCCCCACCCTATCCCCATAACCCCACCTGACCTGCACATCTTTGCGCACCAATCCACCCAACCTGCAGAAATTTAGACTGTGGGAGGAAATCGGAGCGTCCGGAGGAAACCCACGCAGACACGGGCAGCACAGATAGTCAACCAAGGCCGGAATCGAACCCGGGTTTCTGGCACTGTGAGGCAATGGTGCCAACCACTGTGCCACCATGCCTAGAACCTTGCTGGTTTGTATGAATCAGCAACCTGCTGGATTTAATAGCTGAGCTGGGCACAACAATGCCAGGTTAAGAGGGGCATAACTTTTGTCGCAACTTCTCCGGTTTATTTTCCAATGTATAGCTTCTCGGAAATATAGGTGACCTACAAGAGCTCGGAATATTGTTTTATTCTGGCCTCTCGCAATCCCGATTTTCATTGCTCCGCCATTGCTTGCTATGCATTCATCTACTGAAGCTCTAAACTTTAGAATTCACTCCATAAACTGTCGTACCTCTCTCTCCCTCTCTCTATCTCAGAGAATCATAGAATTTGCAGGGCAGAAGGAGGCCATTCAGCCCATTGAGTGTGCACCGGCCCTTCAACCATGCCATAGACATATATGAACAGGCCCTTTATAATTGCACGCTGTTGGCCGGAATTCTCCAGCCTTTGGGATTCTCTCTTCCCATCGGCAGTGCACCACCGCCCGCAGGCATCCCAGCAACGTGGGGTGGCTCCAATGGGAAATCCCATTGACAAGTGGCGGGAAGAGAGAATCCCACCGCCAGCGAATGGCGCTCCGCCGAGATGCACGCGGCTGGAGAACCGGGGAATCCAGCCTGTGGTTTATTTTGAGGAATCTGTTGAAGGACCAAAGTCCATATCGTTTTATTTTGATGTTGGGACGATAGTATAAAATAGTTGAAGGCAGACCAAACCAAGGCGATCTTCCCGATAGGCTGATGATTAACCCTGCAGCCAGTCGGAAATAGTTCCAAAAGCAATGAATCAACACTCAAAACAGGATACTGAATCGTGAGCGGGTTCCTGGTCTCCAAGAAGCCCCTGTGGATAAACAAGGTTACAATGAAGACACTTTACATTCTCAGCATCCAAATTAATATTTTGTTGGGGGAGGGGGTAACTTTACCTCAACTCATCAGTCGGGGGCTGGTGTGGAATGTTGTTTCTACTCCCCTGACCAAAATTATACTCTTGATTTAAGTCTAAAACCAGAGTTGCACTCGATCTCATTGGCACCCCAAAGGCGAGGATAGATGAAAATAGTTTGCCTTGTCTCTGAGGCTCTCCGGTTGCCGTTGTCAGCCAGAATGGTTTTATCAGTAAGCAGAACTTCTAGATGTGTGAGCTAGTTCTGTGAGAGTTCTAAAAATACGAAGCCTCCATATGATCTGAGAGGCGATGAAATTTCCTAATCATCACCTGTACCTCTATTTGTCATATTCACGAGCTGTAAATAGGAAATAGGTGCGTGTGACTGTTAATCTCAATACTCGTACTTTACTGTGCTGGGTTAGTTACAGTGCTGGCCTCAATAAATAACTATTTGACAGACACGCTATGAGCCAGGGCCAAGGAGCTCATCTTTTCTGACTATGAGGCAATGTTTTCAACCAGAAGGCAACAATGAAATGTGAATATTTCTATTTGCAGACGCCAGTTTGTGCACAGAGTCAGGGAGGCCTCGAGTTGTACATCAGACGCTAAATTCACACACAAATAATTCAAATTGTGATATTGACTTGCAGGGGAATTTGGAAATTTCTTTGGCTAGAATTCTTTTCCCTTTGGCACCAAGATGTTGCTTTTCAGTTTAGCTGTGTAGAGAAATAAGTCACACTCACCCCTGATTTGGAAGCTTGTGGGTTTATGTCTTACTCCACGCACTTCAGTACAAAATCTCGGCTGACGGACCCCCGGGGCAGTGCTGAGGGAGTGCTGGGTTGCCGTTGTTCAAATTAGACCGTAAACTGAGACGCATTCGGCCCTCTCAGAATCAAAGACTGGTTAGAGCACTGAAGGAAGCAATTCAGCCCATCGAGCACCACTTCTGTGCTCTTTCCCTGTCATCCTGCAAATCTTTCCCCATAGGGCGTTTCCATTTCCCTTGTTAAGTGGATGCAAAATACCTTGCACTACTGGGCTGCATGGTGGCGCAGTGGTCAGCACTGCTGCCTCATGGTGCAGAGGACCTGAGTTCGATCCCGCCCCGGGTCACTGTCCGTGTGGAGTTTGCACATTCTCCCCGTGTCTGCTTGGCTCTCACCCCCACAATCCAAAACGATGTGCAGGGTAGGTGGATTGGCCATGCTAAATTACCCCTTAATTGGAAAAAAAATAGAATTGGGTACTCTAAATTTATTTTTAAAAAGACCATACACCACTATTTAGAAGGCAGCCTTGCAATTAAATAGCCCCTTTCCTGACTTCAGAGTGGCCAAAGTGCTCTACTGGCTCTGGAGTACTTTTGGAGTGTAGTTAATGTTGCAATAATATTGAAGACCTGTGCTCCAGAACATGCCACACCCCGAGCCAAGCTGTTCCAGTACAGCGACAACACTGGCATCTACCCGGCAATGTGGAAAATAATGTGTACACAAGAAACAGGACAAATCCAACCCAGCCAATTCCCACCCTATCAATCTACTCTCTATCATCAGTAAAATGATGGAAGGAGTCATAAACAGTGCTCTCAAGCGGCACTTACTCAGCAATAACCTGCTCACGGACGTTCAGTTTGGATTCCGCCCAGGGTAACTCAGCTCCTGACCTCATTACAGCCTTGGTTCAAACATGGACAAAAGAGCTGAATGCCAGAGGGTAGGTGAGAGTGACTGCCCTTGATATCAAGGCAGCATTTGACCAAGTATGGCATCAAGAGGCCCTCGCAAAACTGGAGTCAATGGGAATCAGGGGGGGAAACTGTCCGCTGGTTGGAGTCATACCCGGCACCAAGAAAGATGGTTGTGGTGGTTGGAGGTCAATCATCTCAACTCCAGGACATCACTGCAGGAGTTCCTCAGGATAGTGTCCGAGGCCCGACCATCTTCAGCTGCTTCATCAATGATCTCCCTTCCATCATAAGGTCAGAAGTGGGGATGTTCGCTGATGACTGCACAATGTTCAGCACCATTCGCGACTCCTCAGATAATGAAGCAGTCCGTGTCCAAATGCAGCAAGACCTGGACAATATCCAGGCTTGGGAAGACAAATGGCAAGTTACATTCGTGCCACAGAAGTGTCAGGCTATGAGCATCTCCCACAAGAGAGGATCTAACCATCGCCCCTTGACATTCAATGTCATTACCATCACTGAATCCCCAACAATCAACATCCTGGGTGTTACCATTGATCAGAAACTGAACTGGACTAACCACATTAATACTGTGGCTACCAGGGCAGGTCAAAGGCTAGGAATCCTACAGCCCCCCCCCCCCGAATGCCTGTCCACCATCTACAAAGCCAAAGTCAGGAATGCAATGTAATATTCTCCCCTTGCCTCCAACAACACTCAAGAAACTCAACACCACCCAAGTCAAAGCAGCCCGCTTGATTGGCACCACCTTCCACAAACATTCAAACCCTCCACCACCAATGAACAGTGGCAGAAGTGAGTACTATTTACTAGGTGCACTGCAGTAACTCACTACGGTTGCTTAGACAACACCTTCCAAACCCATGACCACTAGCATTTAGAAGGACAAGAACAGCAGATACCTGGGAACCCCACCACCTGGAGGTTCCCCTCCAAATTACTCACCACCCTGACTTGGAAATATATCACCGTTCCTTCACTGTCGCTGGGGCAACTCCCTGCCTAACAGCACAGTGGGTGTACCTACACCCCAAGGACTGCAGCGGTTCAAGAAGGAACTCACCACCACCTTCTGTAGGGCAACTAGGAATGGGCAATAAATGCTGGCCTAACCAGCGACACCCACATACCGTAAATTAATTTTTAAAAAGGAGATCTTGTGAGTAGTGCCTCTGCTTCTGAGACGAGGCTTTTGTGTTTGCACTTTGGGATCTAATGGCCGGCAAAGGGGGCGTTCACAATGCAAACAAACAGGTTGGGCATCCACCGGTGGGACCTGGCGGCGCGGGCGGCCTCCGGGGTTCTCGGGGGGGGGGGGGGGGGGCGTGGGGGGATCCGGCCCCGGGAGGTGCCCCCGCGGTGGCCTGGCCCGCGATCGGGGCCCACCGATCCGCGGGCGGGCCTGTGCCATGGGGGCACTCTATTCCGCACCGGCGGTTGTCGCGGTCCGCCGTTGCCGGTGCGGAAACAAAGCCCTCTGCGCATGCGCGGGGATTCGCCAGCACACGCTGGTGCTCCCGCACATGCGCCAACTTGCGCCGGCCGGCGGAGGCCCTTCAGCTGCGCTTGGCGTGGCGCCAAGCCCCTTTCCCGCCGGTCGGCGAGGCGCAAACCACTCCGGGGCGGGCCTAGCCCCTGAAAGTGCGGAGGATTCCTTGGGGGTGGCCCGATGCCGGGGTGGTGCACGACACTCCGCACAGCCGGGACCTCCCGCCCTGCCGGGTAGGGGAGAATCCCGCCCCATGTTTCCATAGCAACTCGGGCTCCCTGAGTAAACCAGAATAGACTATCACTTGTAACGTAGGAACTGGGGCAGACAATTTGTGAACAGCAAGCTCCCAGAAACAGCAATGTGACACTTACCAGCTAATCTCCACGCCATGCAGAAACACTGCCTTGGGATTCTTCTCTGTTCACCAGAGGACCACTGTCTCCCCTAGTTCTAGCTCTGAACATCCTTCCAACATCTACCCTGTCAGATCCCCTGCGAATATTATGGGGGAAACTGCAAATCCTGCTATGTCAGGAGAATTGCGGGAGAATCCCGAAACCGGATTTGCGTTGCCTGAGCCAGGGGGCAGTGTCATGTTCGCACTGCCAAGGGGCTTGGCCTGAAAGGGATACTGGGGGGGGGGACCTTGAAGGGGTGGGGGGGGGGGGGCCTTGAAGGGGAGGATGACATTTGGCGAACCCATAGCGGGATGTTGCTCACTTGCGACTGCCTTGCCAGTGATTGGTGTGTCCGCGTGGGTTTCCCCCGGGTGCTCCAGTTTTCTCCCACAGTCAAAAGATGTGCAGGTTAGTTGGATTTGCCCTCGGTGGGATTATGGGGATATGGTGGGGGTTTGGGCCTGGGTCGTATGCTCTTTCAGAGGGTCGGTGCAGACTCGATGGGCCAAATGGCCTCCTGCATTGTAGGGTTTCTAGATTCGCAGATGTTTCAGACCTTATTTCAAGACCAGTCTTTTTGGCTTGTCTTATGTCAAAAACCTTGAGCCAGAAATCATAACCTATTTGGTTCAGTTTTGGAGACTGCGTATACAGATACAATACATAACACACACGTAACATATTGAAATAATGCACATGTACATAGAACATAGAACATAGAAAATACAGCACAGAACAGGCCCTTCGGCCCACGATGTTGTGCCGAACCTTTGTCCTAGATTAATCATAGATTATCATTGAATTTACAGTGCAGAAGGAGGCCATTCGGCCCTTTGAGTCTGCACCGGCTCTTGGAAAGAGCACCCTACCCAAACTCAACACCTTCACCCAACACCAAGGGCAATTTGGACATTAAGGGCAATTTATCATTGGCCAATTCACCTAACCCGCACATCTTTGGATTGTGGGAGGAAACCGGAGCACCCGGAGGAAACCCACGCAGACACGGGGAGGACGTGCAGACTCCGCACAGTCAGTGACCCAAGCCGGAATCGAACCTGGGACCCTGGAGCCGTGAAGCAATTGTGCTATCCACAATGCTACCGTGCTAAATGACATGTATGCATGTAATGGATGTACATGTACAACACATACACACAGTATGCATGTGTAATAGTGCATATAGGTACACCACAAACACAACGCACAGAAATTCAGCACATACATTAGCATGAGTGATACAGTAAATCAATATTTGGAAATTCTATTTGTATTTCTGCCATGTTCTAACATTGCTGTCTTGATTGTTTTAGGCCAAAACCTAACATGTCACACCGGGCAGGAGGAATGCGAGGTGAAGGAGGTGGCGGGCAGCGCCCAACCAGCATTGCGAGTGAGATGTCCAATCACACCTTGGCTTCAGAAGCCTCTCAGGAACAGATAGCCAGGGTAAGGGTGCCACTGGCCCTCAGTACAGGCACAGGTTCGCCGTGAGTCGGGAGGGACTCAATTGTAACGCAGGTGGTGGGAGGGTCATTGATATCACTGCAGTGGACATCATATTCACTGTACCTAAAACTGGTTTGAGGAATACCAGTCCTGCCCACCCACCTCTTTCCCCCCCCCCCCCTCGCCCCTCCCCCTATCCCCACTTCAGAGGAGTCTTAAAGCTCAATCCATATTGATCTGAACCACAGCCTCTCGAAACAGTTTATAAATGTACAATACTGAGCGGAAATGCCACTTATTGTAACTGCCACATTTAATGAATGTTGGTAAGTAGGCTATGGATCTTATGCAGCTTCAGGAAATGGCCAGAGGCATCCAGTCTCACAGTTGACCTAATTTAGCTTGCTGTTTGGAACTGCATGTGTCGGAGTAAGGAATAATTCCACTGCTGGTTACGGATCAGAGCTTTTCTCCTGGCACAAAGAATATTGAGCTATTTAAGGCCCCAACTACAAATAACAAACAAAGAACAAAGAAAAGTACAGCACAGGAACAGGCCCTTCGGCCCTCCAAGCTCGTGCCGACCATGCTGCCCGACAAATCTACAATCTTCTACATTTCCTGGGTCCGTATCCCTCTATTCCCATCCTATTCATGTATTTGTTAAGATGCCCCTTAAATGTCACTATCGTCCCTGCTTCCACCACCTCCTCCGGTAGCGAGTTCCAGCACCCACTACCCTCTGTGTAAAAAAACTTGCCTCGTACATCTACTCTAAACCTTGCCCCTCTCACCTTAAACCTATGCCCCCTAGTAATTGACCCCTCTACCCTGGGGAAAAGCCTCTGACTATCCACTCTGTCTATGCCCCTCATAATTTTGTAGACCTCTATCAGGTCGCCCCTCAACCTCCGTCGTTCCAGTGAGAACAAACCGAGTTTATTCAACCGCTCCTCACAGCTAATGCCCTCCATACCAGGCAACATTCTGGTAAATCTCTTATGCACCCTCTCTAAAGCCTCCACATCCTTCTGGTCTGCTTCAAAACTGTCTGCTCTGCTCTGCAATCTATTGCAGTATTGGACTTGCAGTGACTGTAATAAGGGTGTATGTTTTCCCATCGTGCTATGCTGTACTGATACATTGATCAGGGACCCTATCAAACAGTCTCAATCAATTAGTCTGCAATAGACCCAAAGATACGGCGTAAAAC
Organism: Scyliorhinus torazame; assembly: GCF_047496885.1. Lineage (NCBI taxonomy): Eukaryota > Metazoa > Chordata > Chondrichthyes > Carcharhiniformes > Scyliorhinidae > Scyliorhinus > Scyliorhinus torazame. The sequence continues at coordinate 13,807,668 of NC_092723.1, read as the reverse complement.
ATCGCACAACTGTTACTCTGGAAGAGGTGCAGAACCCGGTGGGGAATGCATCATGGAAATGTTCGCAAAGCAATTGACGAACATCAAGGTTACTGGTCACTTGGGGCAGGTGGACACCAGGGATGCACCAACAGTGGCATTTGTGCCTTTTTGCTCCTGCACCTGACTTTTCAAACTCTAGCACTGTCAGCACAGGACAGTGCAATCCCAGAGCAGCTGCCAACACTGTGAGCCAAGAAACCTCTTTTTTTTCTTTATTCTTTCATGGGATGTTGGCTTCGCTGGAAAGCCCAGCATTTGTCGCCTATCCCTAATTGCTCTTGAACTAAGTGACTTGCTGGGCCATTTCAGAGGGCAGTTAGGAGTGAAACACATTGCTGTGGGTCTGGAGTCACATGTAGGCCAGACCGAATAAGGACGGCAGATTTCCTTCCCTGAAGGAAAATCATGAATCGGGTGTTTTTTTTTACAACAATCGACGATAGTTGCCACCGTCACCATTACTGATATTAGCCTTATATTCGTGATTTTATTAACTACATTTAAATTCTATCAGCTGGCGTGGTGGGATTTGAACCCATGTCCCCAGAGCATTAGCCTGGGCCTCTGGATTACTAGGGGGCGAGTCTCTAAGCTCCGCGCTGGGCCGGAGAATCGGCGCAACCGCGCCCCGACGCTGGCGCGCGAATTCCCCGAGGTACGGAGAATCGGCGCCGTTTGCGCCGACGCGTTTGACGTGGCGCCGGCCGCTGGAATCGCCGGGGCCGCCGATTCTCCGGCCCGGATGGGCTGAGCGGCCGCGCGGATACGGCAGAGTCCCGCCGGCGCCGTTCACCCCTGGTCGCTGCTGGCGGGAGCTCTGCGCGAAGGGTCGGGGGGCAGCCTGTGGGGCGGGGAAAAGCGATCCCTCACCGGGGGGGGGGGCTCCGATGGGGTCTCGCCTGTGATCGGGGCCCACCGATCGGCGGGCCGGCCTCTCTCCCCCGGGCCTACTTTCTTGCGCGGTTGGCCCCTGAACACCGACGCCATGTTGAGTTGGGGCCGGCGCGCTGAAGAAGTCCCCCGCGCATGCGCAGGTTGGCACGGCGCCCATTTGGCGCCGGGAAAGGAGGCTGGAGCGGCATGAACCGCTCCAGTGCCGTGCTGGCCCCCTGTAGGGGCCAGGATCGGTTGTGCCCTTTTCGCGCCGTCGTGAAACACGACGGCGTTCATGACAGCGTGAACACTTGGGCACCATTTTGGAGAATCCCCCCCCCTTAGTCTCCTGACATTACCCGAAGAAAGCCCATTTGACCCACCGTCTCTGCACCGCCTCTCCAAATGAGCATTGTGACGTAGTGCCATTCTCCTGGTCTTTTCCCGTATCTACGCACATTGTTACTATTCAAATAATCATCTAATGCCCTTGAATGCCTCGATTGAACCTGCCTCCGCCACACTTCCAGGCAGTGCATTTCCAGACCTGAACAACTCGCTGTGTGATAAAGTTTTTACATCACATTTGCTTCTTTTGCAAATCACTTTAAATCTGTGCCCTCTCGTTCTGATCCTTTTACAGGGGGGGGGAACAGTTTCTTCCTGTCCACTCTTGTCCATCCCCCTCATGATTTTGAGCAGCTCTATCAAATCTCCTCTTACCCGGTTTGAGGAGGGGATGCGCAGGATGGGAAAGTCCGTTGACCTCCTTGTAGGTCTGCTCCAAGGTCTAGCCAGAGACCCTCTCCATACGTGCAGACGGGACATGGCCTGGAGGCAGTGGGAACAGAGGTGGATTTGCCACTCTGCTTGCCAGTCTCTCTTCCCCGGTCTTGACTGCGCGGGGTGGTACTGAAGATAGACCATTCACTGTCATGAGGCCTTCTGTGAATGGTGGACACTTCAAGGGTTGAAGGTGTCATGTTTTTATTTTTGTTTGATAGGTTCCCTTTCCCCTTTATTGGTTATGATTATGATTATCTTTCTTAGTTATGGCAATGGTTTAGGTCCTTATTAGCTGTGCCACTTCAAAAAGGATTAAATTGATAACGTTTTGACCCAAATATTTCAACACCGTCTCTTAACAGACTTCCAGGTCATCAAAGAAGAACGCTGCCTTTGGCAAAAGATCAAACTCAATGAAGAGGAATCCAAAAGCCAATGTTCTGAAGAGTGGCTGGCTGTTTAAGCAGGTACAGTATAACTCCTGTCTGACTGGAGGGAAAAACGCCTGTGAAGTGGCGTGTTGAGGTGCAAGCTTGCAGTAAGCATTACTTTACCAGCAGTGATGCCCTACTTAAAATAAGTGTCTTACCATTGTCACAAAGCATGCCACTGCTTTCTGTGAGGATATCCCAACTTGGAAGCCCGGTTTGTGTGCCAGTAGTTTTGTTTTGTTTTGGTGTGGGGAGACAAGTGTGTCCCCAGTGAGAATAAACAGCCCAGTTAGCGTGCAACAATTATCAAAGACTATTTATTAAAATAAAGAAAAGACAAATACACACGAACAGGACTACTCTACTCTCACGCAATTAAGATGTATGAAATGCGAAACACACACAGTTAATACGGAACTTGTTACGAAATATATCTGCGATACCTGAACCCTGTAAAACTTCCCCTGTTCCCCAAACAACATCCAAATTGAATAACCAGCTATAGTTACTCACAAAACAGGGGGCACGGAAGCACAGCGGTTAGCACAGTTGCTTCACAACTCTAGGGTACCAGGTTCGATTCCCATCTTGGGTCACTGTCTGTGCACAGTTTGCACGTTCTCCCCGTGTCTGCGTGGGTTTCCTCCGGGTGCTCCGGTTTCCTCCCACGGTCCAAAGATGTGCAGGTTAGGTGGATTGGCCATGCTAAATTGCCCTTAGTGTCCAAAAAGGTTGGTGGGGTTGCTGGGTTATGGGGATAGGGTGGCGGTGTAGGCGTAGGTAGGGTGCTCTTTCCAAGGGCAGGTGCAGAATCGATGGGCCGACTGGCCTCCTTCACTGTAAATTCTACGATGCTCAAATCTGGGAGCCATCTTTCTCCTGGTCCCGCAAAGAAATTTTAAAACTGCTATTACGAAGGTTTTCTGCAGTGCCATAGCTCTAAGACTTAGAAGCTTGTTTGCTGAAAACTTTAGCCTTTAGGCTTGGTAGTAGATACGCCTTCTGAGACTGCTCAATGTTAACTGCCTCTCTTGGCTTCTCAGGATTTAGGCAATTATACTGTTGCTCATAGAATCAGAGAATCCCTACAGTGCAGAAGGAGGCCATTCGGCCAATTGAGTCTGCACTGGCCCTCCGAAAGAGAACACCAGATGGGCCCACTCCCTCACCCTATCCCAGTAGCCCCACCAAACCTTTGGACACTAAGGGGCAATCTTTTTAAAAATAAATTTAGTGTACCCAATTCTTTTATTTCCAATTAAGGGGTAACTTAGCATGGCCACTTCACCAACCCTGCACACCTTTTTGGGTTGTGGGTGTGAGAGCCACGCAAACACGGGGAGAATGTGACTAAGGGGCAATTTAGCAGCACCAATCCACCTAACCTGCACACCTTTGGACTGTGGGAGGAAACCAGAGCACCCGGAGGAAACCCACGCAGACACGGGGAGAATGTGCAGACTCCACAAAGACAATCACCCAAGGTCGGAATTGAACCTAGGTCACTGGCACTGTGAGGCGGCAGTTCTAACCACTGTGCACCCCATATGCCTCCTGTGTCTGCCCTTATCAACTTCCTTGACTGTGCATATCTCCGGAACCTTCCCAATCGACTGTGCCTCCTCCATAAGCTATTCACGCTTCATTATTATCTAAACAACTGTTCTAAACTTGTTACCAGGAGAAACGCAGACTAATTGAGGCCCTTTAAATACTGTCTACTGCTGTCTCCAGGCAGATTCATGAAACTGTGTACAGGGTGTATCTGGGTGTACAGATCCACAGGTCACTGAAAGTGACAACACAGGTGGAGAAGGTAGTCAAGAAGGCATATGGCATGCTTGCCTTCATTGGCCATGACATTGAGTATAAAAATTGGTAAGTCATGTTGAAGCTACACAGAACCTTACTTCGGCCGCACTTGGAATATAGTGTTTAATTCTGGTTGCCACACTAACATAAGGATGTGGCGACTTTGGAGAGGGCACTGAAGAGGTTTACCAGGATGTTGCCTAATATGGAGGGCATTAGCTATGAGGAGAGGATGGATAAACTCGGTTTGTTCTCACTGGAATGATGGAGGTTGAGGGGGGAACCTGATGGAAGTCTACAAAATTATGAGGGGCATGGACAGAGTGGATAGTCAGAAGCTTTTTCCCAGGGTGGAAGAGAAAATTATTTGGGGGCATGGGTTTAAGGTACGAGGGACAAAGTTTAGAGGAGATATGTGTGGTGATGTGCATCAATGTAAATGCATGTAGGCTAGCTAGACACTAGATACTACAAAGACATCACACACACACACTCAACCAATAGATCAGTTAGACAGGACACGACCAATGGACATTCACGATACACACAGAGGTGACACGACCACAGGAGGGCATTACACCAACCCATATGTAAAGGACACCACACACATGATTTCCCTCTTTCCAGTGGAGACAGTCAGTGAGTAGAGACACAGGGTTGATTCAATATCACTCCCACCACGTGGATTGCAGCAACTGGTTAGTCAGTCTGGGTAGCTATAGTAGGATTAGCAGTAGTGTCGAACCCGAGTAATAGAAGTGTAAATAGTTTAATAAACGTGTTGAAGTTATCTCCACATCTGAACCTTCCTTTGTCAAGTGCACCACAAGGAAGCTGCTTATGTTACACCTAGAACATAACAAATCAATATGCAAGAGAAGTTTTTTACGCAGAGGGTAGAGGGTGCCTGGAACTCGCTGCCGGAGGAGGTGGTGGAAGGAGGTATGATAGCGACATTTAAGGGGCGTCTTGACAGATACGTAAATTGGATGGGAATAGAGGGTTGCATTCTTTCAGAATGCACTTTTTCAAAGGGTGGTAGAATTCAAGACCCCCTTGTGGATGGTGAGACAATTAAAACTTTTGAGACTGAAATAGGCTTTGGCAGGTAAGGGGTACAATTGATAAGGAGTTGATCCAATTGCCTGTAACCAGAATTGCATTGCAGATCATACATGGGCTAGTTAAAAAGGATTGGTTTGAGGGGCTGAATGGCCTACTCCTTTTCCTAATATTCCCGTAAGAGAACTTGGAAAAAATTGAGCCTGAGATCTTTTTGAATCGGTTTACCTTTATCAACTGGGCCATTCTTACCGGATGGATTTGAGTTTGATAGCCTGCTGTAGGAGGAGTATTTCCCCCAGCATCCATGACAGGTTATAAACATACACTGAAGTTACAACGTGGGAACAGTGATTTCAGCCCAACGCGATTCTCCCAATGTTTACTCCCTGTACAAACAAGTGATTTCAAACACATTCACCCACCCTGTTTCCACATCCCCTCGGCCGCACTCTCTTTGTCCGCTTATCCGAACTGGTCTGGGAATATTGACACAGTTTCTTCTTTAACTGCTGATTCTGGGAGAAAAATTCCACAACCTCACAACTCTTTTTGTGTGAAGAAGTGTTCCCCCAGCTTTTCCATTTAATGTTGTACCTGTGGCTTCTTAACCCCTCAACGACTGTTTCTATCAACTCTGTTGTATTTGCATTTCCTCACACCAGGCAGCAAGTGTAGAAGATAAATTCCATAATGTTGTTTCAAATACTGTACAATGCTTGTGCCTCAGTTGCAATTTAACATTAAGCAACATGAATAGTAAAGTCGCCACAGTCCCAGATGACCATAGGCTGCTTTCCCCTTTGAGGGGGAGAGCTGACTGGTGGCGGTTTAACCTGAGGATCACCACACAGGCGAGGGGCACGGTTGAGAAGGTGGAGCCTTCATGAATAACCTCAGCCCGATACGGGAATTGAACCCACGCTGCTGGCCTCGTTTCATAGAATTTACAGACCATTCGGCCCATCGAGTCTGCTCCGGCTCTTGGAAAGAGCACCCCACCCAAGGTCAACACCTCCACCCTATCCCCATAAACCAGTAACCCCACCCAACACTAAGGGCAATTTTGGACACAAGGGCAATTTATCATGGCCAATCCACCTAACCTGCATCACAAACCAGCTGTTTAGCCCACTGAGCTAAACTGGCCTCATGAATATCACCCCTCTAATATTCCCATTAAACCCAATGTAGGTGCTTCATTATGTTCCCCTGTTTATTCAGTAGGGTAAACATTAATCCTCGAAGTAACTATGAAGTTGCTGTGTGAGAGCTATCCACTGCATAACAGGTGCCAATATTTGCTGTGTACATTAGTTGTGATGAAATTATGAACTGGCTCCTTCACATCTGCATTTATGATTTCACCGCATGCATTAACTATTTTGTAACTGAACAGAGTTTGTCGTTAGCTTGGTAAAGAACTCTCTTACTGTGATACTTCTCCTGCTGAATAAGGAATAGCTGACTGCACAGATTTGCTTGTTATCCAGAAGTGTAAGGGTTACTCACTTGCTGCCCATTCAGCAGAGTAAAATGGCTCCAGGCATTATTGTGGCGTTGGGGCCTCTCAGCGGGATTAGATGCTGGGAACTGTTATTAAACATATGACTCTGCATATTTCAGTCAATACTGTGTCAAAATCTCAGGGAAATAGTCTTACAGCTGGAGAACTGGAGAATCGTGTTTGATGGATATTCTTAATTAACACTAAAGTATAAATATGAAGCTTGATTTTCTTTTTTAAAAAAGGATTTAATGCTTCACCTGTAATGATATTGGATGAAAATGTCTAGTGCAAATGTGTATACGTGGACTGGGATTATATTTAAATACATAGGCAGTCAATTAAAAAGTCAATTTTGTGTCTAAAATGTGCTCTTATGGTCAGCACACTTTTATACCAAATATCAAACTATTTCCCAAACTCTTCTGGTGCTCAGGAGAATTGAGTCCCTTCTCACCCCACGGGGTGGGAGCATGGGAATTATTTGACTCTGTCTGTTGCAGTCTGTGTTTCTTTTTATTTTAAATATTTTTTTATTCTACATTTTCACATTTTCCTTCAAAAATTTACACCCCACCCACAAACAGTAAATTGTCACAAATACAAAATCAATCCCCTTAACAATACCAATGATCCCATCCTCCCACCACCCCAAGCAACGGCCCACCTGTCAATATATGTATCCAATAAACCAAACCCTCCCACGGTGGAAACAAAAAACAAAGGAGAAAAAGAAAAAGGAGTCCGGGACCGCCCATGGTCACCATTGACCTATAGAGTCCACTCCATCCTCCCCCCACCCCCCCCACCCCCCCAACACTCAACGCTATCCAGCCTCTGAAAGAGTACCGTACATGATACCCAAGCGTTGTACACCCCCCCCCCCCCCCCCCAAGTCTCCAGCTCCTCCCGTCCACTGCCTCTTGTAAAACTCCTCCTCCCAACCTCGGTTCCTTCCCCCCAACTTCAGTCTGTGTTTCTTTTACAAAGATGGTTGGGCTAATGGGGCCGACATTCACTGAGAGACTTCAATCGAATTCTAACCCAAGTTATCAAAACTGAGCACAAAGCCGTCAAGATCAAATCATTTTCAGAACAACCGCAAAGGACTGGGGAACCACCTTTACACAGCAATAGATATAAACCCATAGCAACCAAGCACAAAACCGATAGGAGCAAACACTGAGTGCAAAGAACATCGTCTAATAAAGCCAACCCCACAGGCTGTTATGGCTGGGCAATTCAGTATTAGAATTAATTGGAGGAAGGCATGCGACTAATCAAACTGAGGTGATAGGTCCTCCCCTCTCCTCCCCAACCTGGTCCAGATGTGATTTTCTAGTGCCCCAGTTGTGATCAGGATGTATAGCAGGTGGACCCAGATGTTGCCTGGTGCCTTCCAGGTAATGGACCTGCCCTTCAATCAGCCTAGCTGCCGGGTGGGAAACATATTTCAATGCAACTTTCTAGCGAGGTCCCGCCACTAAATTCATCAAGCACTCTGCATTCCTGACAATTCTGTATTTTCCAGCTTGTACCATGACATATGCTCAATTCCTTACCTGTAAGTATCAGAGAGCTATCGACTCTGGTCAGGTTTCCTTTATCAGAGCTGAACCAGGGTTTTCTACGTTTATTTCAGAATTCTTAACAGCTGCAGTATTTTGCTTTTGGTCATATATTCTTTCCTGCAGAGCGGGATGTATATGTAATAAAAAGAGAAAATGCTGGAAATGCTCAGGAAATGCACCATGGAGAGAGTTAATATTTTGAGTCCATTTGACTTTTCATCAGAACTAAAGAGATGGAGAATGCTTTGGCAATTATACGGTAGCTGGGAGAGATTGCAACAAGATGTAGCAAATTTAAGAACAAGAGACAGGTGTAGGAGGGAGGGGTGGGAGGAAAATGGAGGGGTTTTGAGACAATAAATATATGAGGTATGAAAAAGGGGGTTTGAGGTGGAGGAGAAAGGTCACAGTTTAAAGTTGTGAACTCAATGTTGAGCTCTGGAGGCTGGAACGTGCCTAATTGGAAGATGCGATTCTGCTCCTCCGGCTTGGTAAGGGCTTCACTGGAACATTGCAGCAGGCCAAGGACGGACATGTGGGCAGGAGAGCAAGGTGCTGAGTTAAATTGGTGAGCGACAGGAAGGTTTCGGTCATGTGTTCGGGCTGAACGATGGTGTTGCGCAAAGCCGCCACCCAGTCTGCGTTTAGCCTCCCCAATGTAGAGGAGACCGCATCGGGAGCATACATAGAAAATAAAAGCAGGAGGAGTCCATTTGGCCCTTCGAGCCTGCTCCACCATTCATTATGATCGTGGCTGATAATCAAGTTCAATACCCTGATCCCGCCTTCCCCCCCATATTCCTTGATCCCTTTAGCCCCAAGAGCGATATCTAATTCCTTCTTGAAGTTACACAACATTTTTGCCTCAACTACTTTTTGTGGTAGTGAGTTCCACAGATTCACCACTCTCTGTGTGAAGAGATTTTTCCTCACCTCAGTCCTAACTGGTTTACTCCTTATCCACGCACTCCCTTTGAAGCCAAGATGGGTATATCCATTATTTTGGCCCAAGGATGGGAGGGAAATGTTGGCTGACAGCGATGTGTTGAATGTTTCTTTGCTAATCGCCTTCTCTTTTATCAACAAAAGGATAGTAACAATCTTGTTGTCTTCGACAGGCAAGCTCAGGAGTGAAGTCATGGAACAAGCGTTGGTTTGTGCTGGCGGATCGCTGCCTGTTCTATTACCGAGGTGACGCCTCTCCGTTTAGACTGCACTTGCAACGCGCTGTGGTATCGCCTGCTGAGTCGTTGGGGGATTGTTGCTTAGGAGCGTCATTAATACTGGCTGCTCTCTGAGATCCGGTCAAATGTCATTCCTTTTAAAATTCTCGCGATGGGTGGCGGTGTTTAAAAAGGAAACAAAAGTATGCAAAGGAAGATATCGCCCGGTTCTGGATAAACCTGTGTCACTAATACTTTTGGGCAATGTTGCACTGGGGACTGGATTGGAATTCATGAACAAAGAGTCAATTTTGAGATGGAGATCATTTAGATTTTTCTTGTGTCAGTATATCAAGGGATGAAATAAAGGCGGGTATATAGATTTGAGCTAAAAATCAACCATCGATCCAGTTGAATGGTGGAAGAGGGTTAAGGGGTTGAATGGCCCCCTCCTATACCTATGTTTATTGCATGTTTTATTGGCTTATAATACCTGGGATGGCATTCCTCAGCATTGACCCCTTAGTGCCCAGATAATCAACACATAACGCAGCACGGGCAGCAAGGTGGCACAGCGGTTAGCACTGCTGCCTCACAGCTCCAGGGTCCCGGGTTCAATTCCGGCCTCGGGTGACTGTGCGGAGTTTGCACTTTCTCCCCCTGTCTGCGCGGGTTTCCTCCGGGTGCTCCGGTTTCCTCCCACAGTCCAAAGATGTGCAGGTTAGCTGGATTGGCCATGATAAATTGCCCTTAGTGTCCAAAAATGGTTAGATGGGGTTACGGGGGATAGGGTGGAGGTGTGGGATTAAGTAGGGTGTTCTTTCCAATGGTCGGTGCAGACTCGATGGGCCGAATGGCCTCCTTCTGCACTGTAAATTCTATGAACCCTATGATAAGAATGAAAATCCCCTAATGGAAATTCTACTGTAATCATTATTTCTCAGCTGTTATTTTGAGATTGGCTGAGTGTCTCGGAGAAACAAACCATATTTTGTAGTTTGGAAGCCTTGTTCACAGCTGGGATGTTTCCCCTGTTCTTTTAGGATAAAACCAGTTGGAGCAATAGACATTTTGGTGCTGAGGAATCTCAGCCTGGGGGCATCTGCTGTTTATTTCAATCGTGACCTCTCGATTTACGAAATTAAAAATGAATGGCAAATACAATGAAGGGGTCGAGTTCTCAGAGTTTGGCGGGCATGGGTAATTTAACTGTTTCATCTACTCCCCTGTTTCCCCCATAATTCTGGAACAATTTGCAATTATGTACGGCCTTCAACATCATGAAATGTTTCAAGGTCATTCACAGCAAAGCTATCAAACAGCAGTTGGCACTAAACCACATTGGGGGATAGTAGGACAGATAAAGATGGCTTTAACGAGCATCCAAGAGGAGGAAATGAGCGGTGAGCGTTCTTGGGAGGGGGTTCCGGAGTTTGGGATCTCAGTAGTTGAAGACTTAAAGCGCGATGGTCCAATGGAAATGGGGTTCGTGCACGACACCATTGATTCATCAGTGATCAGATTGGGCAGGGGGATCACTGACACACTCTTCTTCGCTGTGTAGTCACTGCCTCCCCGTCTTTCTAATGCAAAACAGTACATGTGAAAGGTTGGTGATGTCTTTGTGATTGAAAAGGTCACTAAGTAACAATGAACTTTTTCTTCAAATCCAGATGAGAAAGAGGAGGCAATCCTGGCAAGCATCCCTTTGTTTAGCTTCCGAATAAGCCCGGTTCAACCCTCCGACAACATCGCCCGCAAGCACGCCTTCAAGGTGACGTAGTGCAGTCTCCCAAAACTATGCTCTGAGGGGGGTCTTGTGTAGATTTTGTGTAGCAGTCGCGTGCAGAGGACAGGATCAACCAATACTGTGAGGCCTTCCATGGCTGACAACCCGAACAACGTTGCAGGTCCCAGGCTTACACGCAAAGAATGAATGTTTGGGGTGAGGCACCAACGCATTGCTGGTGCTAGCGATACCGGAGTGAGGGTCAGTGGCTTCAGTTAGTGGGGTAGGGGATGACGGGTTGGGGAGATCAATGATGGTTGCACTGTGTCCCTAGTTCTCTCTACATTGTCCCCTACGAAGCAGGAATTGTGAATCTCAGGTTGGTGCTTAAACTGTGTGGAATGCAAATCTGGAACACCGTATGCAGTTTTGGTCTCCCTATTTAAGAAAGGATAGAGGCTGGTACGGGGATTGAACCTGCGCTGCTGGCCTGCCATGGTCTGCTTTAAAAGCCAGCTATTTAGCCCTGTGCTAAACCAGCCCCTTCCTGAAAGGAACAGTTCAAACAAATTGGGGGAAAAATTACACAACTGAGATGAGGAGAAGTCACTCAAAGGGTTGTGAAACTACACCAGAGGGTTGCGATTGCTCCACTGTTGATAGATTTTGGGCTGGGATAGACAGGTTTTTGTTCTCTCAGAGAATCGAGGGCTATGGGGAGTGGGTGGGAAAGCAGAGTTGCAGCCCAGGATCATCCGCGATGGTATTGAGTGATGGAACAGGCTCGACGGACCACAGGGTCTACACCCGATCCTATTTCTTGTGCCCTTTTGTTTCTTATAGAGTTGCCTCTAAGCCCGTGTAGCAACTCTGTCAAGAAACTAAATTATCCCTCTTCCCGTTACTTTCCACACATCAAGTTGATGGTGCTGGTATGTCTACAGCTGCCTATCCTACAGGATTGTCCTGGCATCTCCAGAACTTGTAAATTAATCTCGAGAGCAATTCTAGAAGTAATTCAGGAGAAAACCTATCAGAGCATTGAACGAAGATTTAGGGTATTTTTTTCCCCCAATTTGTTTGAACCGTTCCTTTCAAGAAGGGGCTGGTTTAGCACAGGGCTAAACAGCTGGCTTTTAAAGCAGACCAAGGCAGGCCAGCAGCGCGGGTTCAATTCCCGTACCAGCCTCCCCGAACAGGCGCCGGAATGTGGGGACTAGGAGCTTTTCACAGTAACTTGATTGAAGCCTACTTGTGACAATATTCATTTTTCATTTCATCGGGTTAATAAAATATTGGATATGAAGGAAGAAAGGCTGTTTCACTAACAGCGAAGATTAAATCCAAATTGGCCGACAAAAGAGGCTGTTCACTTTCCAATTGGGCATAGGAAGGTAGTGCCTGTAGAATGGACCAATGGCGAGAGTGTAGGGGTGGGTTAGCGAGCGGCAGACAGATCATGTGGTGAAACCTCAAGGAATAAACTCGGGCAGAGTTGGCAAAAGGTGCATTTCCCTGTGAGATTCTGGGAGTTGTGTTTTTTAAAGACTAGCTTCTGCGTGGACTACACGGGGTGCATCGTCGAAGCGTCGTCGTCAACTTTTCAAGTTTTATGTTGTTACTACTGACTCTGTCCTTGTTGCATTCATTGTTTGCTCCAGTGGCTTAAATATTTTTGATGTCATCTCTGTTCCTCGTTGCAAAGTGGTACCTCGCCTGAAAATGTCCCCCAATTTCCCAAACGTCACACAGAGGAAAATGGGAATGCAAGCCGGTAATCCTTCCAAAGCCAGGCATTTGCTCAATGATCCAGCTCAGGCAAGCTGTTTCCAGAAAATCACCTCGACGTCCTCAATTTTGATACACCGATTTAAATGATTGCGCCATTGGGTGATTCTGAGTGAACGAGCTGCCACTCTGTGACGACCGATCCTATCGCTTTGCTCCATGCAACATGCCTCACCTTTCAGGTGCTGACTCCTGGTTAATGTAATCCTGCTTGTTTGACCGCTTCGCATCTCCAGGTTCAGAGCATCATCCAAGAACTTTGGTGACTGATTAGATGCAGTCGCATTGGACATTTTCTGGTCCTCCCACACAATTAGGGCCCTTGTCACTGGCTTTTCTTTTTAGACATTTGTCACTTGTAATTGTTGCTGTTCTTTTTTAAAACGGACCCTCGTGAGCAGAACATAAGAAATTCATCAGCAGAGCATCAAGGTGTCAGAACTATAACCGCATTAACTGTAACCACCCCACGGGAGGCTTTGCTTAGGCTTCATTCTAATATACCACCTGGAGCCTCCTTGTAAATGGAGATTGATGGCTTGATAAATATCAAGAACAAAACTGGAATGATACAGTGGTAATTAAAGCTTCAGTGTGACTATAGTCATTTGCAGACAAAAAAACCCAAGTAAACTCGCAATGCATTGTGGAATGTAAAGTTTTAAATAGAGACAGAAAGAACCGATTTCAAGGTACTCACAAAATCTGGGGAGGGGATAACAAACTATACGAACCCCTCGATTAGATTGTAGCCTGTAACTCACTCTAAAGTATCCATTATTTACATCCAGAAAGACAAAGGCCGCAGACAGATGGGTACATCACCACACACCACCCTGACTTGGAAGCACAGCGTCGTTCCTTCACTGTCGCCGGGTCAAAATCCTGGAACTCCCTCCCTAACAGCACTGTGGGTGTACCTACACCACAGGGACTGCAGCGGTTCAAGAAGGCGGCCACCTTCTCAAGGGCAGTTAGGAATGGGCGACAAATGCTTGCTTAGCCCAGCAACCCCCACATCCCATAAATGAGTTTAAAAACATATCAGAATGGAACCTGTCAGCCACCCTGGGACATACATTATTCTGTGGGCAGACTTTTGGCATTTGGCATCATCTCGGGTGGGAAAAGCAACTTCAGCTTTTGAGATGTATTAAAAAAAAATCTGGAAATACCTCTTCATTCAAAAATAATTGTACACACCTCCCTAAAATGTCTTGCCGACACAGTTAAGATGCAGATCAGACATTGCCTCAGTGAACAGCTGGGCAGACTTGAGGGGCTGAATGGCCTCATCCTATGTCTGTTGGGATACATGCACCCACGATGAGAAGACACACCACATGCTGGAGGCGGCACTTGATAGCGTGGTTGACGTGACCTCCCTGATTTTATTTGAAACGTAGTAAATATAAGATGCCGCATTTGTGATTTTTCTGGTGTGTAAGCCCAGTGTAGCTTCACCTAAACCATTCCAGTATCACTCGCCTTCCTACAGTAAGTACAGGCAGGTGTCCAAAAAGGTGTACACGGTGACGCACAGCAGCACACAGGCCATGTGACAGAAGTAACACGTATTGCGGTGCACGTGTGCTCACATCCGTTTGTCCCTTGCGTATCCCTTGCGTGTATGCGTCTGCCCATAGCTGAGTGTATGCTGCTACACAAACCTGTGAACCTGTCTGTGTCTTCATGTTCAGTGGAAAGTTTTCGTCTGCAGGCTGCGTGGGAAAATTGTTGGGAAAGAATATAACCAAAGTTTTGTTGCACAGAGTGTGAGGGAGCAGATCTGGCCTCATGTTTGGGGTACATGCTCGGGGTAGAGAACCTTAAGCTAACCGAATGAACCAGATCATTGACACCCAAACTCATCTCCTCAAGTGCTGATGATCTTACACCAGTTTCTCAGACAAATGTGACTTAGAGAAGGGCCGAATGATGAGTTGGTTCGGGAATCGCTGGAACGTAACGCAAAACATTATTCTCGGCGACTGAGATTCAGCAACAGAGAAAAAAAATGCTGGTCACTCATGAGTCTGGAATGTTACTTATTGAAGAATTAGGAGAAAACTGCATTCTGAAAGTATGTGAGTAGATTATCACCTTGCCCCGCAGGCTAAGAACAGGTATTAAGGCACAGGCACCTCCAATAGAAATGTCAAGAGTTTCATATCTGTTTGGTTCTCTGATACCCGGACAGCAGTTGATAATCTAACCTCGTTATTTGGACCACAATTGGAATGGATGAATAAACTGAGGGACCAAAGGAAGAAGCCCCATTGTCCTTTAAGAAGGTAACTGGCGGGGGAGGGGGTAGGCATTCTGTAATCCACCATAGAGACCATCATAAAATCCCAACAGTGCAGAAGGAGGCCATTTGGCTCATTGAGTCTGCACCAACCTTCCAAAAGAGCACTCTACCTAGGTCCACTCCCCTAATAACCCCAGCCTATCCCTGTAACCTGACCTGCACATCCCTGGACATGAAGGAACAATTTTAACATGGCCAATACACCTAACCTGCACATCTTTGGACTGTGGGAGGGAACTGGAGCACCCGGAGGAAACCCACGCAGGCATGGGGAGAACGTGCAGACTCCGCACAGACAGCGACCCAAGGCCGGAATCGAACCTAGGTCCCTGGTGCTGTGAGGCAGCAGTGCTAACCACTGTGCCGCCATGCCGCCTGGTGAATCTGGTGAAGCAGTGCTCCTTGTGCCAGGAGAACCTGAAGCTCCCACCTGCTTCCTCTTTGCGCCCATGGCAATGGCCCTCTATGGGCTGATAGACTTGCAAGGCCCGAGCCTGAGGTGGCTTTGGCTTCCAGTCGGGGCAGCAGGCCTACTGCTGATTCTGGCTGCCTTGCCTGGATCATGTCCTTTGGCCACATTTACAGCAGCTTTGCGGCTGACACTTGTAGTTTTTTGGGAAGGCTTCCCTGGTACTTCTCGGGTTATCCGGCCATCTTTTAAGATGCCAGAATGTCCTGGCTGAATGTTGCGTTGGTGGTGGGTGAGGCTCATGGGAGCCTTCACTGGGAATGCTGCTTCTTTGTATGAGGGTCCCCACACTCCCCTTCTCCCAGCCTGAGAAAGCTATTTTCCATCACCCCTTTGAGTGTTTGGCCCCCTTTTTTGCTATTCTCCGAGGATAGTGATAATTCTATAGCCCCTTGCGAGGTCGGGGGTGGGTTCTTCCAACAGTTCTTTTTGTATCGCAACATTATTGATCCCACACACTAGCCGGTCGCGTAGCATCTCGGTCAGGGACTCGCAGCATTTGGCCAGCTTCCTTAATCTAGTCAGGAATTCTGTCGCAGGTCCTCCAGGGGTCCTCCCAGTTGAATCGGTAATGCTGGAGGATTGCAGGCGGCTTTCGGTCGTAATGGTTCATTACCAGATCCATAAGCTCATTGATCGTATTTGTGTCAGGGGCCGCAGGATAAGTTAAACTCTTAATAATGCTGAATGTCAGGGCCCCGCATGCTGTGAAAAGGATTACTTTATGTCTGTCGTCCCCTTCTATGCTGTTCGCATGGAAGAAGTAGTGCATGTGTTCAACATACTGGGGCCAGTCCCCACATCGATGGCATAAGGGTTGAGCTTCCCAAACAAGTACATTTCCGGGTTTTTCTTTTAGCTTTGTTTCTTACCAGGGTTGTCGTTGGGGAGTTTGGAAAATGCGGCTCGCAATCCTGTGCTTGACCCTCATTGCCAACATAATAACATAATAATTCCAGGCGGCGCGAGGTGAATATTTAACTGAAAATAAAACAATTACTGTGCCACACAAAACAGATGTCCCAGCCCAGGACTACCAGGAACTGCCGGTCCGGGTTTGGGAGCGACATTTAAAGATTCCATTAATGAGCCCCAGCTGGGTAAGCCTCTGCCCGCTCACCACAGGAACTCGTATTCACGAAGCCTGCGGGGGGGAGTTCAATCAGTGAAAACCTGTGGTCCTTGTGAGGGTTATCACAGCAAAGATGTTCCCTAATCTGGGCTATCGAATTTCGAGGTACGGGGACGTGTAGTTGTTCTGCTAGGCTATTGTTTTGTTTTATATTTCATAGAATCATAGAATTTACAGTGCAGAAGGAGGCCATTTGGCCCATCGAGTCTGCACTGGCTTTTAGAAAGAGCACCCCACCCAAGCCCACACCTCCACCCTATCCCCATCACCCAGCAACCCCACCCAACACCAAGATATTTGAGACGCAGCAGACGCAAGATTGGAGCAATTGGGATCATGTGCCTGGCTGACAGATGTATGTTTCCAGGCAATTCCATCAGTTTCACCTGGACGGGCTAAGGACAGGGTTACTGTGAAGATTCTAAACCAATGCAGTCCCTGCAAAGATTTACCTCCTAGGAAAGAAATGTTTGAATCCAGCTCTGGCAGGGAGAGAAGAGCCTTCTTGGGCTCAAATTAAACTCAAAATCTAAACTGATAGCTGGCATGAGGATGACTGTAGAGACACTCAGAAGTGGCTGTTGGCCCTTGTTTCCATTCCAGTGAGTGAGTCTGTTCTGTGAATGTGAGGCGACCAACGAGGGTCAGGAGATAGCGTAACTTCCAAAGACTTTGTGACAATTTGAAACTTCCCCCAGTCCGTTTTCTTTTCCTATTCTGAAGCTTCTTCCAACTTTTGGGTGTGAGTCGAGAGGAAGGGACTTCCTACAAAATCCTTTGAGTTCAATCGTGCTTGTTTCAGTGTCGGCGAATGTTCAGATGGGATGTATGCGTTGCTGTGGAAGGGTTTTCAATGGATTTTCAAAAGGTGGTCCATCCTGGAAGGGGGCAATGGTGTCGTTGGGCATATAGTTTCCACTTAAAATGGCAACTCCTGAAACAGGTAACACTGTGCTTCCAAACTCCCAATAACTGGCGATCTGCTGTCCACCGATTGGGCCTCCACCAAACTGAATGGAAAATATCCACACACCTAAAACAGGCCCTTTCCATTTGTTTTCACGGAAATATTTTCCAGTGGTCTACTTATTTTTTTAATGTCAACTGGGAGAAGGCAACTTCCTGCCTCTTGAATCATAGGCCAGCAGTGTCTCTGGGTGCAACACCTATAACACAAAGCTTCCAGCTCATCCGCTAAAGAAGTGACAGCCCTCCAGGGCCACTCTGCAGTCTCCAGGAGGGAGAGATTCATCTCTCAGACATTCAGGAGACAAAAACCATGGCGGCATTCAAACAATTGTGCAGTTTTCTCATTTTCTTTGAAAGCTATTTGAGATGGGGGTAATAAAAGGGTGTTCGGGCAGGCCCAATCAGAATTGACAAACCCAATTTCCTCGCCGCCAGGTCCCAGAGCACTGGTGGAGGTGCCCGGGATTAGGCTTTTGGCCTGTTCTCCATCTGGTGCCTCCGTGAATTTTATTTAATTCGCTCTTGGGATATGATTGTCGTTGGTAAGGGGAACATTTATTGCCTAGTGCTAATTACCTGGTCAAGGTGGTGAGCACAACTCAGTTTCAGGGGGAAGTTCAGAGTCAACCATGTTTCTGTGGGTCTGGAGTCACATGTAGGCCAGACCAGGTAAGGACGGCAGATTTCCTCCCCCAAAGGGCATTAGTCCAGAAGGGTTAGAACCATTAGAACCAGAACGGTTGTAACCCCAATCTTTATTCATGAGGCTTGCATTTTACTGTCGATTTATTAAATTGAATTTAATTATCACCAGCTGCCCTGGTAGGACATGAGTTCTTGTCTCCGAAGCCTTAGTTTGGGCCTCTGGATTAGTAATCCAAACAGCGTTCTGCTATTCCCTTTTCGTTCTGAGTAGAGAAGAGAATGATTTTCACCAAGGCCGAGGTTCATAACTCAATTAATTTATACCTTGAATTTCGGAAGCCAGGAATATTCCAAATGGTTGCTCTCTTTTTGCCTAACCTGTCGGTGCGGTGCTTCACTATGTTAACCTCTGCTGGCTGACCTGACATTTTATCTTTCCCTCTCACGGCCGAGGACTCCCCTGCACCAGAGGTGGCTGCATTGTGCCTGTCTTGAATTTCTGCAGGATTTCAGCTAGGTATAATTTCCAGTTCTTCTAATTAACTAAGGCAATATTGAATCCAAATCAGAATTAACCACAAATCCTATCCGCAGAATCCAGTGGTGCGCGTTGCGGTGTTGAACAGCCTGGATCGTATCTGATCGCACAGGAAATGAGTTCAAACTTCAAAGAAAAATGTGGCTGCTCAGGCGGGTTGAGATCAGTTCCCACCACAGCCAAGGCCATTGGAAGTGACAGTCTGTCTGGCGTCCCTATATGTTGCCTACGTGCTGGGGTCCATCGCCACCTTTCTCTTGTCCAATCTGTATTTGCTTGGACTTCAGATGAAGGCAGGGCTGGATATGACCGTGTTGTGCATTCCATGGTCAAATGGCCAGGCCCCCATATGACCATTCCAGCTTGGCACTGGAGAACCATGTGTGCTGGAGGAACCGGATGCCTGGTTCTTCCGCCAGCTGTGGTCCAGAGGACCCAGGGTTTTGTACGATCTGGGATCCTGGTGTTCCGACCGCACTCGCTGCCTGGCATTTGCACCTCAAGGCACATTCGGACCCGTGAAGTGACCAGCACACCCAACACTTCATTGGCAGCTCAAGGAGTTTGCCAACTCCGTAAACTCTGACACCTTGTCCAAACTTTGCTGATATTTTACCTGAATCAATAATCTGATTGGATTGGGATACGCGACCATTAAGTCGGCTTTTGGTGTTGCTTACCAACCATACCTTCATTTTTGAAGATTTTAAATGTCTAAAGCTGCCCAGTGGTTAGTGATGCATTTTTTGAGGCATTTCATTACATTTGACTCCAGCGGAAGCTGGACAAATGACTCATGTGAAAGCAATGAGATCCATTCAACATTCCATGACTCGCTGTCTCTATTCCTCAAGTTGATACATTTTAATAATTGTATCATTTTTACAAATGTAGTCATTCTAAGGTTTTGTGTTAATTTTGAAATTCATTTTTTTTAAGCTGACAGTATCCTTGTTCAGATGGCTCAGTGGGGAAGGTGCACCAGGCGGCGACCCAGTGACGAGATGCACAGTCTCAGCAGAAAGCAAATCGACCCTGGCTGAGGCAGAGAACTAGCCAGGGATCCTGCTCTTGCCCCTGATCATCATCCAGCCACTCTTGCTCGAGCTGTCATTGCTGGGACCTCAGTTGAGGACGAGGTGGAACTTGACTATGTTCTGCGTCCCCTGGTGAAATAGGCCATCCCTGTCCCAACCTCCACAATGGGCATTTCAGGAAATTGAGAACAATCCATGCTGGAGATATTGGATACCAAAATGAGGGAGTTGCTGCTGCGGGGAGGTGAAGGGTACAAAATCCAGGTTAACGAAATGGTTCTTCGTAAACCTACTCATAATTACATGAAAGTAACAGTATAAGAGAGAATTGCAATGCGTTCCCAACAGGAGGGAGATGCGAGAGATGCCACAATCCCCACTGAGCACTGAAATAATGAACCTGTGAAAGAATACGCAAGTGATGTGCGATTCAGGCTTAACTGTAATTACAAATTAAATGTAACTATCGGAGAGAGAAACACAACTGGAGATTCACTTGTGAGTGGGTTATCTTGCCTGGGCGATCATTTGTAAAGAACTGCTCCTCTATTTTAACACTTGCAGTTGGGGAGATCTGGAAGAGGCAGCTAAACATGCCGCCTGTTGGAGCGGATTAAGGAGCAGGAGGCAACCTATGGCTGACACTAGACCAGCTTAGCAGGCTCCATGCATTCTGACATGGGGCTGCAGGCATGAATCTCAGCAGGGCCATGGCATTAAATTCTGTGGCTCTTGGAATGATGCCAATGCAACGTTTGTGATGCTTATCACTTAACGGATCCAGAGGTGCCTTGAGGTGCAACTGCCAGACAGTGTGGATACCCCAAAGTTGGCAATCGCTTGCCACAAAGGATTTTTACCCTTTAGCCCTTCCAGAAGCCGCATTGGTTGTGCCTGCTGCGGACTCACTGTGGACCAAAGAAAGATATTGCTCAGCATTGATGCCAAACTCCGGTGAGCAGGAAATGTGATGTAAACATGTGGGACAAACTGGGTTGTGCCCTCCAGTTCTGGTTCTCTCCCAGTTTAATTTTGCTTCTCGAAGCAGCCGCTGGTTCCACCTCTCCGCCATTGACGATTTCATTCCTATCTCTCCTGCAGCTGATTGTAAACCGGCAGTCAGGTACTTTTCACAATAATGATCGCTCCGTTAATTATCAGGCCGAGCACGTGGGCATCCGGACTTACTACCTGAGTGCGGAGAATAAGACCGAGCTGGAGGATTGGATCAATGCAATGAATGAGGCAGCGAGCATGCAGACTGTGCCCTTGAACAGGTATATCAGTCCCCGACAGAATGCGACTCTGCGCTGCACTGAATATCACGTCAAGTCGCAGAGTGTTAACAATTTTGTGTTGGTACTTGTGCACGCAAGTCAGGTTCAGGTGAACTACGTCCAACCGTGCCAGTAATTTCTTCCCTCTCTGACCCCTGACTCACTGACCTTTCCTGAAGTTTAAAAAAATTCATTGTCAGATATTAGGCTTCGTCGGCATGCTGGAATATATTGACCCCCATCGCTTGCAGCTGAGTGCATTTCCAGGCCTCTTCTGAGGGCATTTAAGAGTTGGTGGGTTTCTTTCCTTAAAGGGCACGAGTGAACCATTTTCATTGTTGGTCTGTCAGATAGCCCCATGGTTACTCCTGATGCCAGCTCCTGATGCCCATTTTCTGTTTAACTGCAAACGGACAATTGGCGAAATTGCCATGGTGGGATTTGAACTGGCCTTCAGTTGGATTGTTAATCCAAACTTTGGGATTTTAAATAAAATATTCGTTCATGGGATGCCAGTGTCACTGGCAGGGCCAACATTTGGTGACCATCCCTAATTGCCCTTGAACTGCGTGGTTTGCTCAACTGTTTGAGAGGGCAGTTCAGAGTCAGCCACGTTATCATAGAATTTACAGTGCAGAAGGAGGCCATTCGGCCCATCGAGTCTGCCCCGGCTCCTGGAAAGAGCACCCCACCCAAGGTCAACACCTCCACCCTATCCCCATAACCCAGTAACTCCACCCAACACCAAGGGCAATTTTGGACACTAAGGGCAATTTATCACGGCCAATCCACCTAACCTGCACATCTTTGGACTGTGGGAGGAAACCGGAGCACCCGGAGGAAACCCACGCACACACTGGGAGGATGTGCAGACTCTGCACAGACAGTGACCCAAGCCGGGAATCGAACCTGGGACCCTGGAGCTGTGAAGCAATTATGCTATCCACAATGCTACCGTGCTGCCCCAATTATTGTAGATCCAAAGTCATATGTAGGCCAGACCAGGTAAGGAGGGCAGATTTCCTTCCCTAAAGGACACGAGTGATGCAGACGGCTTGCACGATCACCATCACTGAGACTCACTTTCAGTTCTTGATTTTATGAATCGAGATTGAATTCCGCCAGATACTGTGGTGGGATTTGAACCCCTATCCCCAGAGCAATACCCTGGGCATCTGGATTACTCGGTATAATGACATTATCTCTGTGCCATCTCCTCCCCCTCACAGTGACATAAGCAATACAATATCTTACCCATTCTCCAGAACCAATACAACTGTAAGTATAGACCGATGTGTTTGGCTATCTTGAGGGAAATCAAGTGGAACTTTGCAGGAGCGTTCCCTAAATTAAATAAATGGAGGTATAATCCACAGTAGATGATCCACAACACCATGTAGGAAGGGGGATTGCATCAATGTTTTGTGGGGGTAGCTGAATAGGTTATACCTCATTCCTCTGTGCTCTTAATGTTAGAGAGAAGAAGGTTAAGAGGTGACTTAATTGAGGCATACAAGATGATCAGAGGATTGGATAGGGTGGACAGTGAGAGCCTTTTTCCTCGGACGGTGATGTCTAGCACGAGGGGACATAGCTTTAAATTGGGGGGAGATAGATATAAGACAGATGTCAGAGGTAGGTTCTTTACTCAGAGAGCAGTAAGGGCGTGGAATGCCCTGCCTGCAACAGTAGTGGACTCGCCAACACTAAGGACATTCAAATGGTCATTGGATAGACATATGGACGATAAGGGAATAGTGTAGGTGGGCTTTAGAGTGGTTTCACAGGTCGGTGCAACATCGAGGGCCGAAGGGCCTGTACTGCGCTGTAATGTTCTATGTTCTAATGTGGGGAAGTGAAAGGTCCTGGTTACAAAACGCACTCGCTCCAATTCGACGATCCACTAATTTGTCTATTTTCTGCAGTATTGACAGCACTGGGATGCATTACGAAATAAAGCCTCCCTCGGAACTGAACCATACGAGCAATCATAAGAAACTGATTAAACCCGACTTCGAAAAGATGAGAGGTGAAGCGGATGTGTTTAAAAGGCCCAACAGGAGGAGCCTCCAGAAGGATTCTGGCAACGAACCAGTGGCCAAGGTTAACGGTGTGACGGCACAGGAAGTTCCCTTTGACCCCAACAGTCCTGGTCCAGAGCTGAGAACTCACCCGGGATATGAGGTGCTTGAACAACCTAATGGACACAACTGGCAGCATGCCTCCCCTGGTGGGCCGAGTGAAGAGTATTTTCAACAGGACGGGGTAAATACGGTGCATCGGCGGGGTTTTGTACCGCGTACCAGCACTGAGAAAATGGCACAGCGACAGTCCTCACTGACCCACTTACAGCAGTGGGTTAACATGCGGAGGTCTACACCACCACAAGATGAACTGAGGAGGTGAGAGGGCTGCGCCTACAACTCTATCTTAATTTATATCCATTTACAGGATGTGGGTGTTACTGGCAAGGGGAGCTTTTGGTTCTTGTCCCTAATTGCCCCTGAGAAGGTGATAGTGAGCCCCCTTTATGATCTGCTTCACTCCTTCATAATGGCTTTAATGCAGCCAAGTGGCATGCGAGGTCAACTACATTGCTGTGGGTTTGGAGTCACATGTAGGCCTCAACAGGTAAGGACAGCAGATTTCCTTCTCCGAAGCAAATTGTGAACAAATGGATTTTCACAACAACCATTAGTTTCATGAAGTGTGACAACCATTCCTGCAAATGTGACAGTGAACACGTAATCTGTTTCAGTGATGTGGTTGTTCTCCTCTAGGAGGTCTGTTGGTGAAGGATAGAAACCGGAGCCAATCCTTATAGACTTAATTTATAGAATCATACATTACAAGCATACACCTCCTAACCCAACAACCACAGTTTTGGACTATGTCTATTTATAGGGAGCTCAGGTGAATTCCTAATTAATGCCCATCTTTTGGCACAGCTCATGCTGAGCTCCCCAAATCCGAAATGGAAACTTGAAGCAGCTGCCAGAACGGGTTTGCAATTTGTGTATTATGAGGAGGTTTTCTGAAATCAACGAGCAACTTAAAAGATTGATTATGATGATTTTGTATTAAAGTGAAACATTTATTAAAATAAATAGAAAAAATTACACTTAAGAACACGAATACCTCAGCACAGTTAACAGTACTTTTTAAACCTTTCCAAACAGACCTTGGCTTAAACAATTCAGAGCTAAACCCTTATAGATTTTCTAATCTATAAAATTCCAGGAACAACACCCGGCGGGTTTTAGGGTGTTCTGTGAGGGTGACAAACTGACTCTTCAAGTCTGGCCTTGTTGACACTTGTGTCCCTGTTGAGATTTTACCAACTACCAATATTCGCATCATCTTCACTGTTTTCTTCAATCTGTTTTTCTCCTTTGACCTTAACCTTTATTGCCTCCGACAATCCTTTAGAAGTTCCCTTTTCACAGCATTGTGTAACCCTTTTTCCACTTTGTGGCTGCTACATTTTAAAAGTAAACTTACCCTATTTTTCTTCATCTATTTACAATCTTCCAATTTTATGTTCAATTTTGAAATACAACAGCCAACTTCTAACTATTTTTCTTTTTCTTTGGTGTATGTAAATCCTGCTGGCACTGTCAGCTCATCAACGTATCAGACCTTTCTTACTGCTTGCGTTTTGAAAGCTTTCTGTCTGTAATCCCATTAAAACCAATCACACCCATAAACCTGCCACTCAGTATATACAATATGACAGAGATATTGCAAAAACAGAAATATTAAAACTCCTTTTCCTGACACCTACCACCTGCGTACAGTTGAGCACAATGAATATACAGGGGTTGAACGATAAATATTGAGAACCCCCTTTCTATTCACGGTAGCACAGTGGTTAGCACTGTTGCTTTAAAGCTCCAGGGTCCCAGGTTCGATTTCCGGCCTGGGTCACTGTGCGGAGTCTGCACGTTCTCCCCATGCCTGCGTGGGTTTCCTCCGGGTGCTCCGGTTTCCTCCCACAAGTCCCGAAAGACGTGCTGTTAGGTAATTTGGACATTCTGAATTCTCCCTCTGTGTACCCGAACAGGTGCCGGAATGTGGCGACTAGGGACTTTTCACAGTAACTTCACAGTGTTAATATAAGCCTACTTGTGACAATAAAGATTATTATTATTCTTCTATTAGTGCCATGGAATCTTTTTCATCTCTCTGAGATTTGACACCAAACCATACATTAGATATTAGGACAGGCAACCACGAGCTTAGTCAAAGAGTGTCTGAAAGAAGGGCTTAGAGGCAGAGACAAAGGAAATTCCGGAGCTTGGCACCTAGGTGATTGATGGGACAGAGAGGGTGAGATTCTCCAGTCCGCCAGCCCTGTTTTCCTGTGCGGCGCACCCTCACTGGTAGTGGGATTCTCCACTCTGGCAGCCGGCCAATGGGATTTCCCATTGTGGCCACCCCACGCCCTCGGGAAACCTGGGGGCGTGGGTGCACTACCGGCAGAGCGGAGGACCCCGCCGATGGAGAATTCCGCAGAGAATGCCTTGCCAGAAGCAGGGGGAATAGAATCCTTTGTAGCCATTAAAGAAATAAGTGGACACACATTAGGTAGAATTTCATAACGTTTGATAGCACAGAAGCAGGTCACTCAGCCAAACAGGTCCAAGCCAGTGTCTGTGCTCCACATTAATTCCCTCCCAGCCTACCATCTAACTTGAACAACATAACATTTTATTCTTCGTATGTTCCTTTCTCTATGACAATTAATCACTTAAATGCATCATCTATACTCTTCGCCTCAATGACTGCAGCAAGAGGTCCCACCATCGAACCATTCTCTGGGCAAAGACACCTCCTGAATTTGTCATTTGATTTCTTAGTCATTATCTTCCATTTAGGTCCCATAGTTTTGAACAGTCGCCGAGTGTAAGCATCTCCTTTAATTTGAGTGTATCATCATTTGAAAAGTCTTACAACACCAGGTTAAAGTCCAACAGGTATTTTCGAATCACTAGCTTTCGGAGCACAGCTCCTTCCCCAGGTGAATGAAGAGGTGGGTTCCAGAAACATATATATATAGACAAAGTCAATGATGCAATACGATACTTTGAATGCGAGTCTTTGCAGGCAATTAAGTCTTTACAGGTCCAGACAGAGCAACTGGAGAGAGGGATAATCACAGGTTAAAGAGGTGTGAATTGTATCAAGCCAGGACAGTTGGTAGGTTTTCGCAAGCCCAGCCAGATGGTGCGGGCGTGAATGTAATGTGACATGAATCCAAAGTCCCGGTTGAGGCCGCACTCATGTGTGTGGAACTTGGCTATAAGCTTCTGCTCGGCGATTCTGCGTTGTCGCGCGTCCTGAAGGCCGCCTTGGAGAACGCTTACCCGAAGATCAGAGGCTGAATGCCCTTGACTGCTGAAGTGTTCCCCGACTGGAAGGGAACATTCCTGCCTGGCGATTGTCGCACGATGTCCGTTCATCCGTTGAGCAAAACATCTCTGCTTTTCAATTCTGTCCCTCTGGAAATAAACTCCAATTTTCTCTTGCATTTATAGCGGCCTTTATTGCCTCCTCAAGTTGGGGATATGAGTTAAGGGTCGCTGTGTACAGTAACATGCTCAGAGTCCGATCTAAATGGTTCTTAAAAAATGTTTCATGCACTAGAATTGCTGCAAAATCTGCTTGCACAGCCAAACCTTAATTTTGGTGATTGTGTCTGGTCTTGGTTCCTGAGCGATGATTAACAGAAATCAAACGCGCAACAGGAGAGAGGCCAAATATGTAAAATACCAGGTGGAGTGGTTCACTTGGTGGAACCTGGACCAATTGGACGAGGTTGGTCCGTCACTGGACACAATTATTCTCCATGAATAGTTAGCGTATCGTTGACAAGGAGGTTGGGTGGTGGTGGTGGAGTGTTAGGGACATAAAATGCAGCTCAGCACCCCCGGGACAGGCAAGGGAAAACTGTCTTGTACTCCCATTTCTGATTGCCGTCCAGCACACCATGCGGCGAGTGGAAATTGAGAGAAGCCAGAATTGGGGCCTCCTGCGATTCCCTCATGATTAAATGACCTACCAACCCAATTGGTAGAACCATTGTCACTGTTAATGGTACGTTAATTTTATTGTTAAGATACACTGGTGAAGGGCTTTTTTAATTAACTACTTAGAGCACTTATAAAGAGAGACCGTTGCGACACTGGGTTGTTGGTCGGTAGGAAAGAGACATATGTAATGCTGCATTCTGGGAATAACCCCAGTATCCAGAAAAATATTAGTGTCTAGTTTGATGCTTTGATGGCTTGGAATTGATTTAACAGTCATAAAGGGACGTAGTGAAATATTTCTGTCCATGCCATGGTTACTTCAAGAAAGGTCTATGTTGATCAGCTGTGGCCCTGATGGTATCTCTTTTCTTCAGCTCTCAGGTGTATCACACTCCAACCAGAGATGTTCCAGAATGTTATAGACTGTTATCGCCGTTTTACCAAGAGGAATACCCCCAGTTCATACAGGCTGGCGGACGTCCAGACAGCATTTGCTCTGTGCCAGCTTACGACAGAATGACAGCGCGATGGTCAATCGATGAGCGTCAGTCAGTGTGTCTGCCAAGGGACTGGCAGGACCGGCGGGCATACAGCGGGCAGGGCTCACCCGTGTGGCATGGTGCACAGCAGCCATACGTCCATGAGCTGGATGGCGTCACTGACACGATACGGAGACTGTCCCTTCAGCCCCGTTCTCGCTCTGTGCCCCGCTCGCCATCACAAGGTCCGTTAGTGGTGAACCATGTCTACTCTCCGGTCAGGTCTCCCAGTGCCCGGTTCGATAGATTGCCGCCACAAAGGGATGAAAACTTTGGCCACCCAACGTACACTCTGAGACGGTCTCGCAGTGCGAAGGTAACCCATATTTCAATTGTCTGATTTACGAGGATGCGACCAGGACTTGATGGTCTGAGTTATAAGGAGAGGCTGGATAGGCTGGGACTTTTTTCCCTGGAGCGTAGGAGGCTTGGGGGTGATCTTATAGAGGGTCTATAAAATAATGAGGAGCATCGATAAGGTAGATAGTCAACATCTTTTTCCAAAGGTAGAGGAGTCTAGAACTAGAGGGCATAGGTTTAAGGTGAGAGGAAAGAGATACAAAGAGACCAGAGAGGAAATTTCTTCACACAGATGGTGGTGAGCATCTGGAACGGGCTGCCAGAGGCAGTGCTGGAGGCGGCTACAATTGTGTCCTTTATCCCCCCCGCACACTCCCCAAGGACTATGCAGGCCGCCCGCAAAGCCAGGTCCCGCCGGTAAGAACCTTGTGTAATTTATGCCGGCGGGACTGGGCGAAAACGGGGGGCTGCTCGGCCCATAGCGGAGCGGAGAATCGCCGGGGGGGGGGGGCGCGCTGCCAACGGCTCCCGACCGGTGCGCCGTGATTCCCGCCCCCGCAAGAAACCCGGCGCTGGAGAATTCGGCAGCCGTCGGCGGGGCGGGATTCACGCCCCCAGCCCCCCCCCCCCCCGGCGATTCTCCGGCCCGGCGGGGGGTCGGAGAATCCTGCCCTATGACTCTATGTCTGATTGATTGAATGCGGAGTAGTGAGAATGTGGAACTCACTCACCACATTCTTGTAGTTAATTCATTCATGGGATGTGGGCTTTGCTGGGAAGGTCAGCAATTATAAGCCCTCTCTAATTGCCCAGTCATGGTGAGCAGCATTCTTGAACTGCTATAGCCCCTGTGGTGTCAGCACATCCACAGTGCTGTCGGGGGGGGGGGGGGGGGAGCTTCAGCATTTTGACCCAGTGATGCTGAAACAGTGCCACATCAGGATGGTGTGTGGTTCGAAGAGGGGAGCTTACAGATGGTGGTATTCCGGGCATCTGCTACCATTGTCTTTCCAAGTAGCAGAGCTCATGGGATTAGGAGGTGTTACCTCCCTTGGTGAGTTACTGCAATGCCTCTGATGGTGCTTCCACTGTTCATCAATATGGAGGGAGTGAATATTAACAATGGAGGGAGGGATTGCAATCAAGGGGGCTGCTTTGTCCTGGATGTTGGCGGGTTGTTTGAGTGTTGCTGGATCTGCCCTCATCCAGGCAAGTGGGGAGTATTCCATCATGCTCCATCGCACTCCTGACCTGTGCCTTGGGGATGGTGGACAGACCTTGGGGAGCCAGACGGTGAGCTTTCGCCTCAGAATTCCCAGTCTTTGACCCGCTCTTGTAGCCAAAGTGGAATAGTTGAGGTGCAGAACATTGATATGATTACGGTGAAATTATGTAATAACATGAGAGGGAAATGAGAAGTGGGTGAGAGGCAGGGTGGAAAGAATCTCACGTGGAGCATAAAGACCAGTTTAATTGATCTTTTTTGGGTTATGAGTGTTGTTGGCCGGGCCAGCATTTATTACTCATCCCTAATTGCCTTGGCACTGTTAACAGCACAGAAGGTTTTTGGAAAGACATTCATGCATTCATATAGCAACCGTTCACAGCCTTGATGTTAGCTGCTGATGGAGTTCTTTTGAAGTGCAGTCACTGTTGTACAAACCTGACATCCACAGCGAGGTCCCCCAAACAGCATTGGGACAGTAACCATGGCGATGTTAGTTGAGGGATGAATATTGGCCAAGGCATTGGGAAAAATGAGCCTTTGGCTTTGATCTTTAAGTCATCTTTGTCAACAGGAATAGTGCCAGAAGATTGGAGGATAGCAAATGTTGTCCCCTTGTTCAAGAAGGAAAGTAGAGACAACCCCGGTAACTATAGACCAGTGAGCCTTACTTATGTTGTGGGAAAAATCTTGGAAAGGTTTATAAGAGATGGGATGTATAATCATCTGGAAAGGAATAATTTGATTAGAGATAGTCAACACGGTTTTGTGAAGGGTAGGTCATGCCTCACAAACCTTATTGAGTTCTTTGAGAAGGTGACCAAACAGTGGATGAGGGTAAAGCAGTTGATGTGGTGTATATGGATTTCAGTAAAGCGATTGATAATGTTCCCCACGGTAGGCTACTGCAGAAAATACGGAGGCATGGGATTCAGGGTGATTTAGCAGTTTGGATCAGAAATTGGCTAGCTGGAAGAAGACAATGGGTGGTGGTTGATGGGAAATGTTCAGAATGGAGTCCAGTTACTAGTGATGTACCACAAGGATCTGTTTTGGGGCCACTGCTGTTTGTCATTTTTATAAATGACCTGTAGGAGGGCGTAGAAGGATGGGTGAGTACATTTTCAGATGACACTAAAGTTGGTGGAGTTGTGGACAGTGGGGAAGGATGTTACAAGTTACAGAGGGACATAGATAAGCTGCAGCGCTGGGCTGAGAGGTGGCAAATGGAGTTTAATGCAGAAAATTGTGAGGTGATTCATTTTGGAAGGAATAACAGGAAGACAGAGTACTGGGCTAATGGTAAGATTCTTGGCAGTGTGGATGAGCAGAGAGATCTCGGTGTCCATGTGCATAGATCCCTGAAAGTTGTCACCCAGGTTGAGAGGGTTGTTAAGAAGGTGTATGGTGTGTTAGCTTTTATTGGTAGAGGGATTGAGTTTCGGAGCCATGAGGTCATGTTGCAGCTGTGGAAAACTCTGGTGCGGCCGCATTTGTATGAGGAAAGGCTGAGGGGCTTGAGGCTGTTTTTGTTAGAGAGAAGAAGGTTAAGAGGTGACTTAATTGAGGCATACAAGATGATCCGAGGATTGGATAGGGTGGACAGTGAGAGCCTTATTCCTCGGATGGTGATGTCTAGCACGAGGGGACATAGCTTTAAATTGAGGGGAGATAGATATAGGACATATGTCAGAGGGAGGTTCTTTACTAAGAGAGTAGTAAGGGCATGGAATTCCCTGCCTGCAACAGTAGTGGACTCGCCAACACTAAGCGCATTCAAATGGTCATTGGATAGACATATGGATGATAAGGGAATAGTGTAGATGGGCTTTAGAGTGGTTTCACAGGTCGGCGCAACATAGAGGGCCGAAGGGCCTGTACTGCGCTGTAATGTTCTATGTTCTAATATTGCCGTTCTTCACCAAATTTGGGCAGCACGGTAGCACAGGTGAGTAGCACTGTGGCTTCACAGCGCCAGGGTCCCAGGTTCGATTCCCTGCTGGGCCACTGTCTGTGCGGAGTCTGCACGTTCTCCCCGTGTCTGCGTGGGTTTCCTCCGGGAGCTCCGGTTTCCTCCCACAGTCCAAAGACGTGCAGGTTAGGTGGATTGGCCATGATAAAAGTGCCCGTAGTGACCAAAAAAGGTTAGGAGGGGCTATTGGGTTACGGGGATAGGGTGGAAGTGAGGGCTTAAGTGGGTCGGTGCAGACTCGATGGGCCGAATGGCCTCCTTCTGCACTGTATTTTCTATGTGCTATGTGCTAGTGCCATATGATCTTAGAAGGCAGGCAGAGCCCTCGGTTTAATGTCTGAAAGATGGCATCTCTGACAGCGCAGCCTGCTTTCAGTACTGCACTCGTGTATCAGGCTATGTCCTGCGCTCAATTTTCAGGCGGGATTTTAGCCTACTGCTCAACCAAGACTGCTCCCAAATGAATTATAGTTGACACAATTTGGAATGATTTCAATTCAAACAAGTAGGTAATTCAAATATCTACGTGGCTTCATTTGAAGGGCGGCAGGGTGGCACAGTGGTTAGCACTGCTGCCTCACAGTTCCAGGGACCCGGGTTCGATTCTGGCCTCGGGTGGCTGTCTGTGTGGAGTTTGTACGTTCTCCCCATGTCTACGTGGGTGTTTCCTTTCACCCTAAGAAGTGAAGCAATGAGATCCAGGCAGGTTGTCCGTTGTGACACAGGGGGCGGGATTCTCCGATCTCCCGCCGGGTCGGAGAATCACCGGGGGCTGGCGTGAATCCCGCCCCCACCGGCCGCCAAATTCTCCAGCACCGGATATTCGGCGGGGGTGGGTATCGCGCCGCACTGTTCGACGCCCCCCCTCCCCGGCGATTCTCCGGCCCGCGATGGGCCGAAGTCCCGCTGCTGTCATACCAGTCCCGCCGGCGTGAATCAAATCACCTACCTTACCGGCGGGACTGGCAGCGCGGGCGGGCTCCGGGGTCCTGGGGAGGGGGGCAGGGCGATCTGGCCCCGGGGGGAGCCCCCACGGTGGCCTATCCTGGGATCGGGGCCCACCACCAAAGACCTTCCATGCCAGCCGGTGGACCGGAAACCAGTCCGGAGCGGGTCTAGGCCCTCACGGTGAGGGCTTGGCTCCTAAAGGTGCGGAGGATTCCGCACTTTTGGGACGGCCCAACGCCGGAGTGGTTCACGCCACTCCATCCCGCCGGGACCCCCCGCCCCGCCGGGTGGCGGAGAATCCTGGCCAGGGTTCAAATGCAAATTAAAGATTAAGAAGTTAAAAGTAAGAAGGGAAATTTGGTGGAACTTTTCCAGCACTTCTATTTATATGTTACCTTTAAGATAGAGACACATATCACAATATTTAATTCAAAGATTGCAGAACAAGGGGTGGAATTCTCTCCCTCCACGCCGGGTGGGAGAATTGCCGAGGCGCCGTGCGAGTCCCGCCACGCCGCCCCGACACCCGCACGCGATTCTCCCACCCCCACCGCCCCCGAAACCAGCGCCGCGCAAATCGCGCCGGGCCGCTCGGAGAATCGCCGCTCGCCATTTGCAAATGGCGAGCGGCGATTCTCCGGCCCGGATGGGCCGAGCGGCCGCTCCGACACGACAGGTGCCCGCCGGCGCCGGCCACACCTGGTCGCTGCCGGCGGGAACTATGCGGGGATGCTGGGGAGGCGGCCTGGGGGGTGGGGGGGGTTCCTTCACCGGGGGGGGGGGACCTCCGATGGTATCTGGCCCGCGTTCAGGACCCACCGATCGGCGGGCCGGCCTCTCTGAAGGAGGACCTCCTTTCCTCCGCTGCCCCACAAGATCCATCCGCCACCTTCTTGCGGGGCGGCCTCGGGGAGGACGGCAACCGTGCATGCGCGGGTGACGTCATTTACACGACGCCGGCCGCGTCATTTACGCGGCGCTGCTTTTTACACGGCGCCAAGGCCCAGCGCGCGTAAAAGACGCGAACCCGCTCCAAGCCCCCCGGGGGCGGGAGAATAGGGGGCTGGGAGCAGCCTCCGATGCCGGAGTGAAACACTCCGGTTTTCACTCCGGCGTCGGGACTTGGAATCGCGCCCAAGGTGCCCGGAAAGACGTTTGAAGCTAGTGTTTATCTGGAGTTTGAAGCCATTCACAGAATCACAAAGAAGGAGGCCATTTGGCTAACTTGTCTGTGCCGGCTCTCCTAATTCACGTGATTCTGGAGAGGGAACCATGTGATGGGGAGCAAATACAATGGGAAGGTTCATTAATTAGAAAGGACTATGTTTGTTAGACCAAATCTTCCGGAACATCTTGATGTTACATCGAGATATAGGAACAGGAGGATGCCATTTATCTCCTCGGGCCTGTTTCACCATTCAGTGAGATAACGGCTGATCTGTCAATGAACTGCACACTCCACCCTGTTCCCCATATCCCTTAATATCTTTGAGTAACAAACATCTGTCAACCTCAGTTTTAAAATTAAAACTTGATCTAGCTTCAACTGCCCTTTGAAGAAAAGAGTTCCAAACTTCTACCTCCCGCTGTGTGTTGAAATATTTCCTAATTTCGCTCCTTAAAGGTCTGCCTCTAATTTTTGACGATGTCCCAAGACTCGCCAACACTTGGCAGAAGTTGTTTCTCTGTATCAGTCTCATCTGATCCCTTAAATAAGCTGAACCTTAGATCAAATCACCCTTCAACATCTAAATTCTAGGCTATATAGCCCTGTTTTGTGAAAGTTGTGATAGTTTAACCCATGGAGTCCAGGGATCATTATCGTATATTTACACTCCACTGCCTCCAAAGCCAATATATTCTTCGTAAGGTGTGCTGTCCAGAAATGCTCAAAGTACTGGTGGAAGATATAGGGGGGGATGTCAGAGGTAGGTTCTTTACCCAGAGAGTAGTGGGGGCATGGAATGCACTGCCTGTGGAAGTAGTTGAGTCGGAAACATTAGGGACCTTCAAGCAGCTATTGGATAGGTACATGGATTACGGTAGAATGATATAGTGTAGATTAATTTGTTCTTAAGGGCAGCACGGTAGCATTGTGGATAGCACAATTGCTTCACAGCTCCAGGGTCCCAGGTTCGATTCCGGCTTGGGTCACTGTCTGTGCGGAGTCTGCACATCCTCCCCGTGTGTGCATGGGTTTCCTCCGGGTGCTACGGTTTCTTCCCACAGTCCAAAGATGTGCAGGTTAGGTGGATTGGCCATGATAAATTGCCCTTAGTGTCCAAAATTGCCCTTAGTATTGGGTGGAGGTGTTGACCTTGGGTGGGGTGCTCTTTCCAGGAGCCGGTGCAGACTCGATGGGCCGAATGGCCTCCTTCTGCACTGTAAATTCAATGATAATCTATGATTAACCTGGGACAAAGGTTTGGCACAACATCGTGGGCCGAAGGGCCTGTTCTGTGCTGTATTTTTCTATGTTCTATGTTCTACCCCAGAGGCTGGATTCAGAGCAGCATGGTAGCAGAGTGGTTTGCACTGTTGCTTCACAGCGGCAGGGAGCCGGGTTCGATTCCCGGCTTGGGTCACTGTCTGTGCGGAGTCTGCACATTCTCCCCATGTCTGCGTGGGTTTCCTCCCACAACAAACCCGAAAGACATGCTTGTTAGGTGAACTGGACATTCTGAATTCTCCCTCAGTGTACCCGAACAGGTGCCGGAATGTGGCGACTAGGGGCTTTTCACAGTAACTTCAGCGTTAATGTAAGCCTACTTGTGACCCGAATAAAGATGATTATTATTTAATGAGGTGCCAGACCTTCTGTGCCCCCGGCGGGAAAGTGGGGGTGTACTCACCGCCCCCCCCCCCCCCCCCGCACAACGGCAACTCGCTCTGCCTGTATTTAACCCTCCGACGGCCCACCCACCCCTGTGGTTCAGACAATTGAGGGTAAGTAGTACTTTGGCAGGTTGCAGCACCACCACACGGGCATGATAAAGATTAAAGATCCCATAAGAATCACAGGATCATCTGACCACTTTGTTGTGTAGCTTTATTAAGATTCTATTTGCAGCATCATGCACAGCTAACAACAACAACTTGCATTCCTGTAGCGACTTTAACATAGCAAACCGCCCCAAGTCACTTCACAGGAGTTCAGCAGGCATTGTTGAGGAGAGTTCTATAAACATAAATCAGCTCTAACTGGGACCGGTTTTGATTAATGTTGTCCTATTTGTTCCAAACAGTATGACTATCCTGGAGAAAGGAGGCTGTCTGGAATGCATCCATACCATTTCACCGCCTCTCGCTCAATGCAGGACAGAATGGTAAGTTCAGAACTGATGTGCAATGTAAATTTAATTGGTTAATGCAGGAACAATTTAAGAAATGTCATCAAGGAACACGATTGCATGGACTCATAATGCATGCTTCAAAATCCCAGTATCACCCAGAATCGCCTTGCTTTTCTCAATCTGAACCTCACTAATGTTTGGCCAAAGAAACATCTTTTTTTTTTTTACTCCCGGCAGTATTTTCCTTTCTTGTGCTTCAGCCATTTCCAGCCTGGAAACACCAACTCCCAAAGGCGGCTTCAACTGCTAATTCTCTCCTTCGAACAGTTGGAAAGTTGATAATTCCCACTTCCAGGTGCTAGCTCTTGACTCTGGTTTTCTAGTTGAAGGACCATGACCATCAGGCTCAACTTCCACACAGATCTCAGAACCCAATGGGAGGGCTCCTTTGACAGCACCTTCCAAACCCTCGATCTTTACCACCTACAAAGGACAAGGGCAGCAGGACCCCACCACCACCACCTGCAGGCTCCCTGCCAAGTCACATTATATTGGCTCGGACGTACCTCACCGTTCCTTCACTGTCGCTGGATCAACATCCTGGAACTCCCTCCCGAACAGCGTCGTGGGTGTACCTAAGCCACGTGAACCAAAAGGGCAGCTCACCACCACCTTCTCAAGGGCAGTTAGGAATGGGCAATAAATACTGGCCCAGCCAGCGAAGCCCACATCCCATGAACAAATGACTGGCATGGGACATAATCACGAATGTGAACCTGTTGGGCCACGTTGCTTGTTTTGTGCCGTAATGTCTAAATAATTCTCACCAAATTAGAATTATTCACCAATGGGGGAAACGATGATTGTTTTTTTCCTTTACGACAATAGGGTTAATCTCTGTTGTATTGGCTGCAAATTAAGAACATCCATTTTTTGACTGGAAACGGTGTCCAGTGGGATTGTCATTCCATTATCTATCCATCCGGGGCTGGTGGGCGGTTCATTATTTTTGTAGAAATACTGTGGTCCGTTCTAGTTCCCCTTCCACCCACTCCTCCCGGCCTCCCAATCAGGACAAAGTTTGGACGTCACACGGGTTTATTGTGAGACCGCCAATTTTGACCATGCCAATGAGAGCACAGTCAGGAGAACATTGGGACTCCATGATTAGTTCCACCTGACTTCCCTCAGAACCCTGGTGATTTTCTCTCCTGCTGGACTGCCGGCGTGGCAGTTTGCCACCATCGCTGGGTCAAAGGTCAGGTTATTGTCCCCGACCCCAGCAGTATGTATGCTGCTTGGGCGTACTCCAGACCTGTGCAGTGAATGGCACTATTGCACTTTGTTAGACCCACCTAACGCCAGTGTTTAAAAGGGAATAAAGAATTGCTAAGTGGCTGCATTGCTGAGTGAATTGTAGCCACATTGCGGTGGGTCTGGAGTCACATATAGGCCAGTCAGATGTAAATCCAGTGCATTTTTGTGACAATCACATAGTTTCAAGGTAGTTATTCATGAGATTAGCATTTTATTCCAGCTTTATTACACAATTGCAATGAATTGAAGGCCCTCATTAGTGGGTTTGGAATTCATATCTCCAGAGTATTAGTCCAGACCTCTGGATCATCAGTCCAGTAACATTTAAAAAAATAAATGTAGAGTACCCAATAATTTTTTTTCCACATAAGGGGTAATTTAGCGTGGCCAAGCCACCTAACCTGCACATCTTTTGGGTTGTGGGGGTGAAACCCACGCAGACAATGGGAGAACGTGCAAACTCCACACGGACAGTCCCAGGGCCGGGATTCGAACCCGGGTCCTCAGCGCCGTAGTCCCAGTGCTAGCCATGTGCCGCCCACCAGTCCAGTAACATGACCACAATGCGGTTTATTCCAATTAACGTGTTTCTTTATAGTGTCCTTTCGCATAGAAAGGGGCCCAAAGGTGTTTCACAGAGGAAAAGCGGGTGGCAAATGTGTGGAGGAGGTTTGAGAGAAAGAACCGGAAGCATGGTCAAAGAGCGGGGGATTTGAAGAGCCTCTTAAAGTGGCGAGAGAATTCACAAGGTTTTAGGACATGCGTTCCAGAGGATTGATGGGCGCATTGTGGTGGTTAGAGTGGTGAATTGGAATGTTGAGAGTAATATGCGACAGCTGAGAAGCAAAGTACATGGACTGTGAGAGATTGGTGTGGTGGAGTGTGCAAGGGTCATAGAGAATGAGGATTTTTGATTTTGGGTGTCTTGAGCAGCAGGGAGCTGACGAAAGTCAGTAAGATTGTGCGTGGTGGAAGAACAGGACTTGGTGCCAGACATGATCCTGGGCGGAAGAGTTCCAGACAAGTTGCAGATTTGGTCTGTCACTGAAATCCGATGCAATTAGTCCAATTATATTTAATTATCAAGATTGAAAAATCCACCTTTCGCTCACTGCTTAACAGTGAAAGCTCAAACTTCAGGTGTGCTGCAGTCGTTATTTGATGTAATTTGAAGTATCGATAACTGGCATTTGTAGTTTAGGAACATCTGAGGTAGCAGCTCAAAGGTTAGTTACTCGGGCAGACTGGTCATCTGCACTTGGAGGAGTCGGGATGGGCTTGGGCAGATTTGAAGTATATTTACTTGCCTTGAGGAATCATCTTTGTGAATTTGGCAATTGTCACACCACATGGTATTAACAGCAGTCAAACTGCATCTGACATTTACTTCTGACATCCATGCTGTATGACTTGCATTATTAGAGGCCACAGTTCTAAGACTATCGACTGCAGCTATAATGCCCTGCTGTTTTCCACTGTGCTGACTTGAATGACCTAAGCCAGGGTGAATGATTGGGCTGCTACAATTAATCTCAGTGTCCCTGGGCTTGGGAGTGTGGGGAATAATTAACCAGGGTTCCCATTCGGGGTGGTTGTCCAGTGATTCCTGTTGGATAATAAGCGTAGGTATTTGTGTGTTTGCGAGTCCAGTTATGGTAGGATTGGACTTAATGGAGAGGTCATCAGCAATTGCAAAGGCCCCCCCCCCCCCCCCACACACACACACCACACACTGGCATCCAGTGGCTAGATTTACAGATGAAGGAAGAACTGTTTGGAAAACATCATGAGTATCTGTGGAAACTTACCCCAGTGCCAACCAGGGTTAGGGAGGTAATTTGGACATTGTGTCACTACATGCTTGTATTAAAACTAGCCTCCTTAGATTTCTATCTTTTCCACTGCATTCAGCGTAGAACCACTTGCACATCTTTTTCCTCAAGTTTATTCAGCTCTCTTGCTTTCAATTGTAGAACCTGCTGAGGGCTACATTATAGCCTTGTAATCAATCCCTACCAGCTGCTTTGATCTGCCCAAAGCTACCTAAACTGTGCATGTTGTATATTTGGCACTGAATCGAGGGATTAGTTTATGGATAAAACTCATCCCTTTGGCCATTAAATGTCTGTTTAGAAACATTCGGTTTCCCATCAAAGATTCGCCTTCCAAAGTCTTTGCAGTAAATGTTAACAGTCCCATTTCGGACAATCTGTACCGGACCACCTTTGAAATGGTCACGCAGCTCATCAAAAGGGATTGTTCGATGCTGAAAGTCTGTCTTATTTACTATTTCCTGCCCGGAGTAACACAGTTTATAGCTGTGCCCTTTTTAGAGTCTCTAACCATCTGTTTCTATTCCGCTGACTAACTATTTGCTTCCTTCTTCGTCCCGTGCTGTCTAACTCTGCGACTCCTTTCCCCTGTGATGTGGCAGGATGAAATTCTAGACCTTCAGTTGCAAAGGAAGCTAGAATTTCTGGACCAGCAGGTGGGACTCAATGTGCTAAAGTGTCCTGGTGTCCGTTCCCATTGGCCAAAGGAGAAGTGACAAGGTTGTGAGTTGGACCTAACTCTTGAGTGTGGACCATGCGAGCAGGACTTTAAGTTAGCTGTTCTTTTAGATGATGGGGAACAACTATCATTGAAATTGGAGAATGATAGATACAGAAGGCGACCGTTTGGCCCATTGAAAAATATGCCCGCAATCAATTGAACGACTTTAAACAAATTCAACATCTTCTCATAATGTAGGTCATAATACACAATGTGTAACACAGGAAGAGTTTAGATGGAAATAATCCAAGAGCAGGTTAGGAATGCCTCAAGGATTTGTTTTGTTATGTATGTATGCACAACATATCTGTAATGACTGAATAATGAGACATTGAAATCATTCCTTTAGAGCAATAATTAACAGATGGGCTTTGCAATGGATAAAACAAGCTCTGAGGTTGTTAATAGAAGAATTATATTTACATGTATGATGTGAAGGGAGCCTTTGACCAATGGTAGTATTCCTGCTTCTAAGTCAGAATCACAGAATACTACAGTGTAGTAAAGGCCCATCGGTCCATCGGGTCTGCACCGACACATGAAAAACACCTGACCTGCCTACCTAATCCCATTTGCCAGCACTTGGCATATGGCTTTGAATGTTATGACGTGCCCAGTGCTCATCCAGGTACTTTTTAAAGGACGTGAGGCAACCCGCCTCTACCACCCTGCCTGGCAGCGCATTCCAGACCGTCATCACCCTCTGGGTAAAAACGTTCTTCCTCAAATCCCCCCTAAGCCTCCTGCCCCTGACCTTGAACTTGTGTCCCCTCGTAACTGACCCTTCAACTGAGGGGAACAGCTGTTCCTTATCCACCCTGCCCCTGCCCCTCATAATCTTGTATGCCTCGATCAGGTCACCCCTCCGTCTTTTCTGCTCCATTGAAAACAACCCAAGCCTATCCAACCTCTCTTCGTAACTTAAATGTTCCATCCCAGGCAATATCCTGGTGAATCGCCTCTACTCCCTCTCCAGTGTTACCACATCAGAAGGTGGAAGGTTCAAACCGCACTCCTGGGCAGCCATAGCCCATGCATCTGAATTCTTGGTTCATATCCAGCCGGTTATTTGTGAATGTGGGTGCCCAATCCCTCCGCATATGCATTGCACAAAAGCTGCCTGCCATATAAAATTACCCACCCCATCAGCTGTTATAAAGATGGTGATGGTCATGGAAAGTGTGTGCACATTGTGGCGTTGTCAGCCCACGAACACTTCGCCATTCTCCACTGAAAGAATGTGAAGATATGAAACAACAGCAACATAAATGATTAAGCACAGTGTTGCAATTGGACTGTATAGACTGGCACGATAAAGGTAGGCTCGTGACATGACATGCTCCAGGAGACTATGTTGCAGCACATTACGATTGGAACAAGCTAATTAGAGGCGGTTACCCATTGGGGACTCAACCCACAACAGAAAGCATGATTATAAGAAGGCCATAAAAACATTAACAGTGGGCAGCACGGTAGCATTGTGGATAGCACAATTGCTTCACAGCTCCAGGGTCCCAGGTTTGATTCCGGCTTGGGTCACTGTCTGTGCGGAGTCTGCACATCCTCCCCGTGTCTGCGTGGGTTTCCTCCGGGTGCTCCGGTTTCCTCCCACAGTCCAAAGATGTGCAGGTTAGGTGGATTGGCCATGATAAATTGCACTTAGTGTCCAGAATTGCCCTTAGTGTTGGGTGGGGTTACTGGGTTATGGGGATAGGGTGGAGGTGTTGACCTTGGGTAGGGTGCTCTTTCCAAGAGCCGGTGCAGACTCGATGGGCCGAATGGCCTCCTTCTGCACTGTAAATTCTATGATAATCTATGATTAAAAGGATTTCTTTTGCAAACCATATCAAAGGGTTTTTCCTACAGCGAGATGATTTACACCACACAGCTTGCCTCTTAGAAGGATAAATCATGTTAAAACCAAATCTAAATATTTGACTGTTAAAAATGAAACGATGAAGTGGCGGTAATAATGGGAATGACATTTATTAACATGGCCCTCACTGTCTCCAAGAATGTGGCAAACCTTGATACTTCTCCATTGGGCATTTACTTGTTTTGTCTTTGCTGCCATTCTGACAATGCACTGCCTGGGTGGAGTGCATTGATCCCATTCAAAATCTTTGTCGTTCATCACTGAATAAGTTTGCACAAACCTTGCCAAATGTCCTGCAGGCAATTTGATAGTACACCCCTCTATTTTTGCAGTCGGTCCAGAATGCTCCACTTGATTTATTTTTGTAAATTGGCCGCTGCCTCTTTTGTGGCCCTGTTCATTTTGGATGAGTGCTGCTGTGACAGTTTGAAGGCAACACCCCTGTCTTGCGCCGCTCGGCAACTGCTCACGGTTGTGTAGCTGAAATTACAGCTAACATGGAAAACCGAACAGGCTTGCGGACAGTGGGGTTTTGTGGGCAGGGAAGGGTGTCTTTTCTTCAGAACAGAGAAGTCTGATCGATGTCCCAATAAGTATCTTTGAAATTATGGGGTTCAATAGGGTAGATGTAAAGAACATTTTTCCACTTGAGGAGGAGGACAAAATTAATGGCTGAAAATTCAATCAGGAATTCATGTGACTCTTCTTTACCCAAAGAGCAATTTGAATGTTGAACTCACAGAATAATTCAGCCATGATAGATAAACACATGGCAGAGATATGAACAGAAGGACATGTTGATTGGTTAAGTTGAAGTTGAGTATTATAATAATAATCCTTATTATTGTCACAAGTAGGCTTACATTAACACTGCAATGAAGTAACTGTGAAAATCCCCTAGTCGCCACACTCTGGCGCCTATTCGAGTACACTGAGGGAGAATTCAGAACATTCAATTCACCTAACAAGCACGGTAGCACAGTGGACAGCACTGTTGCTTCACAGCTTCGCTTTGTTTCCCGGCTTGGGTCACTGTCTGTGTGGAGTCTGCATGTTCTCCCCGTGTCTGCGTGGGTTTCCTCCGGGTGCTCTGGTTTCCTCCCACAAGTCCCGAAAGACGTGCTTGTTAGGTGAATTGGACATTCTGAATTCTCCCTCAGTGTACCCGAACAGGTGCCTGAATGTGGCGACTAGAGGCTTTTCACAGTAACTTCATTGCAGTGTCAATGTAAATTACTTGTGACAATAAATATTATTATTATTAAAGCATGTCTTTCGGGACTTGTGGGAGGAAACCGGAGCACCCGGAGGAAACCCACGCAGACACGGGGAGAACGTGCAGACTCCGCACAGACTGTGACCCAAGCCGGGAATCGAACCTGGGACCCTGGCGCTGTGAAGCAACAGTGCTAACCACTGTGCTACCGTGCCGCCCACATGTGGTGCATAGACCAGTTAGAATTCAGAGCATCAAAACAGATCATTCAACCTATGTAATAATTGGCTGAAGCAAAGTCATGTTTTAGAAAGAAGCACTTAATTGGCCTTTATTTGTTTGCGGATCCTGGGGTTCATGATCAAGGTGAAGAGCCTGGAGTCATTCCACGCTTATCTTTAAAAGATTGGCTAATGGGCTTGGACTGAGGTTTTCTCATCCAAAGCTTAGCTTCAGGGTAAAAATTGAAGGGAACACAGTTCATCGTCTACAAAAGATGCCTTCCAGTTATTCACAGAGTGGCTTCGGGTTTACACTGATTGCAAACTCGAGCGCAATCTTTTACTGCCACACGTTACAGCCGCTGCCAGCTGCACCAAACCAGAATTTACATTGCAATCCTGCAGCGGCCGAAACCCATGGTTCGTTCTGACCGTGAGTGCTGCAGGATATTTTGATATGGGTTACTATAGTAAATATACTGCATGCCAAACGCATTTCTGAAGTTCTTGCTGTATGTCCACAAGAAGGTGTGTGTTTCAAGTCAATATTATCTCTGACTCGACCATAGTTCTAAAGCCGGCTGAAATATTTGATAACACCACTGGGATTGGAAAACTACTGCTGTTTGGGAAATGCTGAACCATTGGTTAGAATGGGGAATTGAGGCACCATATCTTCCTCATTGACTTAGATTTTTCAACCCCTGTCACTGTAAGATAATGAATTAATAGAACTTTTTGAGCGGAACCTGGGTTGACAACTGGCAAATTTTCATCCACTTGCTGGTTTTTAAACTCGGCACCATTTATTTTGTAGTTCAGAATCTGTTCATTGATTACTGTCCTATTCAATATCACTCCGTTATATATTTATACCTTAATATGAGCACCTTTCTTCAAATTTCAATCAATAATAACCATAAAAAAGACTTGCATTTATGTAGTACCTAATCATATTTCACAGATGTATCAAAGAATAGAATTGCGCAGCACAGAAGGAGGCCACTCGACCAATTGTGATTGGGCTGTCTGTTCGAAAGTGCCATCCATTAGTCCCACTCCCCTGCTCTTTCCCCATAGCCCTGAAAAACATTTCCCTTAGGATTTAGCTAAGTCTCTTTTGAAAGTTACCATTGAACCTGCTTCCATCACCCTATCAGGCAGCGCATTCCAGATTATATAAACCAAAGGGTCCAGAGGAGGTTCACAAGAATGATCCCTGGAATGAAGAGTTTGTCGTATGAGGAACGTTTGAGGACTCTGGGTCTGTACTTTAGAAGGATGAGGGGGGATCTTATTGAAACTTACAGGATACTGCGAGGCCTGGATAGAGTGGACGTGGAGAGGATGTTTCCACTTGTAGGAAAAACTAGAAGTAGAGGACACCATCTCAGACTAAAGGGACGATCCTTTAAAACAGAGATGAGGAGGAATTTTTTCAGCCAGAGGGTGGTGAATCTGTGGAACTCTTTGCCGCAGAAGGCTGTGGAGGCCAAATCACTGTGTGTCTTTAAGACAGAGATAGATAGGTTCTTGATTAATAAGAGGATCAGAGGTTATGGGAAGAAGGCAGGAGAATGGGGATGAGAAAAATATCAGCCATGGTTGAATGGCGGAGCAGACTCGATGGGCCTAGTGGCCTAATTCTGCTCCTATGTCTTATGGTCTTATGGTCCTCACCTTCCCCCATTGTTTTGTTGCTGGTCTCAGTTTATCGAATATGCTGTCATGTATCTCCTCCATTACTTGGTCAAAACCCCTTTGTGACTTTTGAATGCCTCTGTTAAATCTTTGCCTCACCTTCTCTATTCTATGGAAAACAACCTTAACTTTTGATGCAATGAATTGCTTGGAAAAATGGGACCATTATTTCTTTGTGGGCAGCCACTTTCAAGGACAAATGACGATGAAGAAAAATATCTGAGCTCTTTGTTTAGTTGAGTGGAAGATAATTAACTTAAAGTTGTAAAGCCAACCAGTAGCCTGTGAGATAAAGGGTGGGGTCACTAAGTAAGTGACCTACGCCTAGATTCCTCCTGCCTTGGAACAGTCTGCAATCAAAATGCCAATGTGTTGAATAATGAACCACAAGAATGTAGACTGCCAACAAAGAAAAACTCGAGAGCTGCAGTCTCAAAAGTGAGGCTCCCCCAGCCTCAATTAAACCAGGTGATAATGGTGGAGAATTATTTGGTTGAGGTGTGCAGAATTTGGTTGAGGCATTCAACATCCTGAGGGGTGAGGAGAGAGTGGGGGAGAACTGTTTCCATTGGTGGAAGGATCACGAACAAGAGGGCACAGGTTTAAGGTAAT
Organism: Scyliorhinus torazame; assembly: GCF_047496885.1. Taxonomy (NCBI): domain Eukaryota; kingdom Metazoa; phylum Chordata; class Chondrichthyes; order Carcharhiniformes; family Scyliorhinidae; genus Scyliorhinus; species Scyliorhinus torazame. The sequence continues at coordinate 13,762,721 of NC_092723.1, read as the reverse complement.
TGGCCAAAGAGGGAATATTTTATTACACGGCGAGCGGTTAGGATCTGGAATGCACTGCCTGAGACTGTGGCGGAGGCAGATTCAATCATTGTTTTTACACAAAGATTGACCAATTATGATGATTATTAAGGGGAGAAGGCGGGGGAGTGACACTAAAAGAATTGCTCCTTCACTCAGCGCAGACACAACGGGTAGATGAATGGCCTTCTGTGCTGTAACTATTCATGAATTGTTTTCCCAAATTGTAGATTCCCAATTGTGGATTCCCGCCATTCGCACTTGCGTTCAGTCCTCAGGCTGGCATGTTTTGTTCATCCAGGCTGTGTTGTGCGGGGAAATAAGGAACATATTTTTCTCATCGAAATGTCACACCTGTTGGAAGCAACGCCGTCTCTACTTATCCAACTTTCTATTATGTTTTGGTGAAATGTACATAGCTGAAAACAGACAGCTTCTCCTGCGTAGTGTACTGCTCATTGTACAGTTCTCACTGTGTTGTACATAGCTTCTTCTTTATAACACACTGCTTCACGTGGCGTGTGCACTGTATCGATGTATTGTTCAAACCATGAGTTCAAGAATTATACAAGTGTCATTCCAAATTCCACCCTCATACACACATGGGTGTATATGTGTTAATGTATATATATGTGTCTATACGTGCATTCATGTAATACATGTTGCTCAGCAGACTTCTTCAAGAAAACAAACTACGATAGTGAACAAGACTTTATACGCAGGCTTATTGTCTCAGACAAGTGGTAATGAAGTTACAGAGGACATGTAATAGATGGGAGTGTACTATATTCTTTCCCAGTTTGGTGCGGAGTTTGTTCCTGCTGGTTTTTACTTTTGATGTTTGTTTTATAAAACGCATTTGGATATTTAAAGCAGGCAGTTGTACAAAAGCGATATCTGGAGTCCGCTCTATCCTATCAATTCTATATATTCTTAATATCAGTCTCTGGGAGTATGGATCGAAGATTATGTACTTCTGTAGTACCTGGGGTTAATCATAGGTCACCGATTTCTGGAGGTAGTTGTGCAATTGGGGCATGTTGACAAATGTGTCAGTTTTAGGATTTACTTAAATAGGTGAATTGTGAATAAGGTTTCCTGACCTTCCCAAGTCACTTTGTACCCGAATCGGGATTAATTGATGGCCTTCAGTCCACAAGTTCCTTGCCTGTCCACTTGGCAGCGCTGTTTAAGGGAAAACAGGAGAAAACACTGAACAAAGGCACGCATTGTCCAGATGTTTTTAACGGTGAACAGTGCTAAATGTAGCATATGAGTAATAGCCATTCCTTTCATTGGGATCAGGGAAGTTCTACAAACTCCATGAGGAGCTTGTTCCCCTGCAGTTTTCTGTACTGACAAGAACGAACAATGAAAAACAAAAAAACACCTGATGTACTGGAATTCTACAGAGTGTAGTTTTGTAGTTGGAGTGAATGGGAAATCCATGTCAGAAAAATGAACGAGAAGGGAGCTGCTTCATTAGGATTGACACGATTGGCAGTGAATGAATCCACTGGCTTGCTCGACAGATTCTAGGCCTGAGGGGATTGTCCTACGAGAAGAGGTTGAGAAGGCTGGGTCGATATTCCCGAGTTTGGAAGAACGAGAAGCAATCCCATCAAAACATAAAACTTTCCCACAGGGCTTGACAGGGTGGATGCTGGGAGAGTGTTTTCACCAGCTGGGCGGTTTAGAACTGGGGTGGGCCGGGGCGTCACGGTCTCAGTATAAGCGGCCGTCTATTTAGGACTGAGATGAGGAGAAACGTCTTCTTTCAAATGGTTGTGAATCTTTGGAATTCTCCACCACATAGAGCTACAGATGGTCAATCACTGGATAGATTGAGTTTTATATCTGACTCTGTAACCGGTGCAAGTCTGTGCGTTATCATCTTGGTGCTCGAAATGTTAGAGAATCCCGCCCAGAACCCTCAAGTTGGACAAGCCAACTAACCCGCTCTGCCAATCGGTTAAATCACGGCTGTTCAATCTTTTTTAAAATTAATGTATGGAATGTGGGCATCCTTGGCTAGACCAGCATTTATTGCGTATCCCACATTGCCCCTAGGAGGATGGTGGTAAGCTGCCTTCTTGAACAGCTGCAGTCGCTGAGGTTCGCTAGAGGTATTCCTACCTCGAAGCAACAATCTTTAATACCCATTACCTATCTAAAATCTATCAACGCAGAGCGTTAAAATTTTCAATTGATCCCCAGCCTCAACTGTGTTTTTGAGGGAGGGTTTCAGATTTCTACTGCACAGTGGCACAGCGGTTAGCACTGCTGCCTCACAGTGCCAGGGACCCGTGTTCCATTGCGGCCTCGGGTGACTGTGCGGAGTCTGCACGTTCTCCCAGTGTCTGCGTGGGTTTCCTCCGGGTGCTCCGGTGTCCTCCCACAGTCCAAAGATGAGCATGTTAGGTGGATTGGCCATGCTAAATAATAATAATAATCTTTATTGTCACAATTAGACTTACATTAACACTGCAATGAAGTTACTGTGAAAAGTCCCTAGTTTCCACACTCTGGCGCCTGTTCGGGTACACTGAGGAAGAATTCAGAATGTCCAATTCACCTAACAAGCACGTCTTTCGGGACTTGTGGGAGGAAACCGGAGCACCCGGAGAAAACATAGATTTATTTAACATAGAATTTACAGTGCAGAAGGAGGTCATTCAGCCCATCGAGTCTGCACCGGCTCTTGGAAAGAGCACCCCACCCAAGGTCAACACCACCACCCCATTCCCATAACCCAGTAACCCCACCCAACATTAAGGGCAATTTTGGACACTACGGGCAATTTATCATGGCCAATCCACCTAACCTGCACATCTTTGGACTGTGGGAGGAAACCGGAGCACCCGGAGGAAACCCACGCACACACGGGGAGGATGTGCAGACTCCGCACAGACAGTGACCCAAGCCGGAATCGAACCTGGGACCCTGGAGCTATGAAGCAATTGTGCTATCCACAATGCTACCGTGCTGCCCTGAAAAACCCACGTAGACATGGGGAGAACGTGCAGACTCCACACAGTCACCCAAGCCGGGAATCAATCCTGGGACCCTGGTTCTGTGAAGCAACAGTGCTATCCACTGTGCTACCATGCCTCCCATTGCCCCTTAGTGTCCAAAATAGGTACAGCTTAGGTGGGGTTACAGGGATAGGACAGGGGAGTGGGCCTTGGTAGCGTGCTCTTTTGGAGGGTCGGTGCAGACTCTATGGGCCGAATGACCTCCTGCACTGCAGGGATACTACGATCCTATGATTCTTTGTGTTCAGAAAGGCTTCCTCCAATCACCTTGGAACTAGGCTATGCCCACCTTGCCCTGGATGCTTCCATCAGCTGAAATAGTTTCTCTCCGTCTATCCTATCAACCCCTTCAATCATCTTTAACAGTTCAGTTAGATCGCGCCTTAATCTGCGAAACTCGAGGGGATATGCGCCAATTCTATGGAAACAGTGCTCATAATTGAAGTCCTTGTATCATTTGGGTGAATCTGTACTGAGCCTCTGCCAAGGTGTCGAGAAGTGAACGCAGTACTTGAAACAGGATCTAACTAAAGTTTTATGTGACGGTTTATGGTGCTTTATAGGAGTTCTCAGTTAGTATCAAAACCGTCCTTATATAGCACGATGGTCACAAAATTACAAGACTCCATTCCCAGCCTGAATATTGGAGAGTTGGGTGGGCAGGTCAGTGTTTGCGATGTACATTGCGTCCAATATATCACCGTTGATTTGAATGGCTAGAACACCGGGAGAAACAAATTTTGAGCATGCTGACCTCCTCATCCCACTCCTCGATAGTTCACCCCACGGAGATAGGCTCCACACTCGAAGTTAAGGCTTGCATTTTCTGAGCTGTTTTTTTTGTTGTTGTTGTTGCTGTAAGAGGTGGTCTTATACTGAGGTCGTTTATATTGAGGGAAGCAATGTGTGCGAACAGAAATATGCAGCAAAAGATGTAGATCTGAGGTTGGTCTGAGCCGATCAGATACTCCGACCTTATATCCACCTCTGCCAGGGTGGCACAGTTAACATATTAACTCATTATTTCTGGCTTCCATCCCTGAAAGAGTGATTTGCAGCACAGGAGAGAAAACAAGTCAGAAAAAAGAAATGTCAATGTGGTGGTCTTCACTGACTAAAATAAATGGCAGTTCGGCAATTTAGTGGGCTTTGTTACCATGGAAGTGAACTCTATCGTGACGCTTCCATGTTAAGAGACATTTCAAGGAGCTTTACGTAGCAGAGGAAAAGGCTGGATTGTTATCCAGATTGACTGCGGGGTGAGAAAATAATAACGCAGAAAACAATGTTGTGGAGGAGCTAGAAGTGGGGATTCAGGGTAAAGTTTAAGGCAGTTTTGGAAGGTAGGGAAATTGGTGCCAAGGAAGTGTGATTTAGCATGGGGTGGGGAATAATGGGTGAAAGAATGATCATCATTGCAGTAGACTTATCATAGAATTTACAGTGCAGAAGGAGGCCATTCGGCCCATCGAGTCTGCACCGGCTCTTGGGAAGAGCACCCTACCCAAGCCCATGCCTCCACCCTAACCCCATAACCCAGTAGCCCCACACAACACTAAGGGCAATTTTGGACACTAAGGGCAATTTAGCATGGCCAATCCACCTAACCTGCACATCTTTGGACTGTGGGTAGAAACCGGAGCGCCCGGAGGAAGCCCACGCACACACGGGGAGAATGTGCGGACTCCACACAGACAGTGCCCAAGCCAGGAATTGAACCTGGGACCCTGGAGCTGTGAAGCAATTGTGCTAACCACCATGCTACCGTGCTGCCCAAGGTGAGGAGCAGATCAGGAGTGACAGAAGAGGAGTTCATCAGGAGTAGTGGATGAGGGTCACATCAGGAATGGTGGGTGGGTGGGTTCAGGAACAGAAGAGGAGAGGGTGCACATGGGAAAGCTGAAGGAGATGAGGTGGGTCTAGGTCATGGAAAGACTTGGGTTTGAGGAGAAGGAGGTTCAAACTGGTCTTAGTAATGTCCTGTCTGTGGTGAATGCATCACTGTAAAGACACTAGGGGTTAATGTAGGTACACTAGGACTGAGTAAACACTAGAGGGAGCACCAGAGACATCATGACACACAGACATTCAACCAATAGGTCAGTAAGATAGGACACGACCAATGGGCAGTCAAGACACACCCAGAGGTGGCACTACCACAAGGGGGCACATGTGCTCTTTCTCTTTCTATAGGCGACACTCAGAGACAGGGGCAGATCAGAGCATCACACCCACTGCATGGATTAGAGCAGACTAGTTAGTTAGATTGAGTTACTATAGCAAGATCAGCAGGAGAGTCAAACTCAAGTAGGAGAATTGTTAACTGTTCAATAAATGTGTTAAACCTATCTCCAAGTCTGAACCTTCCTTTGTCAGAGCGCACATCAAGGAAGCAGCTTATGCTACATGAAGAAGCAGAACACAACACTGTCACTGACCGGTTACAAACATGCAGAACGCAAAAACAACATCAGATTGTGTTAATGATTAGTATGCAACAATTAGGTTGCTGCAGATACAATGGCTGGTGTGTAGTACGGATGTACCCAAGAGACTGGTTTAACCTAATAGGTCAGCCTCTTCCTGGAAATGACAAAAACCTCCCAGTAGTTTGTTTCTGCCCCTTTAATAATATGACCACGCCCATCTAATACGCCATTGAAAAGGTGGGATCAGTTTCCCCCCCTGTCCACCTACCCCTCCCTTGGGCCCTGCATCTCCCGTTGAACCTCCTGCATTCAGATCCCCGGGGTAAGCCATGTTAACTCAGATCGTTTGGAACCCTTGGCAAGGAAGTAGAGCAAAGTTCTCCTGATCTGGGTCACTCCGTTTGCTTTCTAACTGTAGCTATGGTTATTTCTTGATCTAACTGTGGCTTTGATGGCCCTGTTAGCGAGCAGAGCATGGTATTGTGGGCTCGGCTTGCTCGTGGGGGTCATCAAGCAAAGCAGGGCGGAGCGAGGGAGCACAAAGACCTCCGAATAAAATAATCCAGAATTGGCAGCAATAAGTTGTAGTTGTAGAGGTTTCTGTGTGACAATCCATTTAAAATCCTGATGGATATGCACTCCACACAGCAAGGTCAGAACCCTTAATGATTACTGATGTTTGCAGGTTCCATATCAGGACAGATATCAGGATCCACTGCAGCATTACAAGGTCGATGAATTGGAGATTGACGTAAGTTGAACAAATTAATTACTGGTCTCCTTAAAAAGATTATTGCTATAGTGCTCGGCTTTGAAATGACTTGGCAGCAAGGGTTTATCAGGGATGGGATTTTAGCCATGGAGGACACTTAAATCTGCTTGGCAACGGCCTGTCACTTTGGCGAAAGAGCAGAGAGAAGGGGATAATTGCAGAACTTGAGGCAAAGAGGGGAAATATAATCCAATGGGAACAAAAGTCCGGGATGTTGGGGGTCAGTTGGGGGGATCATTTCCAACAGTAAAATCTGCCCCATTTCAAAAACAGGCAGAAGCGTTGGTCGTTTTACACACACCTCTGTTTTTCTTTCCTCTTCTGCTTAATCTGAAAGGAAATAAAGTTTTACGCTCTATCTCAGTTGGTCAATAGGCTGGTCATTGCGTAGACCATTTATACAAGATCTAAGGTTCAGTCCCACTGAGGAAACTGATTAAAGCTGGCCGGGACGTGAGAACAGCTCTCAGACTCCCGAGACTGAGGGCTGGGGGACAGTGGGCGGTGGGGAGCGTCTAGTGTTTGCCCAGGGTGTTTGCTTCCATTTGTTATCTAGTGAGCCTTCCTTGGGTAAGGCAAGCATGTGGCTATCATAGCATCAGGCCCAGTAATGAAAGCCCCACAGTTGAACAACCTGCTGCCACTCTTGGCTTTGCCTCGCAGATGAAGAAAGTTGAGCCGTCAACCATTAAGTTCGAGCCAGTGCCTTCAGGAAATGAGCAAAATCTGAGTGGTGGGGAAGCAAGATGATTTTGTTTACCTCTGTTTAACCTGCACTTCTCCCCACTCCCATTGTGTGATGTTCCTTGTTGAGTTTCTCAGGATGGATTCAAGTTGTAGAGTAGCCAAAGAACATCAAGCTATGTTATCAAACAAAGCTAATTTATTTACATTACACAAATTATGATTCAAACACGTTGCAAGGTATTAACTAATAAATAAGACTATACTTGTGCTACAGAACTCTATACTACGGATCCATCTAAATTCATACCTACTCCAAGCTTCTCCTTACTGCTTCTTACACCTTCTCCCAGAGGTCTGAGAGGCATTCCCTTTTATAGGTCTGCTCCCCAGCTCCACCTGGTGGTAGAATATAGTATCACATTAACTCTTAATGTGCCAGACATTACTCATAATGTCACACATTGGACATAAACACAACGCTAACTGAGCGGGTGAGAGTTCAGTCTGGTGACAGGCATCTGGGGATATTAGGGTGTGGGGATGATAACTATCTACGCCGACAGGAGCAGAAATATCAAAATTATCGGAATTGCTGATGGAGAGGAGAGTTAGGCAGGGGGTATAATAGGCAACCAATCCAATACTGTCAGTTACTCCCCAAATCTGAAACATTATCTGCACCATTTATAGTCACCCACCGAAAGATACATAAGCGTATACCCTTTTAAAAAAATTTATTTTATTACAGACACGGATAAAAACAGGTTACAACCAATAAAAACCCGAGAAACACACTTCCCAGCAATCAACCATACAGTCTGTACAAATGCTTCCCCCCCCCGCACGCGCGCGACAAACAGCTCTTCAAGTACGGTCACAAACATCCCCCACATTTTCTCAAACCCCTCTGTCGAGGGTTTGAACAACCCCAGTGTTCTTCAAACTTTTTTTCCGGGGACCCATTTTTACCAACCGGCCAACCTTCGGGACCCACGCCGGCCGACCTGCGCGACCCATTTTCTCTTACCTTGTTTGCTGCTGACAAAATGGAGGAAATGGTTTTGGGTCCCTTTGGCCCTCGTACACGCTCCTCCAGTGTAAACTGTTGGATGAAGGTGAAGTCTTCCGGTATCGGAAAGTATGGAGTCTCCATCTGTCCAAAGTTCTGAATTTTTTTCCTGTAAAATTTTATCAAACAAACCCCCCCGAACTTGGAAAAATAAAATACATAAAATGAGTAAAATAAATGAAAAAAATGAATAAAACTCCCCCAAACTTGGAAAAAAAATAAAATGACTGAAATAAATGAAAAATATCAAAATTAAATGAATAAAATAAATGAATAAATGAATAGAAACCATTACAGAACTTGTAAACCAAAAAGTTGCAACCGTTTAAAAAAGAATAGCGGCCGCACTGCGCATGCGCACCCGATTATCGGCGGGCATGAGCGCCGATCATCATACGTGCGTGCGCATTGCGGCCAACTTTATTTTAACATGTTCGTGGCCGCTTGCAGCCGGTGTTATGAAACGCCGGCTGCTGCGTGGGGATTTGCGTGATCGGGAGCGCCGAGGACAATGGCTCCGCGACCCTCCCGACACCCACCCGTGATCCACCCGCGAGTCACGCCCCCGACTTTGAAAAACACTGCCGTAACTCATACTTCTCCAACCGCAGGAAGTCGTACAGGTCACCCAACCAAACCGCTACCCCCGGTGGCGATGCCGACTGCTACTCTAGTAAAATTCACCGCCGTGCAATCAGAGAGGCGAAGTCCACGACGGCCTTCCTCCTCTCCATGAGCTCCGGCTTCTCTGAAACCCCAAATATCGCCACCAAAGGGTCCGGTTCCACTCCCTCCTCCACTGTCCTAGCTAAGATGTGGAGATGCCGGCGTTGGACTGGGGTGAGCACCGTAAGAAGTCTTACAACACCAGATTAAAGTCCAACAGGTTTGTTTCGATGTCACTAGCTTTCGGAGCGCTGCTCCTTCCTCAGGTGAATGAAGAGGTATGTTCCAGAAACATATATGTAGACAGATTCAAAGATGCCAGACAATGAAATGAAATGAAAACCGCTTATTGTCACAAGTAGGCTTCAAATGAAGTTACTGTGAATACGAGCATTAGCAGGTGATTAAATCTTTACAGATCCAGAGATGGGGTAACCCCAGGTTAAAGAGGTGTGAATTGTGTCAAGCCAGGACAGTTGGTAGGATTTGCGTCAATGCCAGATTCATCAGTCGCATTCATAAGACAGCCCCGAAGGTCACCCAAGCACAACACAATGCCATCCGCGCTCTCAAGACCAACCGCAGCATCGTCATCAACCCAGCAGACAAAGGAGGGGCCACTGTCATACTGAACAGAACGGACTACTGCAAAGAAGTATACCGACAACTGAACAACCAAGAACACTTGGTTACACTTGGAACAAGTTACCCGCAGATCCGACCAAGGAACACATCCGCCAACTTAACAGACTGATCAAGACCTTGGATCCAGATCTTCAGAGCACCATACGTGCTCTCATCCCACGTACTCCCCGCACTGGAGATCTCTACTGCTTCCCGAAAATACATAAGGCCAACACACGAGGCCGTCTTATCGTTTCAGGCAATGGGACCCTGTGTGAGAACCTCTCTGGCTACATCGAGGGCATCTTGAAACCCATCGTACAAGGTACGCCCAGCTTCTGTCGCGACACGACGGACTTCCTACAGAAACTCAGCACCCATGGAGCAGTTGAACCAGGAACATTCCTCGTCACAATGGACGTCTCGGCACTCTACACCAGCATCCCCCATGACGACGGCATTGCTGCAACAGCCTCAGTACTCAACACCGACAACTGCCAATCTCCAGACGCAATTCTGCAACTCATCCGCTTCATTCTGGATCACAATGTCTTCACCTTCGACAACAAGTTCTTCATCCAGACGCATGGAACAGCCATTGGGACCAAATTCGCACCCCAATATGCCAACATCTTCATGCACAAGTTTGAACAAGACCTACTCACCGCACAGGACCTTCAACCGACGTTATACACCCGATACATCGATGACATTTTTTTCCTTTGGACCCACAGCGAAGAATCACTGAAACGACTACATGATGACATTAATAAGTTCCATCCAACCATCAGACTCACCATGGACTACTCTCCAAAATCAGTTGCATTCTTGGACACACTCGTCTCCATCAAGGACGGTCACCTCAGCACTTCGCTTTACCGCAAACCCACGGATAACCTCATGATGCTCCACTTCTCCAGCTTCCACCCTAAACACATTAAAGAAGCCATCCCCTATGGACAAGCGCTCCGTATACACAGGATCTGCTCACACAAGGAGGAGCGTAACAGACATCTACGGACGTTGAAAGATGCCCTCGTACGAACGGGATATGGCGCTCGACTCATCGATCGACAGTTCCAACACGCCACAGCAAAAAAACGCACCAATCTCCTCAGAAGACAAACATGGGACACAACCGACAGAATACCCTTCATCGTCCAGTACTTCCCCGGAGCGGAGAAACTACGACATCTTCTTCACAGCCTTCAACACATCATCAATGAAGATGAACATCTTGCCAAGTTCATCCCCACACCCCCACTACTTGCCTTCAAACAACCGCGCAACCTCAAACAAACCATTGTTTGCAGCAAACTACCCAGCCTTCAGAACAGTGACCACGACACTACACAACCCTGCCATGGCAATCTCTGCAAGACGTGCCAGATCATCGACATGGATACCATTACACGTGAGAATACCACCCACCAGGTACGCGGTACATACTCGTGCGACTCACAGTTGTCTACCCCATACGCTGCAGGAAAGGATGTCCCGAAACGTGGTACAGTGGCGAGACCATGCAGACGCTGCGACAACGAATGAACGGACATCGCGCGACAATCACCAGGCAGGAATGTTCCCTTCCAGTCGGGGAACACTTCAGCAGTCTAGGGCATTCAGCCTCTGATCTCCGGGTAAGCGTTCTCCAAGGCGGCCTTCAGGACGCGTGACAACGCAGAATCGCCGAGCAGAAACTTATAGCCAAGTTCCGCACACATGAGTGCGGCCTCAACCGGGACCTGGATTCATGTTGCATTACATTCATCCCCCACCATCTGGTCTGCAAAATCCTACCAAATGTCCTGGCTTGACACAATTCACACCTCTTTAACCTGGGGTTCCCCCATCTCTGGATGTGTAAAGATTTAATCATGTGCTAATGCTCGTATTCCAAGCATTGTCTGGCATCTTTGAATCTGTCTATATATATGTTTCTGGAACATGCCTCTTCATTCACCTGAGGTAGGAGCAGCGCTCCGAAAGCTAGTGACATCGAAACAAACCTGTTGGACTTTAACCTGGTGTTGTAAGACTTTTTACTATCCTAGCTAAGACCGCGAACACTCCCGCCCAGAATCTTCCCATTTTTCGCAACCCCAAAACATGTGCGCATGATTCGCTGGACCCCGCCCACACCTCTCATACTCCTCTGTTACCCTCTGGAAGTACCCATTCACTCTCGCCCGAGTCATATGCACCCTGTGCACCACCTTAAACTGTATCAGGCTCATCTGGACTCAATGTATCGAGGGATGACAGACAATACTGCATGGTCCAGCCCCTCACTGACACAGTTTGAAACTGCCTGAAAAATATTTTTGTTAAATGTATCCCTGCCCGATGGTGAAGTCTGGAACTAATCACAGATCCTTATCTTGATAGTAGGTTTATTCACAGGATGTAGCATTACACATCTCTACCTCTTACCCACTAACGCTCTAATGTCCTAGCAGTACCTTTTTATAGACTTTTCAGCAAACGAACAAATGAATTAATTAAAGAATGGTCGAGGTACTTTAACTAAAACCAAAAGTTTGAATGGAAACTTATAAAATTAGAGTGTCGTTACCGGGGCTGATGATGCACTCCAAACCCTGGAGCATCCCCTCATTGCCTCAGTGTGCACAATGCACTCTCTTGCCAAGGCTCCTGGGCATGGACATAACTGCGGAAGTCCCTTTTTGCATGCACTCAAGATACTTAATCAGTGTATACTCTCCTGCAGTTCACCCTTAACAAAAATACAATTAATGTGACATTAACAATCTTCACCCAATCTGATCATTTATAGCAGGAACTATTTCCGTAGAGAAACTTGTCAGCTTGTCGAGTGAGCCAATGTCGAGCGGGGTTATTTGATTGTGTTCTGATGCCTGCAAGGTTTGCAAATGTTTGGCTCAACGCCAATCTCTGTCAGAAGTGTAACTGAAAGTTCACATCATTTTCCTTATTTTTCTCTGGGCGACAGAAATTACTGGGAAGGCTTTGCGAGCAGAGCAAGAACCAACGGGAACAGGAAAAGTGGGTCCTGCAACTTCGAAAGGAGAAGGTACTGTTAATGCTTTTCACACCCTGGATCCGGTGGTGTCCTTTGGTTGTTCAAATTAATATTATCAAGGTTGTAGTGTTGCTACAAAGAAGATGCAGACTTCGTACTAAATCAAAGCTAATTTATCTACACTATGGTATAAATTGTGAATTCTTAAGTATGCCGGAAAAAGAATTAGATTAAATAATTACAATACACAGAACTACTGAAAAACACAACTGTCTCCAACCCTCTCTACTAACTCACTCCCAAGATCATGTAGACCACCCTGTGGCACATGAGATGTGCTCTTACTCCATCTAGGGGCTGGATGCTGTAATTACACACTACTCTACATGATCATTCATATATACAAAGATGATATACTCAATATCATTACAGATACTCTCCTCATTTTCACCATCTAGAATCAATGCTATTGGAGGCCGCTCACTCCGTATAGCCCTTCATGCTTTATCTGCCCAGTGTCCTGGTAATTTTCAACATATCCAGGGATCGAAATGTATTTGGTTAGGTTGTGGGTCCCTGGCAGGTTGACCTTGGAGGCCGTTGCAATAAACACTTCAATAGGTTGTGGTTTGAGGCTAAACAAGTTTGTTAAGCAGTAAATGGGCAAATGAACGGAAACAGCGATATATTATGGAGCTTTGACAAAGAGCCATCCAGGCTCGAAACGTTATCCCCGCTCCCTCCCCACAGACGCTGTCAGACCTGCTGAGGTTTTCCGGCATTTTCTGTTTTTGTTTCAGATTCCAACATCCACAGTAAATTGCTTTTGTTTAATATTACCCATCTATTGTACTCGCCAACTAAACTGTTTCTGCTTGAACAATCAAAAATGACAAGCAGTCATGTCAGCTGTGTTAAACTGCAAAATAACCTGAATATTAACTGTTGGTCTGCTATTTTGTCCAGGGAGCCGTTATGCTATCTTACTCGATGGGCCGAATGGCCTCCTTCTGCGCTGTAATCCTATGATCCTATGATGATTCTATGATACTCTTTCTACCTAGTTTACTCTTTCTCTGCCCTCCTCTCTTTATCTCTCTCTAAATATCCCTCGTTCTCTCTTTACCCTTTTCTCTTTCTCCATCCTCTCTCCCTTTTTTTTATATCTCATTCTCTCTCTCAGCTCCAGGCAGATTCCCTATTTTAAATATGACAGAGCCTGCATGAACTACAGCAAATAGAACACATGACCAAAAGCAAAGTGTCTCGGGAAATGCAGGATCGTTTCTCCAGCAAGGTGCAGTTAGCAGAGGGTAGTTACATAATACAAATGATGTGTGTATATTTCGTGTCGTCACTTATAGCAGTGTAGTCTCCAGGCATGAATATTGGGGAGAATTACCCAATCACTCCACTCTGGTTGGAGCTTGTTTGGCTGCGCAAGGCCACACCATATGTATTGCAACTGTGTCCTTTTTTTCTATTGAAGATCTTAAATCTCCCCTCTGACTCCCATCCATCCCAGAAAGCTGACTGTAGCACTCACTGTGTGTAAGCATGAAGAAGGTGCGTTTTTACATGACAGTTAAACCTGATGCAACGCGTTTTCCTTCTTTCCTCCAGGAATCTCTGGAAAATGCCTTGGAAAAAACCCACCGGGAGATGGAGATGTATCACAACCAGCCTGCCTACACTGAGAAACTTGTGCAGAAAAAGGAGTCGCTACAGAATCAGCTGATCAACATTCGCGGGGAGCTCTCGCAAGCAACCACGGTAAGGGGGGCAGTGTCACACCAAGGTCACGAGGGAAGCAGTGGCACTTTACCTGCAAGGCTGGACTGCCCTGGCATTTGAAAGAAGCTGGGCGTTTGTCCCGTCGAGTGAGTTGAGAAGGAGCACGGGGTCTGCAGACTGATGCAGGCAGTGGCGTGTTGCTGGGAGCTGATACCTTGCCTGGTTGGCTGGGGGGGGGGGTTATAAGGCACCCATTAATTACGGAATGTACTTGATTATTTATTGATTCTTTAAGCGTTGAGATAAAAAAAGGTATTGACTTGTGTTCTGGTCCTGCTTTGTGCGTTGCATGCATTTTTAGGCCTTTGCAAACACAAAGATGGAGTGCGATGCCCTCAAAATGGAACTGTCCATCATTCACAATGACTTATGGGAGCAGCTGAACGGCCCCATGGGAATGCAGGTAACACTGCCATAAAATCGTTAGAAAAGGTAAACTGGTAAAATAATCAATTATCTTCCACGCTGAGGAAAAGTTGAGGAAACAAACAAAAGAGATTAGCCCATTCATCTTCTCACCCAGCCTAATTCCTCCTGATGAAGCCGAACCTGAACAATCACACTCTCAATCATCTTGCATTTCGCTTCATAGCACTTTCTGTTCCCGTGGAGGAAGCTAATCGAGGGTTTGGTTTCACTTGTTGGATGTTGAGGCCTGGTAAACAAATCTGACTTGGGACGTGTGTCAATCTTTCAGGACGAGCTGGGCTACAAGCACATTCAGAAGGAGCTGTGGAAAATCCAAGACATGATGGAGGGACTGCGAAAGACCTATCCCGACCGAATTACAACGGAACCCGTCAAGCAGAATGGTACGGCATTCCCGGGAATTATACATGGCCGTTCCATTACTCTTACAGTCAGATAGCGCGGGGGGAGTGTGTTGGTGAAGGGTGAGCTCACTGCTGGCCAATATTAATATACAATAGAATTTTTATTATTTGTCACAAGGATGCTTACATTAACACTGCAATGAAGTTACTGTGAAAAGCCCCTAGTCGCCACACTTCGGCGCCTATTCGGGTACACGGAGGGAGAATTCAGAATGTCCAATTCACCTAACAGCACGTCTTTCGGGACTTGTGGGAGGAAACCGGAGCACCCGGAGGAAACCCACGCAGATACGGGGAGAACGTGCTGACTCCCCACAGACAGCGACCCAAGCCGGGAATCGAACCTGGGACCCTGGGGCTCTGAAGCAACAGTGCTAACCACTGTGAGGGATAACCAATTTACCAACTCGCTTCCAAAAATACTTCAACAGTTGCTGACTTGCCCCTGAATTCAAGACAAGAGCTCCTATTGCAGTTGGGTAGCGTGTGTCTTATGGACCCTGTTTCAAAATCCATGGAATATTGGATAGATTATATGCATGGGGCGGGTTGGTGGAAAGAATATTAATGTTAAATTATAGTTGAGTTTGTTTTTCCAATCGCAATTCTTTTGTCTTTCTGCAGTGCCCGGTGCCCAGATGGGCACCTTCAGCTCAAACAGCCCTGCCAGCCCCCTCAGCTCCAACAGCCTCATCAGTCCCATGAGTCCCTTCTCGCCCATCTCCGAATCGCAGTTATCAGCTCAGCAAATAGCCAATGAGGTAAGCGGGGAGAGCAACACGGTGATTCCCGACCCGTGACGGACAAACCTAAACCCGATTCATCTACTGGAATGCCGTGTTTTGATGACATTGCTAAAGCTCTGGAAAGGACGGCGTACTAGAAGCTAATTGTTATTCGCTTGTCTCATTTCCATCTGGCTGTTTAACAGCCTCACGTGTTCGGATTCAGTTCCCTTATACTGCTAACCAGTGATAATTGGTGTTCAACCAAAAAATGGAAAAGTAATTAGAATGAATGAGATATCAGGCCTGACATAAATTGTAGTTAAGACCTTGTCTTAGCAACCGGGTCCTGATGTTGAGATATCCTCTTGTATCTTACAGATTTATCGTTAAGTAGAACAGGTAAACATTCAAACAATCTGCAACAGATGATGCACAGGGACCAGCTGAAGGGTTGAGGTGTACAAGGAATCAAGGGCTAGGAAAATGCCATTTGGCCTATCAAGCACACTTCTGCCAATCGCAGATCCAACTCTTATCGCATTGAACCTCCTGAAGGAAAGTTAAGCCTAGATACTTCTTGATGGCCCAAAACTAATCAAGCAAAAAAAACAATGCTGATCCCATCTCTACGTTTCAACGCGGCCTGCTGTCCCCAAAGTCATCATTGATCTTCCCGACCCCCCCCCCCCACTCCCCACTCCCTTCACTCCCCACACCTAGCAACAGAGGACCAATTCACCGTGTCCAGTAAATTGTTTGTTATCTCTACTAATTGTTAGAGCCCCTGCGGTACAGGGCCAAACATTGAATGAGTTGATGGTCTCACCTTCCACTGTTGCTTGTCCACTTCCATCACTCTTGTGAATGGGGAATGAAAGATCCTTCTAATGGTGATTGATTTTGTGTCCTCCGTTCATAAGTAAACCAGGATATACGAGAGCAAAGGAGCATAAGAAAGAAAACAAATCAATTAAAGAGTTATTGAAGAAACAAAGGAATGGAATGCCGTTAAAGAGGAACTAATCCCAATCCTGTAACAAGCCAAACAGCAATTGGGCAAATTATCCCAGCGTTCCTGGGGTGTATGTCACCTTTTAATTCTGAGTCTGTACAATATTTTGTTGGCAGTCCTCCAGGTTACTCTTGTGTGTTTTTGTTGTACTAACAGGCAGGAGACTGGATGAGTAGTCTGCCCTCTCACCTCCAATACCTTGGTCAGGATTTTGGTAGGGATTTGTGGGGCCTACCCAACACAAAATGATGGGGTGCACGTTTCCTTCACCTGTGTAAGGATGGAATCAATTTGCGGGGAAACAGTTCCAACCCAATTTCTACTGGGAATCAGTAACCACGCCACGCACATTAAATTGGAGTGCAGAAGCTCTGGACATCGTGAAGTGGTTCCAGAGGAACTGCAAGGTTTCCGTCTCCATTGATTTATGCCCCTGTGCTTTTCCATTTCTGTTTTCTACGAAAAGATGAGATCCCTGGCACTGTCTTATAGAAACTTGGACGAGAAGTCCTGGGGGGTGGGTGCCAACATTTGCAAGGGTTCCCCACGTGAAAGAGTCTGAAAACCGCTGTTGCCTGGCATGTTAGGAAGCCACTGCTTGTAGAACATGTTGCTAGAGAGTGGGAAGCAGCTTTACTCCGAACTGGCTCGTGCAATACTTACCTTGTGCTCCAACTGGGTTCAAAGTTGAGGATTGTGTGAGCAACAGTGGAGGCACGATAATTTGCCTAGGCAGCATTCTGCTGACCTCTGCCCAGTGAACACAGCTCAGAAGCATGGAGGGTGGGTGACGGTTGAGGATAGAATGAAGTTCAATTGTAATGCCCCAGTGTTCAAGTAGCCACGTACACTTTGTGGCAAGGCTTGGAACACGATGACACCAGGTGACTGCCCGGTGGCCAAGAAAACAAACCCCAGGATGTCAGCAACCTTCAGTAAGAAAGAAGAAAAGTGTTTCGAGTCCCATGCCAGCCACCATGCACATCAATGATTAAAGATTCGCCAAAATACAACCCAGGTTTTCAGTATTATGAGCTGCACCCTGTAGCTTCATTTCAAAGGGGGAGGCCCTCTAAAGACTAACGTCCTCTTACTCACTCACTGTCTTCCTGGCTTTGCAGTTACTCTTTATGCTTTGCTCGCTCTTTGTCTCAGGAAACCCGCCCACCTCGACCTCCCCTTCCGCAGTCCTACCTACCGCAAGGGCCGTTGCCCGTAGTCCCTCCACTTCCCACTGAGAGCAGCCTCTGGGCCTACTCTATCGAGGACATCTGGGAGCAGGCGGAGAAAGGGAAGACAGCCTTGGACATGAAGAGAATTGAAGGAGGCACGGCAGTAAGTGGCTGGCCAGGCCACTGTCTACATCAGTCCCAAGTCTTGTGGTTTCGCATCTGTTTCAGTCCTGCGCATGTGATTCTGAGGCATGAAATAAGTAAGATACAAATGAATGAAATGCAGCACGGGCCCTAAGTTTTTAGTCAGGTAGGTAAGCATTTGATTGCACGGACATGGCACAGTGATGTTTTGGCCCAGTATCTCTGTATAACCCCAAGAAAGGTTTGCTATACACAGGGCAATGCCGACTCTTTAAAGTTCTTAATGTGATTGCAGACTATTACTTGGAGAGTCACTCTGGCATAACAACAATGACTTTCATTTATATAGCACCTTTAACGTAGTAAAACATTCCCAAGGCGCTTCAAAGGACCGTAAGCAAACGCAAATTGAAACTGAGTCGCATCAGGAAACATTGGGAAGAATGAACGAAAGCTTTGTCAAAGCGGTAGATTTTAAGGTGCATCTTATAGCAGGGAGAAAGAGAAACCGAGCGGTTTAAGGAGGGAGTTCCGCACACTAGAGCCTCGGCAGCTTAAGGCAGTGCAGCGGGGGGTGATGCAAATCAAGAATGCACCAGAGTTGGAGGAGTGCAGAGAGTTTGAAGGGGTTGTACGATTGGAGGACGTTACAGAGTTAAGGTGATTGTGAGGTCTTGGAGGGCTTTGAAAACAAGGATGAAGAATTTAACATTGTGGCATTGCTGGGTCAAGAGCCAGTGCAGGTCAGAGAGCATAGGGGTGACAAATTTGTAATCGGAAACTCCTTATTTCATGCCTCTTTGTTGTAGCCAGTGTGTTGTAGTTTGGTGTATTCCTTTTGAACTTAATATGTGACTTATCAAACGTTGGGCTTAATATCATACTCTACCATTGCACAGGGCGGTTCGATCTGTTTAGTGGGGGGGGGGGGGGGGGGGGGGGTCACTGTACTGGGTGTTGCTCACTACATTTGAGATGTATTGGCAGCGGCTCATCACCAGATCATCACCAATGGTCACTAGAGGTGGGAGGCCAAAAGAACAGTGCAGTTGTCGACTTTATCCAACACTTTAACAGTGCAGTTGTCGACTTTATCCAACACTTTATCCAACACAGCTTTGCTGCTCTTCCTCCACTACTAACTTCTGCCTTGATAGGAACAGAATAAGATGTGCAGGGTAGTGGCTTGGCCACGCTAAAGTGTCCCTCAATTAGAAATTGTTTTTTTTTTAATATATAAAATAAATTGGTCATCTTTAGAAAATGGTAGTGGGCGGCCTGTAAGGTGCACAGACACTCTATAGATTAGCAAGTTGCTCCACTGCACAATCGGCAAATTTCACTTTACTTGTACACAGAGTGGAGGTTGATAAACCAAAGGAAATAGTTACCACTGAGTGAGATATACAGGTGTCCTTTCTCGGCCAATATTCGGCCATCAGAATTGGACTTGCTGCAGCAGAGGGACGCACTGGGTTGGAATGCGATCGTTTTTGCTTTGCGAAATGTATTTCTTGTCCAGTTCAGTTGGGGAGAGGAAGGTCTCAAGTTGCCAAAGTCACCCCGTGAATCTTGACAATGATTCTCAGCAGTGGTGATGCTCCCATGGTCAAATAGCCAAGCCTAATACTATAGCCTTGACACAGATCCATTTCCGACAAGGGTCAATGGATCAAAGGCTGATTGTTGAGTACCCCCCCCCCCCGGCTTCACCCACCCCAAACAATCCAGGGGCACTGATAGCGATAGCCACCTGGCACTCGGCTGCCATCAACTGACTTTGTCCAGACATGTGTTGAACTGGTGATCTTCCTGATCTGGATGGTTCCGCCGCCACTCATTATGTACCCTGGGCAAGGGTGCTCTCTTCCTTTTTCACTGCATTGATGGTCTGAGTCTCAGTGTATTTGCACAGGTGGTAAGGACTATGAATCCTGTCAGGATTTGCCAGGAAGGGAAAGATGTTCCTTCTGCTTAAAGAGAACACATTCCCAGTTGTCCTTGTTGATATTTGCAAGCACTCTTAATTGTTTAAGATGCAGAGATAGTTGGGTAAGGCTGCAATACTCCAGCACATTGACTGACCACTTTAAGCAATGCAGCTGTAAACAGGGAGCTTGCTTTCTGCATAGTCGGATTTTACAGGGATTTTCCTTCTATCGTTTTAAAGAAGATCTTACAATATGGATGCATAGACTTGGAGTCTGGCCTGTTCCCCACCACCAACCCCAAATTTTGGGACCCTTCATTCGCTGGTCAAGACGTTGACCAAGTTTCAATGGAGTAGGGGGTCATGGCACCACTCTCTTTCAACCCCACCCACTGCCCTCTTTCCTTTTCCCCGGTTGGTTATCGCCAAGGGCTGGGACCTCGAGTCACACCTCGGATATCTCGGAGCTGATGTTTCACCTTGTTTGTCCCCGTGCAGAAATTAGGTCTGGAGAGTTCCAGGAAGGAAAGCCGGCCGGGGTTGCAGACCAGCTCCGAGAGTACCAAGGGACAGAGCAAGCAAGAAGCAGAAGCTGAGAAACAGAACAAAGGTACGAATCTGCAAGAGCTCAGTGCGCGTGTGTGTCTCTGCGGTTCAGGGGATCATGCGTTTAGTATCCAGATTGATTAAACCTGGAGCAATGTTTGTGCACCTTTGCAACGGAACCTTAAATAACGTCTCTGACAGGTTCAATATCCAGTCAAAATAAGAACATAAAAGCATAAGTAGGCCATTCGGCCTTCTGTTCTGCCATTCAGTTAGATCATGTTTGATATTCTACCTCAACACCACCTTCCCGCACAATCACCATATCCCTTGATGTCATAGAATCATAGAATTTACAGTGCAGAAGGAGGCCATTCTGCCCATCCAGTCTGCAACGGCCTTAAGAGCACCCTATTGAAGCCCACGCCTCTGTGCCATCCCAATATCCTGACCTAACCTTTTGGACACTAAGGGCAATTTATCCTGGCCAATCCACCCAATCTGCGCATCTTTGGACTGTGGGAGGAAACCGGAGCACCCGGAGGAAACCCACGCACACACGGGGAGAACATGCAGACTCCGCACAGACAGTGACCCAAGCCGGAATCGAACCTGGGACCCTGGAGCTGTGAGGCAACAGAGCTAACCACTGTGCCGCCTTGCCGCCCACAGCAGTCATTGGTATTGTCATTGGTAGCTAGAAATCTATCAGTCTCTGCTTCGAACATACTCAGTGACTCAGTGTTTGGGGGAGAGAATTCCAAAGATTCACCATCCACTCTCTGAAGAAAGTCCTCCTCACCTCAGTCGAAAATGGCCTACCTCTCATTCTGAAACTGCGCCCTGTGGTTACCAACTCCCCAACCAGGGGAAACATCCTTCCTGCCTCGACCCTGTTCCGCCCTGGAGGAATCCTTTTACACTTCAATGGGATCACCCCCTCATTCTGCTAACCCCTGGCGAATACTGACCCAGACTCCACTCAGGACAACCCCGCCATCACAGGTATTAGTCTGGTATCGAGGGATTAGTCTGGATTAGAATGATTCCAGTTGTTCAATAAAAGTTTAAAAACGTGCTGCTTTTTTTCAAACCCTCTCTCCGATAATCATAAAATACTTTGTGAGAGCAAGGTCATTTTGCATTTACATAGCGCCTTTGATATAGGACAATACACCAAAGCACTTTATAAAAGCCTTATCAAACACAATTTGACACCACGTCATTTAAAGTGATATTAGGACAGGTGGCCAAAAGCTTTGTTGAAGAGAGAGGTTTGAAACACGTGTGCAGCACGGTAGCATAGTGGTTAGCACAATTGCTGCACAGCTCCAGGGTTCCAGGTTCGATTCCCGGCTTAGGTCACTCTTTGTGCGGAGGCTGCACGTTCTCCCCGTGTGTGCGTGGGTTTCCTCCGGGTGCTCCGGTTTCCTCCCACAGTCCAAAGATGTGCAGGTTAGGTGAATTGGCCATGCTAAATTGCCCTTAGAGTCCAAAATTGCCCTTAGTGTTGGGTGGGGTTACTGGGTTATGGGGATAGGGTGGAGGTGTGGGCTTGGGTAGGTGCTCTTTCCAAGAGCTGGTGCAGATCGATGGGCCAAATGGCCTCCTTCTGCACTGTAAATTCTATGATAATCTATGAAACACCATCATAAAACAGGGGACAGGTCAGGAAACAGAGAGGGTTCAGGAAGGTGATCCAGAGCTTAGGGCCACCAGTGTAGGGGAGATCCAAATTGGAAATTGTAGAAACGAAGGAGCGTAGATATATCGGAGGGTGTAGGGCTGGATGAAATATCGGAGGTAGGGAGAACTGGGACTGTTTGGTGAGAATAAGGACACAGGCGGCAGAATATTGGAGAAGTTTACAAGTGGGACACCAGTCCAGGAGTGCTTTGGAATAGCCAAGTCTAGCAGTAACAGCGGCATTAACGAGGTTCTTTGCAGAAGATAAGCTGAGGCAGGGGTGAGGTTACATGATGTTATGGGCGGGGAATTAGGCACTTTTATTGATACCCAGGGTTAGCTTCACAGCTGAGTATAGGGTAATGTATCAGCCTCGGTAGCACTCTCGCCTTTAAATTAGAAGGTTGAGGGTTCAAAGTCCCACTCTAGATGTTGAGCACATAATCCAGTCTGACACTCCAATGCTGTTTTATGGGGGCATCGCAGTGTAGAAGTGCTGTCCTTCGGATAAAATGTTAAACTGAGGATCCATTTCCATTATTTCAAAGAGAAACAACAAATTGTCCTTGTCAAGTTCTCTGGGATGCCCTGAGGACACGAAAGGTGCTATAAAAATGCAAGTCTCGCTCTTGCAACCTCTCTTTCACTTTGTTGTCTCTCTTTGCTGGCATCTGCATGCTAAAGTTCATTGAAGGCCAAAGTCTTTCAGAAGGATCATTCCAGGTGTGGTACTTTTACTTTACATTATAATATACCTCATAACAAAATGTAGTATGAGGATAGGGCTAGCCACCCCATACAGCTTGCTCCAATATATAAACTTAATAAATACCCTCGCTGGAGCATTGAATTCTCCTAGCTTTTTGTTTTACTCGTTCATGGAGGTGGGCGTCGCAGGCAGTGCCAGCATTTATTGCCCATCCCTAATTGCCCTTGAGGGGGCAGTTAAGAGTCAACCACATTGCTGTGGGTCTGGAGTCACATGTAGGACAGACCAGGTAAGGACGGCAGATTTCCTTCCCTGAAGGACATTAGTGTTCCGGATGGGTTTTTACGACAATCGACAATGGTTTCATGGTCTTCACTAGACCTTTTAATTCCAGATTTCAATTGAATTTAAATTTCACCATCTGCCGTCCTGGACTGAGAGAGTGGTGTGTGTGTGGGAGTACTCTCTTGGTTAGGAGAGAGATGGGTAGAAATGTTTTAGTCCACAGAAGCAGTGCCTCAGACCAGCTAAATTCTAGAGTGACATAAATGGTGCAAGTCAAGAGCTCTGAGGTCGGCCTGTCACATCCCAACTGAAGGATGCTGATTGCCCACTCATTGCAATGACAGATACATCACAATGAAAAGCACATTTGCATTCAACAGTCGATGGCAGCTGTGAGCCCGAGAAAGCAAATTCCACTGTGGCAGCTGATTCTAATAAGCCGCATGCCCAGGAGTGGGCACTGTGATGCCCAGGATCAATGGAGTGTCTGACACACTCACCTCTCCCAACTTCCCTGTAGCCTTCTAAATCTTCCCTCTTAAGCACCTCAAGGCATTTTCTGCGGTGGAACCAAGACAAAAAATGTTTTTTGTCATAATTGCCTCTTGAACTCATGCATGGTGATGCACTGCCAGACAGTTTGTCTCCAAACCACACACCAGCCTGAGCTGGAAGTATATCGGCAGTTCCTTCACTGTCACTGGGCCAAAATCCTGGAACTCCCTCCCTGACAGCATTGTGGGTGTACCTGCTCATCAGGGATTGCAGCGGTTCAAGAAGGCAGCTCAACACCACCTTCTCCAGAACAATGAGGGATGGGCAGTAAACACTGCTGCTGCACCCACATCCCATGACAGAACTAATTTTTAAAAATTGCTCTTTGCTACAATGGCCCTTGCTGGTAACTTATTGAACACATGTATAATCCTTTGAATTAAAAAGAGTTTGCTTCACCATAGAATTCCTACAGTGCAGAAGGAGGCCATTCGGCCCATCGAGTCTGCACCGACCCTCTGAAAGATCATCCTACCTAGGCCCATGCCCCCACCCTATTCCTGTAACCTCACCTAACTTGCACATGCCTGAACACTTAAGGGCCAATTTAGCGTGGCCAATCCAATTAACCTGCACATCTTTGGACTGTGGGAGGAAACTGGAGCACCAGGCGGAAACCCACGCAGACACGGGGAGAACGTGCAAGCTCCACACAAACAGTCACCCCCAAGGCTGGAATTGAATCCTTATTTTCTATAAGGTGAAGACGGGAGCTCTGCTCAGCTTGACTACTTTCTCCAGTCTCACTGATCTCGATACCAAGGTCACACACCTTCACCTTGCCACAAACCTTTTCAGGTTTGATGTAGCAAAGGGTGTGTAGTTCGAGCGTTGTCCAGTTTAACCCCTTCTCTAGTTAGCTTGACCCATTGTCCTGGGTCCAAAATCTTGAGCACCTGAGGCAGGCTGATACTTTAGTGCAGCATTGAGGGGTACGATCCATCTTCATGTGACTATCCAAGATCCAGTGGCATTATTTGAAGAAGGGTAGGAAAGTTCTCCTGGCCAACATTGAGCTTTCCACCGATACCACAAAGTTAAATCAACCAGTTACTCATTGCAATGTGTTTTGTGGGATTGCTGCGCATGTTCAGGCTGTGGGTACCTACAAAATTCCCCTTAGTGCACTGGAAAGTAAATGTACAGCTGTGAGGCAGAAGTAGATTGGGGGCGGATGTTTGTGGGCAAATCAACATCTGACATGTGGCAGGCTTTCAAGTGTAAGTTGAAAGGAATTCAGGACCGGCATGTTCCTGTGAGGAAGAAGGATAAATACGGCAATTTTCGGGAACCTTGGATATCGAGAGATATTGTAGGCCTCGTCAAAAAGAAAAAGGAGGCATTTGTCAGGGCTAAAAGGCTGGGAACAGGCGAAGCCTGTGTGGAATATAAGGAAAGTAGGAAGGAACTTAAGCAAGGAGTCAGGAGGGCTAGAAGGGGTCTCGAAAAGTCATTGGCAAATAGGGTTAAGGAAAATCCCAAGGCTTTTTACACGTACATAAAAAGCAAGAGGGTAGCCAGGGACAGGGTTGGCCCACTGAAGGATAGGCAAGGGAATCTATGTGTGGAGCCAGAGGAAATGGGCGAGGTACTAAATGAATACTTTGCATCAGTATTCACCAAAGAGAAGAAATTGGTAGATGTTGAGTCTGGAGAAGGGTGTGTAGATAGCCTGGGTCACATTGAGATCCAAAAAGACGAGGTGTTGGGTGTCTTAAAAAATATTAAGGTAGATAAGTCCCCAGGGCCTGATGGGATCTAACCCAGAATACTGAAGGAGGCTGGAGAGGAAATTGCTGAGGCCTTGACAGAAATCTTTGGATCCTCACTGTCTTCAGGTGATGTCCCATTGGTGGAATTGCGGATAGCGATGAGGACTGTCAGAGGATACAGCAGGATTTAGATTGTTTGGAGACTTGGGCGGAGAGATGGCAGATGGAGTTTAATCCGGACAAATGTGAGGTAATGCATTTTGGAAGGTCTAATGCAGGTAGGGAATATACAGTGAATGGTAGAACCCTCAAGAGTATTGAAAGTCAAAGAGATCTAGGAGTACATGTCCACAGGTCACTGAAAGGGCCAACACAGGTGGAGAAGGTAGTCAAGAAGGCATACGGCATGCTTGCCTTCATTGGCCGGGGCATTGAGTATAAGAATTGGCAAGTCATGTTGCAGCTGTATAGAACCTTAGTTAGGCCACACTTGGAGTATAGTGTTCAATTCTGGTCGCCACACTACCAGAAGGACGTGGAGGCTTTAGAGAGGGTGCAGAAGAGATTTACCAGAATGTTGCCTGGTATGGAGGGCATTAGCTATGAGGAGCGGTTGAATAAACTCGGGTTGTTCTCACTGGAATGACGGAGGTTGAGGGGCGACCTGATAGAGGTCTACAAAATTATGAGGGGCATAGACAGAGTGGATAGTCAGAGGCTTTTCCCCAGTTTAGAGGGGTCAATTACTAGGGGGCATAGGTTTAAGGTGAGAGGGGCAAGGTTTAGAGTAGATGTACGAGGCAGGTTTTTTTACACAGAGGGTAGTGGGTGCCTGGAACTCGCTGCCGGGGGAGGTGGTGGAAGCAGGGACGATAGTGACATTTAAGGGGCATCTTGACAAATACATGAATAGGATGGGAATAGAAGGATACGAACCCAGGAAGTGTAGAAGATTGTAGTTTAGTTGGGCAGCATGGTCGGCACGGGCTTGGAGGGCCGAAGGGCCTGTTCCCGTGCTGTACGTTTCTTTGTTCTTTGTTTGTAGACCAAGGACATGAAAACTGTTAATAAATTGAATCTTGCTGTTGAATGCACTGTGTTAAAATGTCACTATCTCCAATAGTTTTCCTTATGCATGCTTCTATACACACCCTCCTCACTTTTACACCCCTCCCACAAAGATTGCATTAGCCAGTGATTAATTACTCCAGAGACAGCTGCTTGGTGGATTGTTTATTGATCTTTCCCTTCACACTTGAATGCATCTGAATTACCCTGCTTTGATGCTAACCACAATGTTTATTAAAACTCTTGCTATGATTGACAGCCCCTCACCACCCAAAAGCAGCTTAGTGCCTCCTGCTGTGATAACGATAAAGTCAAAGCACTGATGAGGGGGCTCTGATGGGGGGGGAGTCGCTGTTGGGTGCCTGATAACATAAGAACTAGGAGCAGGAGTAGGCCATCTGGCGCCTCGAGCCTGCTCCGACATTCAATGAGATCATGGCTGATCTTTTGTGGACTCAGCCCCACCTTCCGGCCCGAACACCATAACCCTTAATCCCATTATTCTTCAAAAAAACTATCTATCTTTCTCTTAAAAACATTTAATGAAGGAGCCTCTACTGCTTCACTGGGCAAGGAATTCCATAGATTCACAACCCTTTGGTGAAGAAGTTCCTTCTGATGGGGGGGGTCTCTGTTGGGGGTCTGCTGGGGGACTCTGTTGTTGAGGGGGGGGGGGGTCTGATGGGAGACCTAGGTGGACAGGATTTGAGTTTTGGTGGGCCTCCGATGGACTTTGGGGGGCACCCAAGTTACACACTTACCCCTTTGACAGGGTTAATAGTGTCAGAGACATGCTTGAACATACCTGCACCAATCCACACACAGGATAATCCAGGCTGAGAGTCCTGGAGCATCATGGAGGCCTGGCGAATCAGGCTTCTAGCCCATTAATCGGATGCAAATGGGTGTAAATAACCCATTAACATCCTCCCGTCAGTACGGGGCGCCTAGCTCACTGCCGCCGCTGACAGGGGACTGGAGCACAGGGTGCTGAGCCCATTTTTAGCCCGATGCTCGCGTCTCCGCTGGATCAGAAACTCTGCTACCAACGATGGGCGATGGAGAATGCACCCCAGGCGGTCATCCATTCAAGACAGAGGTGAGAAAAATAAATTCTGAGTATTGTGCGACTTTGGAATTTTCTTCCTCAAAAGGCGGTGGAAGCAGAGTCTTTGAATATTTTTAAGGCAGAGATATTTAGATTCGTGATGACCTTTCCACCTTCTTGTTTATCGGGGGTAGGCAGGAACCTGGAGTTGAGATCGGCCAATGAATGAAGGACCAGGCTCGAGGGGCCGAGTGGCCTACTCCTGCTCCTAATTCCTATGTTCGGATGTGTTTGGGTACCAGTCTGTTCTCTGTGATGTACCTTGAAAGTCCCACTGAAAGAGTCCCCTAACCTATATTCCCTTTTGATACTACAGTAGGTGTCGTTCCTCCAAGGACCAAATCACCACCAGAGGATGTTTCTCCTTCACCATCCTACCTCGCTCTTCGGAACAGTGATAAAGCAAATTATGAATCTCCGGCGCGAGTAAGTGCAAAGGTGGCTTGCTGGAGATCAACCCCCCACATCCCACCACCTCCCTCATTCAACCCTACTCCCCTTTGACTTTGTTTCATTTTTATGTATTTTACCGAAAGTTGCTGCCAAGTTGTGAAAATGACAGTAAAAACTGAGATGGTTTTGCTTGTGAAGCTAATCCTCCCAACCATAGGTGGGGTTGCTCTTGGAGGCCAAGTTCGCAAACAGCACGATAAGTGAGTCTCCAGGAGATCTGAGACCTCGAAAAGAAAATGCACTCAAAAGAATCCATTCCAACTTAGAACATAGAACATTACAGCGCAGTACAGGCCCTTCGGCCCTCGATGTTGCGCCGACCTGTGAAACCACTCTAAAGCCCATCTACACTATTCCCTTATCGTCCATATTTCTATCCAATGACCATTTGAATGCCCTTCGTGTTGGCGAGTCCACTACTGTTGCAGGCAGGGCATTCCACGCCCCTACTACTCTCTGAGTAAAGAACCTACCTCTGACATCTGTCCTATATCTATCTCCCCTCAATTTAAAGCTATGTCCACTCGTGCTAGACATCACCATCCGAGGAAAAAGGCTCTCACTGTCCACCCTGACAGGACTGTGATCTTTCTGATACATCTGTAGA
The DNA here is from genome assembly GCF_047496885.1 of Scyliorhinus torazame. Classification (NCBI taxonomy): domain Eukaryota; kingdom Metazoa; phylum Chordata; class Chondrichthyes; order Carcharhiniformes; family Scyliorhinidae; genus Scyliorhinus; species Scyliorhinus torazame. The sequence goes on along the minus strand of NC_092723.1, from coordinate 13,734,075 downwards.
ACTTCAGATCATTTATCCTATCAGTAAATTACATTCAAGGATAGGAGTGTTTTGCAAATCAGTCTGCGCTGTCGACCATCCTAACAGCTTGGATGTATTGACTAGGCACTGAACACATTTTATTCATGAGGTTTGTCATTATAGTCTACGATATTTATGGGGAGATAAACAGGTATATAAACATGTTGAATACAATGAACACGTTATTTAATGGAATATGGATTTTGCTTGAAGGTTAAACTGTGTCCTGCCTTTCTAACATCCAAACAATTTATTTGAGATTTATATGTAGACTCTTGTCTGTCACCCACGTGTCCCAAAACCTTTGTCGGAACAGTTAGCTTCCAAAAAATACAACGCAAACTAGGAGGCTGTTTCTGATCCAACTCTCCTGATCTTCAAGCATCTTAAATCATCAAGGGGCTTAAGGGGCCTCCGCTGACTGGGGAATCTAAAACACGGAGCCGCACTCTCGGGACTGAGATGAGGAGAAATCTTTTCACTCAGTGTTGTGAACCTTCGGAATTCTCAATCCCTGAGAGCGGTGGATACTCGATCATCAATCATTCGAGGCAGAGGTCAACAATTCCTGTGTGATAAAGGGAATTTTAAAAATATATCTCACGGGATGTTCAACTGACATTTTTATTGCTCGTCCCGAATTGCCCTTGAGAAGGTGGTGTGTGAGCCACCTTTGTGAACGACTGCACCCCATGCAGTGTAGGTACACCCACAGTGCTGTTAGGGAGGGAGTTACAGGATTTTGACCCAGCGACAGTGAAGGAATGGCGATATAGTTCCAACTGAAGGTATAGTTCAGGAAGGAGCTGATGACGATCAATCTCGCTCATATTCAATGGTGGAGCAGGCTTGAAGTGCCAATAGGCCGACTCCAGGTCCAGTTTCTTATGCTCTTATGTCGTGCAAAGAAGAAATAGCTAAACAGAAAGAGATTGAAAGCCTTGAACCCGTTTAAATCCCTCACTCAAAAAAAATCATGGTGTAACAAAGAGTTACTTGTGATGGCTACTGACTAAGACAAATATGAAGTCCAGCTCGCAATAGAATTGGTTTAATATGTCCAAAGATGTGCAGGTTAGGTGGATTGGCCATGCTAAATTGTCCCTTAGTGTCCAAAAATGTTAGGTGGGGTTACTGGGTTACGGGGATAGGGTGGAGGTGTGGAGTTAAGTAGGCTACTCTATCCAAGGGCCGGTGCAGACTCGATGGGCCGAATGGCCTCCTTCTGCACTGTAAATTCTATGATATACAATTTAAATCACCGTATTCGAAGGGCAGGAGCTGGGATGGCAGAGTCCCTGAGTGAATTGCCTTCCATCTTCCATACCTAGCTCCAAACACTGCCCTGTGTGTCTGTTCCCTTACTCTGTCAGTTTTAAACATCAACAAAGTGGTGGCTTTGGAAGATGGTGCAAAGTAACGTGACCCAAGGAAAATTAGAAAATACAGATTTTAGTCGGGATGTTTGTGTAAGCTTTAGGTTAGCAGAGAACCTGACAGTAACTATATTAGCCATGCTGGTCTTGAAACTAATACGAACTGACAGTGGCCTGTCATTCCCCCACACTCACCTCTTTCATTTAAGCCAGCTCCAATGTATCCATCTTCTCCACCCTCCCAAGAAATGTGAACTTGAAATGATGTTGTTTACTGCAGATGTTGAAGTTAATGACTAGATCTCTCCAGATGTTAATAAATCTCTTCCATATTGTCAGATACATCTTCAAGGGGGTTGGCACACAAGGATTGGAGTCATACTTCAGTGGTACAAAGCTCCGGTTAGACTTCATCGGGAGTACGTCACTCAGTTCTGAGCAAGGATCTGAGGAAGGACGTATTGGCACAGCAGGTTCACCAAAGTGGTGCAGGAGCTAAAGGGTTAAAGTATGAAGGGAGGCTACATTGTTAAGGCTTGTATTCCCTCGAGTATTGAAGTAAAATAAGTGATACCGTGGGGAGTCGTGAGGCATAATCTTACAAAGAGAGCTGGTCATTCAGCCGTGATGTTCACACAGAGTATAAAGGAAATCTAGAGTTCTCTCACCCAAAAAGGTGGGGCCAATTGAAAAAAATCGAAATCGAGATTCTTCTGTGAGGACAGTTTAAGGGATATTGTGGGTACGTGGAGTTCAAACACATGATCTGATTGAATGGCACAATAGGCTTGATAGTCTGAATGGCCTCCTTCTGTTCCCCTACTCCTCAACAGAGTTACAGAAATTGACAAAAGAGTGAACAAATAATTTTACTGACTTACAATTATTTGATGAGACTTCATTCATTATTAAAGTTTATTGGGTTGGTGAAGGTGGCCTGAGTGATAGCTGCTTGTGTATTTTTTATTTTTTTGCTGGGTGACGCCTCCTCCTGATCCAAGGGGATCTCTTGTGTTTTGTAAAAGGAAAAATCAAAAAGTGGCGTGCACCCGAATGACGCAAAGTCCAAGATGAGTGTTGAGGAACAAGCTGAGCGCATGAGGCGGCACCAGAATGGATCACTGCGAGGGCATAACAAGAGGCGGAGTCTGACCCTAACATCTGGCCAGCTGATGGCTGTGAGTTCGAGCAGCCCAAAGCGCGTTGTTCGGAGAGTCACGGTACGTCATTGGCTCATTTCATTCCCGCGATGACACTCCAGGGAAGAGTTATGGTTTAGTCATTTCCATGCCAGTTGAAGTATCAAACTAGGCACTAATACTTTTCTTATAGCAGGTTTATTTTCCGAGTGCAGGAATATATATGACTGCTTCTTACCTATCACCCCCCCCCCCCCCCCCCCCACCCATGTCTCAGCAGTCTCTCTTTATAAGTACCCTAGGTACTTACATGACCAATGCCCTTCATTGTGTATCTTAACAATGTAATTGACAAAGCACTGACAATCGGCTTCTTTTACTGTTAGCGCCATGGTTTGTATGAGTTGTTGGGTGGGGTACTTGGTCAGGTTATTTTGCTGCCCTCGCCAACACTAGAAAGGATGATTATTTCCTCCCAAGCGGATAAATTAAAGGTCGTAAGTGAAATGAGTCCGGCTTAGTCCGGTTTCAGTCTCACAGTCCCATTAGTCTACACCTAGTGATGTTGAATGAGCAATCTCACTCATTGATCCCAAGGAGAGCTGGTACAGAACTCTCACAATGGTACATTGAGCGTAGCATTCCACAGTTGGGTTAAAGAGATTATATTGTTTTAACGAGTAGGGGAAGTTTTACTCTACATCACCACCTGAGTGTTTGACCTTGACACTTGGGGGTAAAAGGAAAAATGAATGCTCATTCCTCAAGTTAATAGAGATTGTTAAATGTATTTATTTTATTTCCAAATCTGTTACTTCCATTGCATTGAAATCGTCTTTTGTACGGAAAAGTTACTTTGAAATTGGAACATGTCAGATATATTTTGCAGGAATGAATTTTCAATATAAATATAATATTAGCAGTGTACAAAGTAGACATTAACATAATTCCGTACACCTGCCTAATTCTCTGTCTAATTCTATAGAGGGTGCAGAGGAGATTGACCAGGATGTTCCCTGGGCTGGAACGTTTCAACTATGAAGAGAGGCTGGTTAGGCTGGGGTGGTTCTCTAGCGAGCAGAGAAGGCTGAGAGGGAACCTGCTGGAGGTGCACAGAATTATGAGGGCACACAGATAGGGTAGACGGGAAGAAACTTTCCCCCTCAGTTGACTGGTCAATAAGCAGAGGGCATAGATTTAAAGTAAGGGGCAGGGATTTAAAGGGGATTTGAGGAAAAGCCTTTTCACATAGAGGGGGGTGGGATTCCGGAACTCGCTGCCTGAAAGAGTGGTGGAGACAGAGACCCTCATAACTTTTAAGAAGCATTTAGATGAGCATTTGAAACGCCACAACACACAGGCTATGGACCAAGTGTTCGAAAATGGGATTTGAATAGATAGGTTCTTGATAGCCCACACAGACACGATGGGCAGAACGGCCTCTTTCTCTGTTGCATGACTTTATGACTCTTGTAGGAAATTCCTCTTTGCAGTATGTTAATGTAGGCAATATTATTCAAAACAAGTACAGAGTAATTTGAGGCATTTGTACACAAAACAGTCTGGGTAGTAATTTCTGATTTGAGACCTGCAGAATTGCCCCCAGTCATGGTTCAAGGAGCCACAGGTCTGCCTTCTTGAACCACTGCAGTGCATATGGTGCAGGTACACCCCGAGTGCTGTTAGGGAGGGTGTTCCAGGATTTTAACCCAGCGACAGTGAAGGAACAGCCGATATATTTCCGAGTCAGGATGGTGTGTAGCCTAGAAGCGAACATCCAGCAGGTGGTGTTGCATACCCAGCCCCGGTCGAACCACCATCGCACTCGACGGAAAACCTCCATATCCTCTATTCGACTGATTTTAAAATGGTGCTGGTGAAATTTAAGGATTGGTAAAAATGTTGCCTTCCAAGGGTTTTAAATTTGTTGCCTGTGCTTTTTCACACCCAATCCAGGTTCCTCGGCGCAAGACCACAGAAGTGGATATCTGTCACCTGGAGGCGGCCGTCAGGGGGGAACAGGCAGGAAACTCCCACGAGACCCCCAGGGAAGAGATTGCCCGTTTGAGAAGGATGGATCTGGAGCCAGAGCACTATTCAGTGGACATCAACAAGGAGGTGCGTGGTTGTCAATGTGGGGGAGGTAGATGTACATGATAGTGAGTGACTGTTGGATGGAAGTCTAAATACAGAGAAGGGGATAAGTGTTAGGGAGGAGTGAGAAAGTGAAGAGGGTGTGTACAGGAGCAAGCATTGGAGATAATGACATTTTAACATAGTGCATTAGACAGCAAAATTCCATTTATGTTGGGGCTAGGCCGACGCCGGAGGGATTTCCGCCCCGCCAGCTGGCGGAAATGGCGTTTGTTGCCCCGCCAGGTGGCGTGGAAATGCGGCGCATGCACGGGAGTGTCAGCGGGCGCCGGCAGTTTCCCGCGCATGCGCAGTGGGGAGAGTCTCTTCCGCCTCCGCCATGGTGGAGGCCGTGGCGGAGGCGGAAGGGAAAGAGTGCCCCCACGGCACAGGCCCGCCCGCGGATCGGTGGGCCCCGATCGCGGGCCAGGCCACCGTGGGGGCACCCCCCGGGGTCAGATCGCCCCGCGCCCCCCCCCCAGGACCCCGGAGCCCGCCCACGCCGCCTGGTCCCGCCGGTAAATACCAGGTTTGATTTACGCCGGCGGGACAGGCAATTTCTGGGCGGGACTTCGGCCCATCCGGGCCGGAGAATTGAGCGGGGGGTCCCGCCAACCGGCGCGGCCCGATTCCCGCCCCCGCCCAATCTCCGGTACCGGAGACTTCGGCGGGGGTGGGGGCGGGATTCACGGCGGCCAACGGCCATTCTCCGACCCGGCGGGGGGTCGGAGAATGACGCCCCATATTCTTCAGGATTAGGGGTGGCATGGTGGGGCAGTGGGCAGCACTGCTGCCTCACAGCTCCAGGGACCCTGCGGGTCAACTGCGGGCACTGAGAACCAACTCACTGCACTTGCTGCCAACCCCCTTACACCCCCATCCCATGAAACCTCCCCTCCCCCCACCCCCATTATTAATCTGTGGCCTGGTTGTCGCACAATCCTGGGACTCCATTACCTGTCCCCCTGACAGCAGACTGGTCTCCCTGGTGGTGTTGCTGAGCACCTGAGCTGCCAGCCGCTGATTGGGTGTAGCTTTCGGTAGACGGGACTTCCGTCCCCATGGTCTTGGTTCGATGGGAAGGCCCACTGCTGTCCTCATCGCTGCCTGATTTCCGTGTTATTCAACCCGCCTTTCCGAAAGGCGCCAACACGGTTCTCTTGCAAGCTGTCCAACTGGAATATCAGGCAACCACCAATAAATCAAACAAAGAGTTCAGGAGAAACATTGCCACCCAGAGAAGGGGGAGAATGTGGAACTCGCTCCCACAGGGGGCGGGATTCTCCGGCCCCCGCAGGGCCGGAGAATCGCCGGGGGGCGGGGTGAATCCCGCCCCGACGCCGGCTGCAGAATTCTCCGGTGCCGGTTTTTCGGCGGGGGGGGGGGGGGGAGTGGGGGAGTCACGCCGCGGCAGTGGCCCCCCCCCCCCCGAGATCCTCCGCTCCTCGATGGGCCAAGTGGCCGCCCGTTTTCGGCGGGTCGCGCCGGCGTAAATCAAACCAGGAGCGTACCGGCGGGACCTGGCTCTATGGGTGGCCTGCGGAATCCTCGGGGGGGGGGGGCGCGAGGGGATCCGGCCCCAGGGGAGGGGGGCGTGGGGCGGGGTGGGCCCCACGGTTGCCTGGCCCTCGATTGGGGCCCACCGATCCGTGGGCGGGCCTGTGCCGTGGGGGTACTCTTTCCCTCTGCACCGGCCGCTACCAACCTCCGCCATGGCCGGCGCGGAGAAGAACCCCCCTGCGCATGCGTTGGGATGACGCCAGCACACGCTGGCGCTCCCACGCATGCGCCAACTCGCGCCGGCTGCCAACCCCGCCAGTGCCGGCCTAGCCCCTGAAGATACGGAGGATTCCGACGCCAGTGTGGTACACGCCACTCCTCGATGCCGATTTGGCTCGTCCGGCCGGGTAGGGGAGAACCCGCCCAGGGAGTGGTGAAAATGTGGAACTCGTTCCCACAGGGAGTGGGGAGAATGTGGAACTCGTTCCCACAGGGAGTGGGGAGAATGTGGAACTCGTTCCCACAGGGAGTGGGGAGAATGTGGAACTCATTCCCACAGGGAGTGGGGAGAATGTGGAACTCGCTCCCACAGGGAGTGGGGAGAATGTGGAACTCGCTCCCACAGGGAGTGGGGAGAATGTGGAACTCGCTCCCACAGGGAGTGGGGAGAATGTGGAACTCGCTCCCACAGGGAGTGGGGAGAATGTGGAACTCGCTCCCACAGGGTGTGGGGAGAATGTGGAACTCGCTCCCACAGGGAGTGGGGGAGAATGTGGAACTCGCTCCCACAGGGAGTGGGGGTTTGGGACTCGCTCTCACGGGGAGTGGGGGGAATGTGGGACTCACTCCCACGGGGAGTGGGGAGAATGTGGGACTCACTCCCACGGGGAGTGGGGAGAATGTGGAACTCGTTCCCATAGGAATTGGGGACAGGAAGTGGTGAGAATGTGGAACTTGCTCGCACAGGGTGTTGGGGAGAATGTGGAACTCGCTCCCACAGGGAGTGGGGATTTGGGACTCGCTCTCACGGGGAGTGGGGAGAATGTGGAACTCGTTCCCATAGGAATTGGGGACAGGAAGTGGTGAGAATGTGGAACGCGCTCCCACAAGGTGTTGGGGAGAATGTGGAACTCGCTCCCACAGGGAGTGGGGATTTGGGACTCGCTCTCACAGGGAGTGGGGAGAATGTGGAACTCACTCTCACAGGGAGTGGGGAGAATGTGGAACTTGCTCTCACAGGGATTGGGGAGAATGTGGAACTCGCTCCCACAGGGAGTGGGGAGAATGTGGAACTCACTCTCACAGGGAGTGGGGAGAATGTGGAACTTGCTCCCACAGGGTGTGGGGGAAAATGTGGAACATGCTCACACAGGAAGTGGGGGAGAATGTGGAACGCGCTCCTGCAGGGAGTGGGGGAGAATGTGGAACTCGCTCCTGCAGAGAGTGGGGAGAATGTGCAACTCGCTCCCACAGGGAGTGGGGATTTGGGACTCGCTCTCACGGGGAGTGGGGGAGAATGTGGGACTCCCTCTCATGGGAAGTGGGGGAGAATGTGGAACTTGCTCTCACAGGGGGCGAAATTCTCCGTTATCGGCGGAAAGTCCGCCGATCGGCGCAAAAAACGGCGCAAATCCGACTTGCGTCACTTCGGAAAAATGGGTCGATAGTCTCCGGCCCGAAATGGGCTAGCAGCAACGTAACGGGATCCGCGCTTGCGCTGTGGTTCACGCCGTGCAGCGGCATACGCGCTGCACGGCGTGACGGCTCATAAGGCCGCGCTGCTCCCCCCACCCGACCGGAATACCCGACCGCAACACCCGACTGGATGGCTGGCCGTCGCTCAGCCCCGAGGTTCGAGTCACGCGATGTGGAGGCGCTCCTGGACGCAGTGGAGCAGAGGAGGGATGCCCTGTATCCCGGGCACGGCCGCAGAGTTGCTCCACGCCACAGCCGGCGTCTGTGGAGGGAAGTGGCAGAGGCCGTCACCGCTGGGGCCCTGACACCACGGACAGGCACCCAGTGCCACAAGAAGGTGAACGACCTCGTCAGAGCAGGCAGGGTGAGCCTCTCCCCTGCCCAATATCCATATCCCCCCCCATATCCCCCTCCCCCATATCCCCCCTCCCCCATATCCCCCCTACCCCATATCCCCCCTCCCCCATATCCCCCCTCCCGATATTCCCCATCCCCCATATCCCCCCTCCCCCATATCCCCCCCTCCCCCATATCCCCCCCTCCCCATATCCCCCCTCCCCCATATCCCCCCTCCCCCATATCCCCCATATCCCCCTCCCCCATATCCACCCTCCCCCATATCCCCCCTCCCCCATATCCCCCCTCCCCCATATCCCCCCTCCCCATATCCCCCATATCCCCCCTCCCCCATATCCCCCATATTCCCCCTCCCCATATCCCCCCTCCCCCATATCTCCCCCTCCCCCATATCCCCCCCTCCCCCATATCCCCCCTCCCCCATATCCCCCCTCCCCCATATCCCCCCTCCCCCATATCCCCCCTTCCCATATCCCCCCTCCCCCATATCCCCCCCTCCCCCATATCCCCCATATCCCCAAGTGAATCCAGCCCTAACCTTAACCTCTGCAATGCACGCGCAACCGATGGCGTGCATTCATATACCTGCCTAACACTGTTGCCTTTTACCCCTGCCCCCCCCCACAGGAGAAGCGCGCACACAACAATAGGGAGCATGTGAGGACTGGAGGAGGCCCCGCTGATGAGAGGCCACTGACCAAACACCAGGAAAGGGCCCTGGAACTGGCTGGCGGACCTGACGACCGGGAGGTTGCTGATGCAGAGGTCGGGGGCGTACTAGCAAGTGAGCCACCGACAGCCCGTCCCCATATCCCCCCTCCCCTATATCCCCCTCCCCCGTATCACCTGATCACTGCCTGATGTCTAACCATGCATGCTTCATTGTGTATCGCAGGACCAAACGTCCAGGCACCCATCCCCGCAGATGCAGACTGCCCGCAGGATGCCCCTCGGAGACCACAGGAGACGGAGAGACCCGCACCCTCCAGCATACGACGCCCGCAGGATGCCCCTCGGAGACCACAGGAGACGGAGAGACCCGCACCCTCCAGCATGTGACGCCCGCAGGGTGCCCCTCGGAGACCACGGGAGACGGAGAGACCCGGACCCTCCAGCATGCGACGCCCGCAGGATGCCCCTCGCACACCACGGGAGACGGAGAGACCCGGACCCTCCAGCATGCGACGCCCGCAGGATGCCCCTCGCACACCACGGGAGACGGAGAGACCTGGAGCAACAGGGAGACGACACCCCCGTCACGTGCGGGAGCGACCACCCAGCGACGAGGGGGGCAGCCACAGGCCCCCGTCACATCCGAGCCAGGACACCACTACCCAGGTCACCACTACCCAGGACACCACTACCCAGGACACCCCTACCCGGGACAGCACTACCCAGGAAGACGAAATACCGGACAGTGACTCAGAGTGGATGGGTGGAGACGAACCCCCACCCCAAAGTGCCATGGACTCAGAGTGGGACGAAGAGCACGACACAACGCCACTGCTGTCACCAACACCCTCCACCATCGCAGAAACACTCACCACGGTTGGGCACTTTAGTGATGAGGCGTCTGGTACACTCACTGGTGCGCACAACACAGCCGTCCCGGTACAGCAGGTGGAGGTGGGAGCAGCAGAGGGACCGGGCGGTCGGAGGGCAGTCCAGCCCAAGCGAACATCTGCCGCCCAGGTGGATCCCGGGTTCCTGGAGTTACCACACCCACACATAGATCCGATGCAACCACCGACCCGGAGACGAGCGAAGAGGGTGACGGGCGGCTTGCGGCGGCTGCGGTCGCAGGTGGAGGAGTCCACCCGCGTCCAGGAGCTGGGAGTGGTGCCGGTCATGCGTGCCACCCAGGCCGACACCGCACGGGTGGCGTCCGCGGTGGAGGCAATGGGTGCGACGGTGTCAGACATGGGGAACGGTTTGCGAGGCCTGGGGCTTTCCGTGCAGGCGGCGTCTGTGGCCCAGGAAATGGCTGCCCTCTCACAGGAGGCCATGAGCCAGTGCCAGCGCCAGATGGCAGAGGCGCTCAACGCCATAGCCCAGTCTCAGCAGGCCATGGCCCAGTCTCTGCAGGCCATGGCCCAGTCTCAGCAGGCCATGGCCCAGTCTCTGCAGGCCATCGCTGAGGGCATCGGCGCCAGTGGCCATGTGCGAGTCGGCGTCGCATTGTCACAGACAGGGTTTGACAACCCCCTGGGTTCCATGGCTGCAAACCTGCAGACCCCTGTCGATACCAGCACGGGCCTCCAGGACTGGCAGCGCCAGATGTCGGGGGGGCGTCGGATGGCCAGTCCGTTCGCATCCCCCGCCCATGTAGAGGCCTGGGGGCCATCGGGCACCCCGAGGGAGGAGGGGGTGGTGTGGTCCGTCACGGCTCCCTCTGTAGGGGAGGTCCCGGTACACCGCGACACCTCGGACTCCCCCCCTTCCGTCCCAGGTGCATCGGGTGGGCAACGGGCAGGACAGGCTGGCAGCTCGCCATCCCAGTCGCCCGGGCCGCAGCCTGGCCCATCTAGGCCAGGACACCCCAGGAAACGGCCGCCAAAGGGATCCAGTGTCAGAGGGCAGGAATCACAGGAGTCCACCTCCTGTTCTGCTGTACCATCTGGGGAACCACGTAGACGTAGTCAAAGGGCCCGTAAGGCCAAACAATTAGACACTGAGTAAGTTGGCACGGGTGCAGGGCACAGATGAGTTTTAGGGGCTAGGGCACGTGCATGAACTCCTTTGGTTATTAAAGTCAATGTTACACCTACCGAAGCTGCCTTTGTGCTCTGTCCAAAGCGTGCGGGGGTGTCATGTACGTTGAGCGCAAGTGTGTGTGTGAGGGGTGGTCTTACCTCAGCCCCAGGTGAGTCTGCCCCCTTCCCCCTGGGCCGCCATCAACATCCCCCGGGCAGAGGACGGGACCGTGCGCTGCAGTGTCACAGCCGCATGCAGGGATGGTCCGGGTGGATGGTGGTACTGTGGCCATGGGTCAGACATAGTCCAACGATGTAGAGCCAGGAGCTCATCGCAGGGCGGGTTGTCATCATCCTCCATGGCCTGCGATAGACACGCGTCCACCCGCAACTGTGTGAGCCCGGCCCATTGTGCCGCAGGTGGATCGGCAATGGGGGGGGGGGGTGTGCATGCGGGTGGGGTGGGTGGGGTTGGGGAGGGGGGTGAGGGTGCTGGGTGGGTGGACGGGTGGGGGGTGTCGGTGGTCAGCTGTTGCCATGGTGTGCGGTCTGTGGCCATACTACCCGATTCCCACGCCCATCTAGTCAGTGAAGCAGGCGTCTATCAGTCTGTCCCATGCCCGCTGGGCCAGCCGGTAACGGTGGACAGCCACCCGCCTGTGTCTACCCCGTCTGCCCTGACCATTGCCCCCACCCCCCTCATCTGGGGAGGACTGGGCCTCTTCCTGCTGCTCCTCCACTCCGCCCTCCTCTGCCTGCGGCACATCGCCCCTCTGCTGGGCTATGTTGTGCAGGACGCAGCACACCACAATGATGCGGCCGACCCTATCTGACCGATACTGGAGGGCGCCCCCAGAGAGGTCCAGGCACCTGAAACGCATCTTCAGCACGCCAAAGCACCTCTCGATCACTCCCCTTATCGCTACATGGGTATCATTGTAACGGTTCTCCGCCTCATTGCGTGGCCGCCATATAGGCGTCATCAGCCACGATCGCAATGGGTAGCCCCTGTCGCCCAGCAACCAGCCCCTCAGCCGGGGATGGCGTCCCTCGTACATGCCGGGGATGGATGACCGCGACAACACAAATGAGTCGTGTACACTGCCTGGGTGACGGGCGCAGACGTGCAGGATCATCATGCGGTGGTCGCAGACCACCTGTACGTTCATCGAATAGGTCCCCTTCCTATTAGTGAACACGGCCCTGTTATCTGCAGGTGGCCGCACGGCGACGTGCATCCCATCGATCGCGCCCTGGACCATGGGGAACCCGGCCACGGCAGAGAAGCCCACGGCCTGGGCATCTTGGCTGGCCCGGTCCACGGGGAAGCGGATGTAGCGGTGCGCCATGGCATATAGGGCATCTGTCACTGCCCGGATGCACCGGTGCACCGATGTCTGCGATATGCCGGACAGGTCCCCACTCGGTGCCTGGAAGGACCCCGTTGCATAAAAGTTCAGGGCCACCGTAACCTTGACGGACACGGGGAAAGGGTGTTCCCCACCAGTGCCACGCGGTGACAGGTGTGCCAGCAGGTGGCAGATGTGTGCCACGATTTCCCGGCTCATCCGGAGTCTCCTCCTGCATTCCCGGTCCGTGAGGTCCTGGTATGACTGCCGGGGCCGGTACACACGGGGCGCCCTCGGGTGCCTCCGTTGCCGTGGGGCCGCGACGTCCTCCTCCCCCTCCTCGTCCTGTCGGTCAGGTGTCCCTCCAGCCTGGGCGGCTGCCGCCTGCCCCTCTGCGGCAGCCTACGCCGCCTCTCTGGCACGCTCCTCCTCCTCCTCCTCCTCCTCCTCCTCCTCCTCCTCCTCCTCCTCCTCCTCCTCCTCCTCCTCCTCCTCCTCCTCCTCCTCATCCAGGGCAACATAGACATGAGCGGCTGCCACCACGGCGGCCAACATCGCTGGATGGTCTGAAAACATGACGGCCTGGTGGGGGGGGAGGGGAACGACGACAGGTCATCATTGCCCATATCCCCTCCTCCCCCCAGCCAGGTGGCATGGACCGCATGGGTCCAACTGTTGGAGGCTGGCACCTGGCCAGGTGGACCAACTCACTTGCCCTCCCATCCCCCTCCTCGGCACGGACCCCCCCCCCAACCTCCACCCCGGCACGGACCCCCCCCCAACCTCCACCCCAGCACGGACCCCCCCCCAACCTCCACCCCAGCACGGACCCCCTCCCCCCAACCTCCACCCCAGCACGGACCCCCTCCCAACCTCCACCCCAGCACGGACCCCCCCCCCAACCTCACCCCGACACGGACACCCCCCCCCCAACCTCCACCCCAGCACGGACCCCCCCCCCAACCTCACCCCGGCACGGACCCCCCCCCCCCAACCTCCACCCTGGCACGGACCCCCCCCAACCTCCACCCCAGCACGGACACCCCCCAACCTCACTCCGGCACGGACCCCCCCCCCCCCAACCTCACCCCGGCACGGACACCCCCCCCCCCAACCTCCACCCCAGCACGGACACCCCCCAACCTCACCCCAGCACGGACCCCCCCCCCCCCCCCCCCCCAACCTCCACCCCAGCACGGACCCCCTCCCAACCTCCACCCCAGCACGGACCCCCCCCCCAACCTCACCCCGACACGGACACCCCCCCCCCCCCAACCTCCACCCCAGCACGGACCCCCCCCCCAACCTCACCCCGGCACGGAACCCCCCCCAACCTCCACCCTGGCACGGACCCCCCCCAACCTCCACCCCAGCACGGACCCCCCCCAACCTCCACCCCGACACGGACCCCCCATCCACCTCCCCGGCACGGACCCCCTCCCGGCACTCCCCCGGAGCCCAGCCTACTCTAACCCCCCCCCCCCCCGCCGCACACACACACACACAACCTGAGACACACCTCTCCTCACGCATTCAGACTGCGGCCACGCCATTGCCTGCCCAGAGCCAACCCCCCAGGCCGTCACTCACCTCCACGCTGGTCGGCGTGAACCTGGAGCACAGGGTCACGCCGATGAAAAGGAGGTTTAATTTACGTCGACGTGAACGGTCATCATGTCGACGGGACTTCGGCCCATCCGGAAGGGAGAATATCGGCAGGCCGAAAATCGGCTGCCTTGCGCAGACCCGTGACATTCTCCGCGGCAGCGGCGACATTAACGCCCCGCCGACTTTTCTCCCTTCGGAGACTTCGGCAACCGGCGGGGGCGGGATTCACGGCGGCCAACGGCCATTCTCCGACCCTCTGGGGGGTCGGAGAATGACGCCCAGGGAGTGGGGCAGAATGTGTAACTTGCTCCCACAGGGAGTGGGGGAGAATGTGGAACTCGCTCCCACAGGGAGTGGGGGAGAATGTGGAACTTGCGCCCACAGGGAGTGGGGGAGAATGTGGAACTCGCTCCCACAGGGAGTGGGGGCGAATGTGGAACTCGTTCCCATAGGAATTGGGGACAGGAAGTGGTGAGAATGTGGAACTTGCTCGCACAGGGTGTTGGGGAGAATGTGGAACTCACTCCCACAGGGAGTGGGGATTTGGGACTCGCTCTCACGGGGAATGGGGAGAATGTGGAACTCGTTCCCATAGGAATTGGGGACAGGAAGTGGGGAGAATGTGGAACGCGCTCCCACAGGGTGTTGGGGAGAATGTGGAACTCGCTCCCACAGGGAGTGGGGATTTGGGACTCGCTCTCACGGGGAGTGGGGAGAATGTGGAACTCGCTCTCACAGGGTGTTGGGGAGAATGTGGAACTCGCTCCCACAGGGAGTGGGGATTTGGGACTCACTCTCACGGGGAGTGGGGAGAATGTGGAACCCGCTCCCACAGGGAGTGCGGTGAATGTGGAACTTGCTCCCACAGGGAGTGGGGGAGAATGTGGAACTCGCTCCCACAGGGAGTGGGGATTTAGGACTCGCTCTCATGGGGAGTGGGAAGAATGTGGAACTTGCTCTCACAGGGAGTGGGGGAGAATGTGGAACTTGCTCCCACAGGGAGTGGGGGAGAATGTGGAACTAGCTCCCACAGGGAGTGGGGAGAGTATGGGACTCGCTCCCACAGGGAGTGGGGAGAATGTGGAACTAGCTCCCACAGGGAGTGGGGGAGAATGTGGGACTCGCTCCCACAGGGAGTGGGGAGAATGTGGAATCGCTTCTGCAGGGAATGGGGGAGAATGTGGAACTCGCTCCCACAGGAGTGGGGGAGAATGTGGAACTAGCTCCCACAGGGAGTGGGGATTTGGGACTCGCTCTCACGGGGAGTGGGGATTTGGGACTCGCTCTCACGGGGAGTGGGGAGAATGTGGAACTTGCTCCCACTGGGAATGGGGGAGAATGTGGAATCGCTCCTGCAGGGAGTGGGGGAGAATGTGGAACTCGCTCCCACAGGAGTGGGGGAGAATGTGGAACTCACTCCCACAGGGAGTGGGGATTTGGGACTCGCTCTCACGGGGAGTGGGGAGAATGTGGAACTTGCTCCCACTGGGAATGGGGGAGAATGTGGAATCGCTCCTGCAGAGAGTGGGGAGAATGTGGAACTCGCTCCCACAGGGAGTGGGGATTTGGGACTCGCTCTCACGGGGAGTGGGGAGAATGTGGAACTTGCTCCCACTGGGAATGGGGGAGAATGTGGAATCGCTCCTGCAGGGAGTGGGGGAGAATGTGGAACTCGCTCTCACAGGGTGTTGGGGAGAATGTGGAACTCGCTCCCACAGGGAGTGGGGATTTGGGACTCACTCTCACGGGGAGTGGGGAGAATGTGGAACCCGCTCCCACAGGGAGTGCGGAGAATGTGGAACTTGCTCCCACAGGGAGTGGGGGAGAATGTGGAACTCGCTCCCACAGGGAGTGGGGATTTAGGACTCGCTCTCATGGGGAGTGGGAAGAATGTGGAACTTGCTCTCACAGGGAGTGGGGGAGAATGTGGAACTCGCTCCCACAGGGAGTGGGGGAGAATGTGGAACTCGCTCCCACAGGGAGTGGGGAGAATGTGGAACTTGCTCCCACAGGGAGTGGGGGAGAATGTGGAACTCGCTCCCACAGGGAGTGGGGGAGAATGTGGAACTCGCTCCCACAGGGAGTGGGGGAGAATGTGGAACTGGCTCCCACAGGGAGTGGGGGAGAATGTGGAATCGCTCCTGCAGGGAATGGGGGAGAATGTGGAACTCGCTCCCACAGGAATGGGGGAGAATGTGGAACTAGCTCCCACAGGGAGTGGGGGAGAATGTGGAACTCGCTCCCACAGGGAGTGGGGATTTGGGACTCGCTCTCACGGGGAGTAGGGAGAATGTGGAACTTGCTCCCACTGGGAATGGGAGAGAATGTGGAATCGCTCCTGCAGGGAGTGGGGGAGAATGTGGAACTCACTCCCACAGGGAGTGGGGATTTGGGACTCGCTCTCACGGGGAGTAGGGAGAATGTGGAACTTGCTCCCACTGGGAATGGGGGAGAATGTGGAATCGCTCCTGCAGGGAGTGGGGGAATGTGGAACTCGCTCCCACAGGGAGTGGGGGAGAATGTGGAACTCGCTCCCACAGGAGTGGGGGAGAATGTGGAACTAGCTCCCACAGGGAGTGGGGATTTGGGACTCGCTCTCACGGGGAGTGGGGAGAATGTGGAACTTGCTCCCACTGGGAATGGGGGAGAATGTGGAATCGCTCCTGCAGGGAGTGGGGGAATGTGGAACTCGCTCCCACAGGGAGTGGGGGAGAATGTGGAACTCGCTCCCACAGGAGTGGGGGAGAATGTGGAACTAGCTCCCACAGGGAGTGGGGATTTGGGACTCGCTCTCACGGGGAGTGGGGAGAATGTGGAACATGCTCCCACTGGGAATGGGGGAGAATGTGGAATCGCTCCTGCAGGGAGTGGGGGAGAATGTGGAACTCACTCCCACAGGGAGTGGGGATTTGGGACTCGCTCTCACAGGGAGTGGGGATTTGGGACTCGCTCTCACGGGGAGTGGGGATTTGGGACTCTCTCTCACGGGGAGTGGGGAGAATGCTGAACTCGCTCCCACAGGGAGTGGGGATTTGGGACTCGCTCTCACGGGGAGTGGGGAGAATGTGGAACTCGCTCTCACAGGGAGTGGGGATTTGGGACTCGCTCTCACGGGGAGTGGGGATTTGGGACTCGCTCTCACGGGGAGTGGGGAGAATGTGGAACTCGCTCCCACAGGGAGTGGGGATTTGGGACTCGCTCTCACGGGGAGTGGGGAGAATGTGGAACTCGCTCCCACAGGGAGTGGAGATGTGGGACTCGCTCTCACGGGGAGTGGGGAGAATGTGGAACTCACTCTCACAGGGAGTGGGGATTTGGGACTCGCTCTCACGGGGAGTGGGGAGAATGTGGGACTCGCTCTCACGGGGAGTGGGGAGAATGTGGGACTTGCTCCCACAGGGAGTGGGGATTTGGGACTCGCTCCCACAGGGAGTGGTTGAAGCAAATAACATGGAAGCATTTAAGAAATTAGTTAAACATGTGGATGAAAGGAGCAGAAGGTTATGCTGAATGGGATAGATGAAGTGTTCAACTGGAGACTCATGTGGAGGAAAACGATTGAAGATGGGCCAAAGACCCTCCTACGTGCTGTTAATTCAACGTCATTCTACTTAAATGAAGGAAGAGTTCAAACCAGTCTTCTTTAAGCGCAAAGATAGACGCAGCATTTTTGTTGGAGAAGTTGTGATTGTTTTTGAAGTTCATTCACTCTGTGCAGTGCCACCCTCTGTGTTAACTGGGACCCCAGGGTCCCTACTGGTGCAAATGGCGCATGCTGTAGGGACACCTCGGAAAGGGAAGGAATGATTTTGAATAGCAATCTCCAAAAAGAACCAAAGAACATCCAAACGATAAACGATTCCTGTCCTCGGTACCTCGGCCACGGCAATGCTGCAAGTTTGCAGACCCTGATATCCATACTTACTTTTGACTTTTTGACATCCCATCAGGCACAGTGGTACTGCAGCCCTGTGCCAGACAGGGTGGAATTTATCTGCTTCGCGGGGCGGGGGTGAGGAGAGGGTAGGAGTTGCAGCCACCTTTCCCACTTTGTGCAATTTATTCAGCGACAGGCTACCCACAGACCAACCAAAGCCCTTAAGTGGGCAAATAAAGGCCATTTGCCGGCCTCTTTCTGCCGTCATTAATGTGGGAGAAGGGGTGCTCTGTCACATGGCGAGACCGTCCAGTGAACAAACGGCGGCCTCCCTGTGGGCTTGGAGTGTGGGGGGCACCACCCGAATGGGTGCCCTGTGGAGGGCCCCCGATGGCAAAGGCCACCCCTGCCTTTTGATTGGCTGGCAGTACTTGGCAGTATGCTGGCAGTCATAATATACACATAATATACACCAGTATATCATGGTGCAGACACACACACTGATGGACACACAGCGGGACCAATCAACACACACAACACCGCAGCCAATCACCAGTGAGAGCACACGCACTATAAAGACAGGGGGCATCAGAGTTCCCGCACATTTGAGTTGCAGCTAGCTAGGAGGACAGAGCTCACAGCCTGCAACACAGACATTCACCATGTGCTGAGTGCATCGACTGGTTAGGACAAGGCAAAGGTCTTTAGTTAAAGCTAGTATCGTGTTAACCCACAGTCTAAGTAAGTTTAAACAGTTAATGATTCAATAAAATAGTGTTGCACTATTTCAAGTGTTGGTGACCTGCATGTGATCCAGAACACCCAACACATCAACTTGGAGGCACGATTTCCACTCTTAAGGGCCGGACGCTCTGTATCCTGGCACAGAATGGGTGCAGAATCAGGTTAGGGTTCCTGGAAAAGGTCGAGGTGATGTTGCCCACCCCTGCCCCCCAACTTTCCATCTCACAAGGAACTGCGTCAAGGTAGATCCAAACTATACTTAACCTGAATATGTTTGAACCCAGCACTAGATAAAAAGAATGCTTAATTCCCCAGCACTGCATCATTCGTTTTGATTAATAGCAACATTTCTTTTGATAAAGCCAAGAATTTGAATCTGTTCTACCCCAGATGGAACCCATAGGAAAGGCAAGCAAAGAATCCAACAGTGCAGAAGGAGGCCATCCGGTCCATCGAGCCCTACAAAGATCCTAGCCCTAGCAAGATTAAGTATTGCAATGAATCGCTTATCTTCTCTCCTGTCACAGGCCCGTAATCCTTTACCCTTTCTTGACTTGTTTGATTCTCTCTTACAGCTGTCCACACCAGACAAGGTCTTTATCCCGGAGAGATACATCGAGATCGAACCCGAAATTCCTCTCAGTCCAGAGGAGCTCAAAGAAAAGCAGAAGAAAGTGGAACGAATCAAAACGCTCATCGCAAAATCCAGGTATCCAGTGGTTGAGTTGTAGGGGAACTTTCAGAAGCCTGGGGGTTAGCTGTGTAACACATCAGGCTGAACTGGGGGCAGCAGAGCGCGCAATCTATGTTCTACCAGGAATTCCTTATTTACTGCTCCACAACAAAAAAAAACTCAACTGGTCCACAGCTGACCCTTCCAGGAAGAAAATCTGCTCCCTTTAGCTGGTCTGCACTGTCAGTGGCTCCATCATCCCACACAAACATGGACTCTTGTGTGCCATTTGGAATGAATCACATCAATTCATAACGCAGGCTCCCCATCGGCACTGGCAAGGCACACTTCCTGAGAGTTAGTTTCAAACTAAAACTGTCCCCCAGACTTCAAATGATGCAAAATTAAAAAACGGTGCATGTACATAATTGTTAAATCTTCAAATTCCCCCATGCAATTAGGACGTCAGTGTAAACTACTTTATCCAGTTGACAAGCAATTTTTAACATCTAATTTGGCGTCATTCGTATGAGCAATGTAATCGTTTAAAAATAGTTTCTACAGCAGGAGGGAGGTGGTGACTTGCAGGGTTTGACTATTTTTCATGACTTATTTCCATATTGTGCCTAATTCTCTCTCTATTGTAGAAGAGAGGGGGCACCTGAGAGGCCACTTTTGGCTCAGTCTGGAATTGGGGAAACGTGGAAGGTGGGTGGGACAAGGGTGATTTATGCACTTGGATACAAAAGTGAATGCTCTGTTTCCTGTTAGTCTGCAGAACATAGTCCCACTAATGGAAGGACTCACTGACAGTAACATAGATCCTGAGCTCCAGCTGCAGGAACAGGAGAAGAGGATTGAGATCTCATGTGCCCTCGCCACTGAGGCGTCTAGACGGAGCCGGCTCATATCAGGTACGATGTTCCGCTTGCGTTGTGGAAATAATGAGTACAGGTCTTCACTGAGGTGGGACAAGGGTCACCGAGGTGGGACAGGGGTCACCGAGGTGGGACATGGGTCACCGAGGTGGGACTGGGGTCACCGAGGTGGGACGGGGTCACCGAGGTGGGACGGGGTCACCGAGGTGGGACGGGGTCACCGAGGTGGGACAGGGGTCACCGAGGTGGGACAGGGGTCATTGAAGTGCTGCAAAGGTCACTGAGGTGGTTCAAAGGCCACTGAGGTGGGACAGGGGTCACTGAGGTGGGACAGGGGTCACTGAGGTGGGACAGGGGTCACTGAGGCGGGACAGGGGTCACTGAGGTGGGACAGGGGCCACCGAGATGGGACAGGGGCCACCGAGGTGGGACAGGGGCCACCGAGGTGGGACTGGGGTCACCCAGGTGGGACAGGGGTCACCCAGGTGGGACAGGGGTCACCGAGGTGGGACAGGGGTCACCGAGGTGGGACAGGGGTCACCGAGGTGGGACAGGGGTCATTGAAGTGGTGCAAAGGTCACTGAGGTGGTACAAAGGCCACTGTGGTGGGACAGGGGTCACTGAAATGGTACACAGGTCACTTGGCGGTACAAAGGTCACTGAATTGGGACAGAGGTCCTGAAATAAGAACAAGATGCGGTGGAAATGCTCAGCAGTTCAAGCGGCATTCGTGGAGGGAAACAGTTAATAAGCTGAACTTTCATGGCCCCATGGAGACAGACTGGAAGGTGGGGGGGAGAGGAAAAGGGTGACCCGTATCAGAACAGCTTCCTGTCACATTCCTGTGTCCAGTTACACCACTCAAGGGTATTAGGGGCCATTTTCTAATGGGCACAGGATCTTCCCAGCTTGCATGGAGCCCAAAGCTCTCAGGAGGAGTTCTCCCAGAAGCAAGCCAGGGGCTATTCACACTTCCTTTAAATCCCCTCCTCTCCCAGGATCATGGTGATCAGAGTACCATAGCTGTGGGTGCAAGCTATCCTGTTGAGGATACCCCTTCCCCCGACCACCCCCCTCGCCTCCAACTCATTGTAATGATGGTTTGACAGGTGCTGATCACACTTAGTTTAACAAGTCTTTGAGGTGCCCTCTCAGTCTCCCGTCTACATCAGCAGCACCCTCCGCCGCTGGTGGGGCTGTTGGCTGCCCACGGCCTCAGGACTTCCAATTGGCCTTCTCACCTGTCCTGCCCACCTCCATCTTTAATTGGACGGGGCTCCTGGAGATCCCGGAGGCCCCCAGGAAGATCGTGCAGGCAGGTCAGACCTGCATACCATCGGGGTTGGGACCCACGTATGGTCCCAACATCAGGACCGTGACACCTGCTGGGAAACGCAGCCCAATGTTCCCGATTGTCACACTTTTTGTCATGTTTATTACTGCAATTATGTTCCCTCTTCCCTTTCACTTTCTCGAACGAGAATTCCCAACAGATTCCCCTCCAAGGCGCACATTGTTCCAACGTGGTCGTGCATCGCTGTTCCTTCACTGTTACAGTGACCTTGTCCGCGAGTTTGCTCCCACCATTAACACCTGGAACATAATCACCAGCACTGACCAGTTGAGCTGAATGGACTGTTTTTATGTTAAAGGGTTTAAATTCTAAACAATTGTGAAAGTGCCATCACCATAAAGCCAGGATTGGTTCAAGAACAGAACCCATCAACCCCTTCTGTCAAGGCGGAGGCCTTGACAGAAATCTTTGCATCCTCACTGTCTTCATATCATGTCCCGGAGGACTGGAGAATAGCCAATGTTGTTCCTTTGTTTAAGAAGGGTAGCAAGGATAATCCAGGGAACTACAGGCCGGTAAGCCTTACGTGACTGGTAGGGAAATTACTGGAGAGAATTCTTCGAGACAGGATCTACTCCCATGTGGAAGCAAGTGGTCGTAATAGCGAGAGGCAGCACGGCTTTGTGAAGGGGAGGTCGTGTCTCACTAACTTGATAGAGTTTTTCGAGGAGGTCACAAAGATGATTGATGCAGGTAGGGCAGTGGATGTTGTCTATATGGACTTCAGTAAGGTCTTTGACAAGGTCCCTCATGGCAGACTGGTACAAAAGGTGAAGTCACACGGGATCAGGGGTGAGCTGGCAAGATGGATACAGAACTGGCTATGTCATAGAAGGCAGAGAGTAGCAATGGAAGGGTGCTTTTCTGATTGGAGGGCTGTGACTAGTGGTGTTCCGCAGGGATCAGTGCTGGGACCTTTGCTGTTCGTAGTATATATAAATGATTTGGAGGAAAATGTAACTGGTCTGATTAGTAAGTTTGCAGACGACACAAAGGTTGGTGGAATTGCAGATAGCGATGAGGATTGTCAGAGGATGTAGCAGGATTTAGATTGTTTGGAGACTTGGGCGGTGAGATGGCAGATGGAGTTTAATCCGGACAAATGTGAGGTAATGCATTTTGGAAGGTCTAATACAGGTAGGGAATATACAGTGAATGGTAGAACTCTGAAGGGTATTGACAGTCAAAGAGATCTAGGTGTACAGGTCCACAGGTCACTGAAAGGGGCAACATAGGTGGAGAAGGTAGTCAAGAAGGCATACGGCATGCTTGCCTTCATTGGCCGGGGCATTTAGTATAAAAATTGGCAAGTCAAGTTGCAGCTGTATAGAACCTTAGTTAGGCCACACTTGGAGTATAGTGTTCAATTCTGGTCGCCACATTACCAGAAGGATGTGGAGGCTTTAGAGAGGGTGCAGTAGAGATTTACCAGGATGTTGCCTGGTATGGAGGGCATTAGCCATGAGGAGAGGTTGAATAAACCTGGTTTGTTCTCACTGGTACGACGGAGGTTGAGGGGTGACCTGATAGAGGTCTATAAAATTATGAGGGGCATAGACAGAGTGGATAGTCAGAGACTTTTTCCCAGGGTAGAGGTGTCAATTACTAGGGGGCATAGGTTTAAGGTGCGAGCGGCAAGGTTTAGAGGCTATGTACGAGGTAAGTTTTTTACACAGAGGGTAGTAGGTGCCTGGAACTCGCTGCCGGAAGAGGCGATGGAAGCTGATATGATAGTGACATTTAAGGGCATCTTGACAAATACATGAATAGGATGGGAATAGAGGGATACGGACCCCACAAGTGTAGAAGATATTAGTTTAGACGGGCAGCATGGTCGGCGCAGGCGTGGAGGACCGAATAGCCTGTTCCTGTGCTATACTTTTTTTTGTTCTTTGTTCTCAGGGACACACTCTGAATAGGTAGTAAAATGGTTTACCGCTGCTGCCCAGATCTATTTTCTTAAATGTTCAAATGTGACTTTAGCTCAGAGAGCTGGTTTGTTGAAATACGTTTCCCTCCAGGAAAGATTATCATTAGGTTCCTACATCATGGTTCTTTTTCTAAAAGCAGATGCTTCTTTTTTGTCTGTCGCCATTTATTTAACACATTCATACTCTAATCCAACATCATCATGGACTTCACACCATTTCTGCGTGTAGATCTCAGGCCTGCTTAAAAGTGTTTTGCACTGGATTATCTGTGGAGAGGGAATTCAGTTTGAAGCGACACATCCGTAGAATGCAAACAAAGATGGGCATCTAGATGGACGGAGGCCCACAGTGTGTAGGAAGTAAACTATCTGTAGTGCAGGAAGGAAGCAGGTCTAGGGCATGGTTGGGTGCAAGCAGGGGAAGTGGGGGGTCGGGGGTTGGCAGAGAGCCATTGATGGGGGAACTTCAGATGGAAGTGGAGACCACAGAAGGGGGAATGAGCAGGAAGCTGGGCTGAGAGAGGACATTCATTTTTGCAGGGGGAAAGCCTCTGGGTAAGTGGAGACTGCAGGTTCGATGTTGCAAAAGCAGCAAAGTATGGGAGGAAAATGGGGAAATACGGGATAGTAAAGGGGGCAGATCTTTGCAGTGGGCTTGTTAAGGGTACGGTTGTGGAAAGAACGCTTTTGCCATCATCCTTACTTCATTTATTACCATGCTTCCATTCCATTTAGTTCCAGCTTCGGGCGCACCAGGTTTTTCAACCCCACCATCATCACCCACCTCATCACTGCCACCTCAGGTTACTGATGGAAGCCATTTAATGTGTGTCTGAAGAAGTAAGAAGCTTTTAAAGAAAGATTCATCATTCTTAACGTTAAAAAAATACATACTTTTATTCTTATTAAGTTTATTTATTAGGTGTTGGTTGTGACAGAAATGCAGTGGTTGATATGTTAAATCGGATTGTCACAATTTTACCTGTGTGATGAAGGTATTACATTAACTATTCACCATGCATGTCACTGTATCACTAGTCGATTAAATTGATGCGACCATCAATTCACGCAAAACAGAGAATAGATGTAAACTGTGGCTTTAATCGACTAGAACAGTGGCTGCCTGCAACCGCTCTGCTAGTGAGAGCCGCCAATAGGGCTACTGCTCTTTATACCTCCCCTCAAGGGGTGGAGCCAGGGGCGGAGCCCACAAGGACATCAACATGATACACTCCAGGTAATATCTTACAATGGTCCATAGGTGGAGCCCACATGGACAACAGTGTGATACAGTGACATACATGTTGAATGGTTAATGCAATACGATCACCATAACCTGGTAGAGGACCATAACATTATCCGTTCCTATTCGGGCCGACATCCCTAATTCTTGAGGCTTCCAACTTTGTTTTGCTATATTCCCTGGCATTTGAGCCTGCAGCCCTTGATCACGTGACATGTGGTCATGTGACACGGGCCATTGTGATGTTTGATCACATGACATCTGTAAGCCTATTGTTCTTACCCTGGTTGGGTGCCTCAGCAGCACCAAGACCTGAATAAAATATTTGCCTTTTTGATTTACAGTGGGATTACTGACATCATTTACAGGTCACAGAACACAAAAGAAAATACTTGGGATTAGGAATGTTTAAATAAAAATTACTTGTGATGTTTGGCAGCTGCCAATCGCAATGAGAAACACTAAGTAAACAAGCAAAAAAAATCAGCATTAGAAATAACTTCTAAAGTTTTCAAACAATTTTGTGACTTTTTATAATACACGGCAAGTTATAAAAAATAATAAATTAAATCAAAACTCATTCAATAGGCTGACACTCGAATCCCACCCTCCAAACCCAGCTTCAGCCAGGTGATGGAGCCGGTCCTAAGGTGCTTGAATCCTCTAGCAAAACCTATTGTACATCAGTACATGTCGCTCTTCCTCATTCCAAATTGTGCTTTTGGCCCCCTTCTCTCTCTCTCCCTCGCCTAGAATGTGCTTCTTTCTTGCTCTCTCTTCTCCCTTCTTCCCCCTCCACTGTTTATGGCGCTCACTTTCTCTCTCTTTTCATTCTCCCTCCTTCCCCCAGCATTTCTCTCATGACTCATGGAGCTTTGAAGCAATTTTCTGTCACCTTGATGCTGTCCTCCCTACAACCAGCAAGGAATGGTGTCCTTCCAAACATTGGTGGATCAGCAGTGCTCAGACAATGCGATCGAAAGCTAATAAGAACAAAAGTAATAAGAACCCGGCGTGCGAGGACCACTTCTCCAGAGTTATCCCCACCGGTGCTCAAGGGGACAGTTGCTCATTCTGGTAGACCCCAGTAGGGAGCCCTAGTACTAACACAGTTTCATTTTTTAAAGACTACAACACCTTCGCTTAGATGAGGTCCCCTCTCAAGTCAGTCTCTTTCAAGATTGAACATCCCAAGTCCCGGCAGATTTTTCTCATTGTGCTCTTGACATTCGGGATGAGCCTCATTCTTTTCTTAATGGTTTATTGAAAAATCATCATGGGGGCAGGTGATGACATCATGAGTGGTGATGACAATACGAATAAAACAAGATATCGTAATTCATAACATGGTTATAGTCAAGCATTCAAAAAAAGTATAAAACAGTAAAAGAATTGCAAAATTATGATCATTCTAGTGTACAAATGATCACAATACATTGCAAGATTCAGGCTTCATTAATTCACAAAATAGAAATGAAAAATCTGTTGTGCTCTGCGTTTTGTTTTAAAGCCCATAGATCATTTGTTGTCAGGTTGACTTCATTAAATTCTCAATCATTTAAGTGCTCCTTATGAGTTTAATAAAGTAAGGGATTGGGCAGTCTCATAGTCTATTTGTTCTCTATCTTATTTGTGGGATGGTGTCTTTTCTCCTGTATTTAAAATAATAAATTTAGAGTACCCCATTATTTATTTTTTCCAATTAAGGGGCAATTTAGCGTGGCCAATCCACATAGCCTGCACAACCTTTTGGGTTGTGGGGGTGAAACAAAAACAGACACTAGGAGAATGTGCAAACTCCACACGGACAGTGACCCGGGGCCGGGATTCGAACCCGGGTCCTCGGCGTTTTCTCCTTTATTTAATGACCTTGCATTCTTGTCTTCTGACCTGGGTTTGATCAGCTGTGCTGTGTGACGAGATCATTCTTTAGATGTTCCCTTTTCAGCTCAGGCTGTTGCCGCCATCAAGTATCACGGGTCGACGTACTGAAGGCCACCTGAAGGACATCGGCACCATCGTCGGGGCCGAGCTGAAGACTGAATGGAAGATCTACCAGGAGCCAGCGCAGACCAGAACCGAATGATTCCTTTATATTCAAAAGAGAGCAACTCCTCCCAAGACGCTTATATTCATCGAAGACTTTCTTATTGTTTTCGTCCTTCATGTGACATGGATTTTGTGATTTTTGTTTGTTTTTGTTTCGTGTTGCAGAACTCTGAGGAACCTGGGCTGCCATTGTTAGGTTGAGGTTCTTCGAGGAAGGAAGGTCTATGAAGGAATTTTATGTTTTCTGAACTCTTCTATTATATACTGGCGAAAAAATATTTGTGATTTTAATTTAAAAAGGATTGAGTGCATTTTTTGGTGAATAGAAGCCAAATATCCGAGGCAGTACTGCCAGATTCTGACAGGAAAAGGCCCAGTGGGGACTGCCACATTAATCTAAAAGCCCATGTTGAGATTAGGCTGGGGAGTGGGGGTGGGGGTGGGGGGGGGGGTAGCATGGGGATGGGGTGTAGAGGGAAGAAAAGCAACCTAGACCCCAGAAGATGAGTGGCCTTATTTTTTTTAACGCATTTAATTTCAGTATCGCCTGCCCTGTCAAGAGGTACTGGTAGGAGGTTGGGCAAACACTTGAAAGTGGACTGATACCCGAGTTTCTGACTGCATGAGTCTTGCCAGGGGAATGGCCATTCCATTGCAAATATTATGCCCTCCCATTGATAGAGCAGCTACCAGTGGGGTGCAATTAGAGTGTGACTGTTAGTGGCACTTCTCATCATCAGAGACCCATGAGACCAGAACTATTCTCGCTGCCAACTGACCCCAACTGAAGGTTGGAAAAGTGAGGGAGGAGAAATTTACTCTCTTCCATTGATTGCGGTGTAGATCCCATATTGTGGCTGCTCTTACAGCCTGTTTTGAACAGTACTTGACCACATGCCCTGCATAACCAGCTGGTGGCATCTTTACCCAGGGTTGGGCAGCTTCAGATCAGAGCACAGTTGATCTGAAATTTCAGTCACCAATGCAAGTGTTGGGCCTGCTGGAGGCATCTCCATCCACTGATATCACGGAGCAACCTTGAGGTAG
The DNA here is from genome assembly GCF_047496885.1 of Scyliorhinus torazame. NCBI lineage: Eukaryota > Metazoa > Chordata > Chondrichthyes > Carcharhiniformes > Scyliorhinidae > Scyliorhinus > Scyliorhinus torazame. The sequence continues at coordinate 13,706,409 of NC_092723.1, read as the reverse complement.
ACAAACGCGTATTCAAAAGAGCGAATACACTGATTAAGAAAAATAAATATCCTCCTAGACCTTTCTTCTCTGCCGGACCTGTCATTGTTACAGGTGCCACTTAGTAGATTCTTTCAGTGAACAATCTACTCCAGAATAATCAACATTTGCAAATATAGTAACTCCTCAGTCTCTGCTTTTCTGTCTATTTTTTTGTTGTTATTGTTGACTATTTTTGAGAAGCCTGTTTGGGAAGGCCGCAATGACCTTTGGCCTAGTAAAGTGTCAACTAGCTCATCTCCAAGTCTGTCCAACACTTTGCTGTGCCTGATGCTGTCGACAGTACCGTATCTTTGCACATTGGTGTTTTTTCACATGACAACGGCCCCAGCTACTTGTGTTGCCATGGGTGATGCAAAATCAAAATTAGGATGATGACTCAAATTTACAGAGCTTGTGTCAAATTCAATTGCCACTTGTTGACTGACTGTCGATGAGCTTTTCTATGACTTGCTAAATAGGCTATTGAAATTAAGCCTAGCCGGCTTGATGGGGTATTTGAATGCTGAAGGAAATGTTCCAGCACTGCTGGGTTTAACTCTTGCAGGGTCTGACTCTGAATTCTCTCTCTGTATATATGTGTTTTATTTTGTTATCTCTCTGTATAAAGATGAAAAGCTTATGCCAGAATTTAAAGGCACTGAGCTCTGTTGCCCAGTCCTGTTGCCTATTGGCAACCTTATCAGTCTGAGGTTCCACTGTGTGCAGACGTCAGACACAATCCAATCAGCCTAACATCTCTTTACGGTGAAATTGATTTAGCTGGTCCTAGAGAACCAAGACCAGCATTGATCAGTAACGTAACAATGATCAATTTTTGTTTGTAAGTTAGGTTCCTAAAGACACTTTTCCGTTTAACTGCCTTCCCACTGCCGACAATCCAGCCCTTCTGCAGGAAGGTTGAGTTCTCAAAAGTTAGCTCAGGACCGGATCGGGGCTCATCTGTGAAGGTTACACTCAGGAGGTGTTGGGGGAAGTGATAGCTCTTTCTGGAAGCAAAGGTCAGAGGTAAGGGGAAGAGTTCAGGAGAAGAGGGGGCCAGAATTGGGAAGGAAGATCAATATTGCAAGTCAAGCAGAGGTGCGAAGCAGGAATTCCAGTTCTTCTAGTCTGTAGCAGCTCTGAAGCGTATGGGTGATGTCCAGGACATTGGTTGGTGAGGCTCAGGGACAGTTCGAATGTGCTTGGGGGCAAATTGACTGTCTTCTTGATGAATTAACATGATGCAGTTTAGAGGCCATGCCAGTGAGCCAGAGTCACTTGTCATCTCAGAATTATCTTACTGGTGTGATGGTCTTCAAGAATGCCAGCCTCACCAAGCAGCTTGATGCCCATTAAATATGGTGACATGAGTGGTTGTTGAAGAGGAATTTTAAAAGGGGTCACCTTGGTTCTATTAATCATTGATAAGCACAAGGGGCCCTGTTGAATTATATACTTTCCCTGGGTTAATTCTGAGGCGATAAAGTAAGTCCTCTTAGTGGAAAAAGGGGCTGGGCTACTGCCCAAAGACCTGCCCAACTCCAGTCCAATCTGCTCATAAGGTGTCCAGGATCCATAAAGTGGAACCAATGAATAAATAGATGGGAGAGTATCAGGAAGAATACCTATGACTGCAGCTGTACATCCATGCAGAGTCATTTCAAACATTGGCTGTTTAACTTGCGTCATGTCCTAATGCCAGTTCTGCAGGCACACGTTTGATTTTGCAGCAGTTGCAGTAATAGCCCCAGTCTAAATCTGGAGCTCCGGCAAGCGTAAACTGGACATTTCAAGAAATTAGTAACCTTCGGGAAAAGCTGGGATTTCTTCCGTCGGGGAGACCCCTTCCCAGTCAGCCGAGCATATGGCTCCTTTTGCTTCATCCCATGACTTCTGAGTCTTCCTCCAAGTAATCTGGGGAAGATTCCCACCACTGTCGGGGTACGGGGGCGGCTCATTCTGTAGAGGGACTGAAAGAAACTTCTGTAAAATAAAATTTAAAAAACTAATCTAATGCTGATCTCTATCCAGAGTGGCTCGGAAAGAGTCTGTGGTTAGGATGCTTGCAGTGTTGCTTCTCAGAGACTAACTCTGCCTTACCTACCTGGTTTACTTCCGTGTGATGTTGGCACACGTCCGTGATGTTAAAACGTTCTGTCGCATTGCGTTTGTTACGTTTTCAGGTCAATTGAAAGAATAAGTTTTACTTTTTAAAAGAAATCTGAAATTTGGATCTATTTAAATGTAAGTGACTCCAGCACTAATGAACTGTACATGGTTTCAATCTGTTATAAAGTCACTGTTAACTGTTACCTAGTGAGGTTTCCCTTTGGGATACTCATGGAGTATATGGAGGCCACAGTATCTCATCAGACTTTTTGATCAATGGAGTTGTCAGGGGCAATTGCCTCCATGATGTACTGACATGAAAGGGCGTGGTCAGTAGTCAGTGTTTGGATGTGTCTTGGTTTCATTCAGAAGTATCACACCACAATGGCCCTGGTCCCTCCTCTGGTGTAAACAAGGTTGAGGATGCCAGAGTGGCAAAAGCAACCCATTGCGGGCAACAGCAAAGCAGGGCCACGGGGGGACCAGCAGAGTTTGGGAGACCAGGAAGTGATGGGGGGCGGGGTTCTGAACTTGAGCTAGACAATTGGGGAGGGCACGTGATTTGGGATGAGGATGTGAACGGGCCATGAAAGCAAGGGGATGAGGCTGCGGAGATGGGGGATAGGGTTATAAATTGAGTTGTGGGATGTGAAATGTGAACTGGGGAAGGAGACAAGACTGGGAGTTGAGATATAAGGTCAAAGGTCAAGAAACAAAACATTAATTGGCCTGGGACTGCTGAAATCCAGCCAAACCGGTGTGTGTTTTTGTGAGATGCTGTCATTGCTACACAATGCATTGTCTGGAAACACAGACCAAAATTATAATTTTGGTTATTGCAATGTTAACCAGTGACTAAATCCAACAGGTCTGTTTTGAAGCACTATTCAGTCCTGTTCATTATCATTTGCACTTTGATCCTGGCCTCGCTTTCTGCTAATTTAAAATCCCAGCAATAGCCGCACGCAAGCCGGTCTACAGTAGTGAATGTATTCTGACCATCTTTTCCACACACTAATAGTAAGATCAATGAATATAGAACATACAAAAACAATTTCAATTTCATTTAGTTGAGCAAAGCACATACATCCTTTAAACAGGCTCCAGCCAAGAAAATGTTGATTTTTGTACGCGATTTAGCCACGCAAGACTGTAATATTTATAAAACTGTTTGTTACATGAAAATTGATAATGGGGAGTTGAAGGAGAGAGGTTCTATGCATTCAGTGATTGCAAAGATTGGACTGCCTTCTCATGCTCATAACATGGTTGAGAACGTTTGCCAAGCCCAAGCGCAGTAAATTCCCCAACAGGCCAATCGGAGGACCACTCGGGAGTTTCTCTTGAGTCTGTTTGTCTCCTAATATAATCACCTCTGAATGAACAGCTATCACCACTTGCGGCTGGTAACTGGTCAGCGTCAGTATTTCCATTTGTTTCCGGGCAGGACTGTGCAGTGATCATCCATTGACTCGATTCAACCCAAGCCATGTCTGTGCCCTCCTCCCACATCATGGCCCTGATTACAATTGTTCAGCATCTAGGTTTCCCTATTTGAAGTTCAGTTTGAAGGATAGACTGGCACAATCCCTAGAAATTTCTCTTTCTCTTTATCTCTCTGCACCCTTCCCCAGCCGAGCAGTGCCTCATGATAGGTTACAATTCCACAGGTGCCAATCGCCATCCAGTGCCTCACCACGTGGTCATCCTTCCAGTGCCGCAAGGACAGTGAGTGTTGACCATGGTTGGCATCATAAAAGAGTCCATTCCTGTCCTGAACAAATACATGCATATGTTTTGTTTAAGCAGGGCTCACTAACAATTGGTTTAGCTGTTTTTGTGGCCCTACCCCTTTGCCAGTCTAGATAGTGCTACCAATTAAATAATTTGGACCAAAGTTCCAGGTGGGATCTGTTCTTCAGATCAGTGATCTTCCTGAACGCTCGGTTTTGAATTAGATATTGTCCAATTCTGTAACCTGGTGCTTTCATGCTGTTCCTCGAGCATCTTCAGATGAGTTGGGCACTTTCAAAATCCATGGATGATACTGAGCTTCTTGGCTTCCAACATACCTTACCCCCCCCCCCCCCCCCCGACAAGCAGGTTTTTTTTTTCACAGACTATAAGCTGTTCATTGGCTTGAGGTGTGTTGGGGAAGGCACGGTAGCTAACTTTGGTTGGTTGGGAACTTGACAGGAGGGTATACCTTATAATGTACATCAATGTATTGTAATAAAGAAATATCAAAAAATATTATGAAAAAATATCAAAACTAACCAGAATAAAAAAAACAAATATATAAATATATGTCATATGTGTTTTGCTTTTACAAATCTGTCAAGTTCGAAGCGTTTGAAAAAAGTTTCGAGGGATATGTCAGTTTGGTACTTATTTATGCACCCTGAACATCTACTAAAGTAATTGGCAAGCCACCTCATCAATAATATGGTGCCCCTTTAAATGTGAATTATAGAAGTCGACAAATTCCTACTAGTATTCACACAGTCCAACTCCGAAGAATGTGAAAAAGGCATGATTGGAAGTAGAGAGTTTTAATTGTCTTGGGCAGACACTGCTGCAGTCAGGTGAGGCATGTTGATAGTTGGCCTTCAAAGAGGGGCCTTCACTAACTCTCCTCGTTGAACTCAGGCTCCTGACTTTAGAGGATTAACCTGAAGGCTTGGGACGCTTGCTGTCAAACCGCTATTGAGGCAATCAGGAGATAAGGAAACGGCAGGAGATACCTGAGCCAGGACATGTGGAACGAGGGGCTGAATGGTTCAGCCCTGTTCCTATGCTTCAAACTGAACTTCAAACACAACTAATAAAGTATTTAAGGTTTTGTACTGCTAGATGAAGAACTCGTTGGACTTTGGTGAGATCATACCTGGAATACAGTGTGCAATTTTGGTCTCTATATTTAAAGATGGATATATTTGCATTGGAGTTAGTACAGTGATGGTTCACTAGACAGGTCCCTGGGATGAGAGGGTTGTCCTTTGATGAGAGGTTGGGTCTATGTTCGCTGGAGTTCAGTAAAATGCGAGGCGATCTCATGAAATCGTACAAGATTCTGAAGGGTCTTGAAGGTTTTGAAATGTAACCAGTCTGATTGACACCTCCAGCTTTCTGTGGTCATGTGACCATGCCGTGGGGCTACCTTGGAGGCAGGTGCCCTGAGATCGGCTTCAATAAAAGCCTCTCACAGACGCACACACGGATGAAGACTGTTGTCCATACACTCGCACATGGCAGAACCGAGAGATTGTTTTCCCTGGCAGGATCATGGAGGAACAGCCTCAGGATGAGGGGAAGATTATTTTGGACTGAGATGAGAAGTTTCTTCACTCAAAAGAGTTGTGCATCTTTGGAGCTCTCTACCTCAGAAGGTTATGGGTGTGCCAACATTAAATTATATTTAAGGCTGAGGTAGACAGAGTTTTGGTGTCTCAGGGAATCAGGGGATGAAGGAGCGGTTGGGGAAAGGGGAGTTGAAGCCCAAGATCATCCATGATGGCATTGAAATGCAGAGCAGGCTCGACCAGCCCTGTGGTCTTCTCCCATTCCAATTTCTCAAACGTTAAAAGTCACGATATTAATAGAGCTGAGTTAATACCAGATAAAATTTTAAAAAGCACTATACAGCACCTTGGTGATGTGTTGGGTGTTCTGTTTGTCCTCGTCGTCTGCGAATGTGAGGGAGTTGAAGATGTGGATGGCGTGTTGCCCGGCCGTGGAGAGGAGCAGAGCAATCTTCCTGGTGTCCGAGGCGTTCTCCCTGTCCGTGGCTTCGAGGAAGAGCTGGAAGCGCTGTTTAAAAATCTTCCAATTGACTCCGAGATTGCCGGCGATGCGGAGCGGCGGCGGCGGCGGGTTCATGTTCTCCATACTTCAGGATGTCGGAATGCTGATTAGTTGCAGGTGGGTCTCAGAAGTGCTAGTATTCAACCACTCCTTGTACCATGATGCGTTGGGTGTTCTGGATCACAAACAGGTCACCAACACTGGAAGTGGTGCAACTCTATTTTATTATAAGGTTAACTATATTAACATACTTGAACTGTGGGTAAATGCAATACCAGCTTTAACTGTTGACCCTTGCCTAGTCCTAACCAGGTGATGCACTCAGCACATGGTGAATGTCTGTGTTGCAGGCTGTGAGCTCTGTGCTCCAAGCTGGCTGCTACTAGAATGAGCGGGAACTCTCCTGTCCCCTGTCTTTATAGTGCGTGTGCTCTCACTGGTGATTGGCTGCGGTGTTGTGTATGCTGATTGGTCACACTGCATGTCCATCAGTGTGTGTGTGTCTGCACCATAATATACTGATGTATATTATGACACTTGGGACCTCCCAAAGCAGGTTACAGCCGTTTTAATTATGGCAGTAATTTAGGAAAAATGAGCGCCAATCTGTGCACAGCAGGATCCCACAAACAGCTATGTGTTGGTGACCGGATAATCTCCTTCCAGTGGTGAGAATTGAGAGATAATTCTTGGTCATCGCACAGGGCTGAGTCCTCCGATCTACCTTAAAATAGTGCCATGGGATCTTGTACATTCACCTGAGAGGGCAGGTGGGGCCTCGATTTAACATCTCATCTGAAAGCTAGCTCCTCCAACTGACACAAAGGCCAGAGATAGTTACCTCATTTACATCGCAGAAAGAGGCCTGTGGCCCAGATACCTCCAGCTGCTCTTTATGCTCCATAGTAAATCAAGTCCCAGATGACCATAGGCTGCTTTCCCCTTTGAGGGGGAGAGCTGACTGGTGGTGATTTAACCTGAGGATCGCCGCACCTCAGGCGAGGGGCAAGGTTGGGAAGACAGACACCTCAGCAGGTACAGGATTCAAACCCGCGCTACAGGCCTTGTTCTGCATCGCAAACCAGCTGGCCAGCCAACCAAACTAAAATGTTTCATGTGCAGCATCCATCATAATCCTTCTATCCCTTTCTCCCTCATGCTCCGACTTAGGTTTTTTTACGCAGAGGGTGGTGAGTGCCTGGAACGCGTTGCCAGGGGAGGTTGTGGAAGCAGATACATTAACGGCATTCAAAAGGCATCTTGACAAACACATGGATAGGATGGGTATAGAGGGATACGGCACAAGGAAGTGCTGAGGGTTTTGGCCAAGGTTGATATCATGACCGGTACAGGCTCGGAGGGCCGAAGGGCCTGTTCCTGCGCTGTATTTTTTGTTCTTAGCTTCACCTTAAATTCAGCGACAGCTGTACAGCCTTCAACTCCCTCACACAGTCGGGGTCCATAGCTTTCCCAGTCATTGAGCTTAATACTGGCTGGAACGGTGAGAACGTATGTTGATGTTAATTTAAATTCTTTATAATGGTTTCATGTTTTAACTCAATTAATACAGTAGTTTTGTCCTTTGACCACTAGAGGTCCCTTTGGGCTGCTGTCACACTTTGGGAGGCCTCACGATGAATTGTTGAAGAAATTCCAATATTGGCCCAGATTTTGCTTCTAAAATAACAGCAGGTGGGAGTAAACGAGCCAATTGCTATTGTTCCTGGGGCACTGTATGGACCATCTGTGCTGGTAATGTGTATTCCTGGTTGTGCTGGGTTTGTTACAGTAAGGCTGGATTTTGTGCGCATTGTCTTTTAGGAAAGATCTCCTCACTGGCTGCATGCCCCAGGCTGGTTTTCTGATCAGCATTAAGAATTACAATTAAGAAGCATGATTGAAGTTGATACGTTTGCGATAGTGGAATGGACTTTCCCCACGATCCCTTGGGCTGTGTTTGCTGACATTACTGCATCAAATCAGACTTATGATTCAGACCAAGGGTCACATTTTACAACGATTGACAAAACGCATCTGGGAGGCAGTCATGATTTGGATTGCGAATTAATTGCACTTTAAAAAAACCCATAGATTTAAAGAAAATGATTTCCTTGACTGACACGCAGAGTAAGTAATGGCACAGGAGAGGTACGGTCCACATGGGGTGTTGTGGGGGGGGCTGTTGTAGATCTGTCAACGACTGAATGTCTCCAAAGATATTGATTTGTGCTCAGAGTCAGATCTCAGTAAGCTGGCAATCTGCCGGTTCGAACTTTTAACTCGGAATTGGCCAACATAAGAACAGAGAGCTACATGTTGCTACTGTAAGCTCCACCGCGCAGGAGCGATGGTAATGTCAGAGGATGGCAATCCAGCGGCTAATATTCCGGCAGCGTGGGTTCCAATCAAACAGGAGCAGCGCGTGGAGTTTGAAATTCAATTGATAAAATCTGGGATATAAAGCTGGTCTCAGTCGTGGTGATCATTGATTGTTGTCAAATCCCATCTGCTTCACTAATGCCCAGCTCTGGCCTGCAGACCCACACAGCCTTCAACTGGCGAATGGCCGAGCGAGACACTCGTTTCAAGGGCAATTAGTGATGGGCAACAAATGCTGGCCCTGCCAGCGACGCCCACATCCCAAAAAATAACTTTGAAAACCCCCACCTGTTTTGCGCTTCGCTAGGTGGTGTGATTCGTGTGGTAAACCACTGTGTTGTATTGCATTGTATTGTTACATGCCTGGGCTTGTCCCTGCTGGCTCCACCTGTGGCCCCTCCCCTTGGGCTCATGTATAAATGTGGCTGGTCTCCTCCTCTGATCAGGTTCAGGATCAGAGGCCAGGAGGCTTTCTGTTTAGTATATTAAAGCCTCAGTGACGTTGACCACAAGTCGTGCGTTCATTGATGGCACATCAATTCGTAAGCATGTTGGGTTTTGAAAGATTTATTCCCCCCCCCCACCCCCCCACCGTCCCCGCCCGCTTCCTCCTGCATTTTCTGATTCTAACATGAGGAACGACCTGCGGCTGTTTAAGGCCTGTACCATTGGCTCTCTTTCAGAACTTCACTCAAGTCTTACTTGAGCCAAGATGTGAACTGCCAGTGAGTTATTTGACTGTAGAGGTGTCCAAACCCCAATCCTGTCCTCTCCAACATCAACAAAATTAGCCACATTCGAGTGGGACAGCTGGATATGTCCGACCCCTGAATTATGATTCATACGCGGGCTAGGATATTATGGCCCCTCCCACCGTGCGGGATATTACGGTCCAGCTAAAGAAAACAGCACTGCCGTGGTGGGTGGTGGTGGGGGAGGGGGGGGGGGGGGGAGGGGAGGGGGGGAGAGGGGCGGGGGGGGGGGGTGGGGGGGGCATGAAATTCTAGCCATTGAAACACTATCTCCAAATTCCGCACCTTCCTCCCACTCCCAGGTCACCAGCCAGCCTGCACAGGACATGTCGCAGCGAAGTCTATTCCCCTCTCACCTCGGACATGGGCCTCTCGTCTGACAATTCTTTAGTTTTAAGATTCACACCCCTGTTTTCAAATCTTTCCAAGGACCCCCCCCCCCCCCCCCCCCCCCCCCCGCCGTGCCTTCGGTGCCTTCAGTAAGTCTGGACACTCGTGCATCTTCGATTTTAATCGCGCTGCCATTGGCGGCCGTGCTATCTGCCACCTGAGCCCGAATCACTTGTATTCCCTCCCTCAATCTCTCCACGTCGCTACAATTCTCGCCTTCGGTGAGTGGCACGGTGGCGCAGTGGTCAGCACTGTTGCCTCACAGCGCCAGGGACGCGGGTTCAATTCCGGCCTTTGGTCACTGTAATCAATGGAGCGCCGAGGGGATCAGTTTCATAGAAGTCTTTGTGGGGTTTGTACGTTTCTCCCCCCCCCCCCGGGTGCTCCGGTTTCCTCCCACAGACTGAAGTTGTGTGGGTTAGGTGGATTGGCTGCGCTAAATTGCCCGTAGTGTCCAGGGATTTGCAACTTAGGTTAGGGGATAGGGCGGGGTGGATGGTGGAGTGCACATGGATAGAGTGTTCTTTCGGAGGGTCGGTGCAGACCCGATGGGCCAAATGGACCCTCCTACACAGTCAGGACTCTATGATTCTTTAGGACATTCCTTGAAACCTATCTCTATATCCAAACATTTGTTCATCTGTCCTTACATCTTCTGACACACCTCCGATGTATTGATAATGCTCCTGTAAGCACCTTGGGGCATTTAATTATATTAAAGGTGCTAGTTAAATGTAACTTACTGTTGCTTTATATCATCAATCCTTCATGGCCGCTGGCTCAGTATTCTAGAACTCCTCACCTAGCACCGTTGTTGGAGGACAATGAGAACAAAGTGAAATGAAAATCGCTTATTGTCACGAGTAGGCTTCAATTCAGTTACTGTGAAAAGCCCCTAGTCGCCACATTCCGGCGCCTGTTCGGGGAGGCTGGTATGGGAAAGTTGTCTAAACCGAGGTCCCACCACCACTTCAGGTTTCCAGGTTAACTGGAGACGGAGAATCGATGCCGGGCTTGCCAGAATCGGCGGCCCGATCACAAGAACAATGGAAAGAAAGGGGCCTCATTTATAGGGAATTCCCAACAGGCCAGAGATTTGTGATGCTATTGCCACCTATGGCACTACGATGACTCTTTGATAACTCCATGTTGACATCCTTACTGGGCTGCTCCTCGATCTGTAAGGATGATTTTTTTTTGTGCAAATATGCTCAATGTGCAGATTGCTACCCTGCCGCTCTGTGCCTGCTGATTGATGGCTGGGCATGCCTTGTCTCCGGTAGAAAGTGACTGAATTTTAAAAAGAAAACGTGTCTGTGGAGTTTCAAAAACGCGGGAGCGAGTCTTTCAAACTGATGTGATTTATCCTTGTAGGGATTGGAGCAGGACTGATGGGATTCGGAGTGTTTTTCCTCCTGTTTGGTGTCCTCTTGTATTTTGACAGAGTTCTCCTTGCATTTGGAAATGTGAGTATTCTCTTTGACAAGTACGTGTGGGAGTTGAGGAATTGAGAGGCTTCTCGGAGTTGACAGTTATTAATAATAATAATTGCTTATTGTCACAAGTAGGCTTCAAATGAAGTTACTGTGAAAAGCCCCTAGTCGCCACATTCCGCCGCCTGTTCGGGGAGGCTAGTACGGGAATTGAACCCGCGCTGCTGGCCTTGTTCTGCGTTACAAGCCAGCTGTTTAGCCCACTGTGCTAAACCAGCCCCCCAGTTTGTAGAACAGTCTCGAGTGGAGCAGAAATGAGTGATCTCAGAAAAAGTTCAGAATTCCAGGTGAAATGGAACACCAAAGATGAGATTCATTCCAATTTTATTTCTGTTATTTAGGCTATGCTGAGTTAGATAAAATATATTCCACAATAGATATATCGCTGTATTGATTATTGGATTAAATCATGTGTCCATTCTTTTACAGATTAATTTCATATTTTAAATGAGGTGGCCTGATATTCCACTGCATTTAAAAACAGAAGGGATTTTTATAAAGGCTGGATTCTCCAATTTTGGGGCCAAGTCCCCAGGCTGGCATGGGAACTCCGCCAGGAAAACTGGCGCAAAATGGCCACCGATTCCCCGTTTTGCTGGGAGCGAGCGGGGAGGCAGCGTACAGCACCCGGCACTAGCTGCCGATACAGCCTGGAGAATTGCCGGGCCCGTGGTCGCGTATGCGCACGGCGGCGGCCTGCAGCAGGCGCGCCGTGTTTCATGGCGGAGGCCACTCGCGGACCCTGCCCGCGAATTGGTCCCCTCTTCGGCCGGCTCGGGCACCCCGGACCAGCCCCCACCCCCAACCCCCCCAGTGCCCCCAGCCCCGAATAATGTCCCCCCCCTGCCCGCGAATTGGTCCCCTCTTCGGCCGGCTCGGGCACCTCGGACCAGCCCCCCCCCCAGTGCCCACAGCCCCGAATAATGTCGTCCCCCCCCCCCCCCCCGCCTGCGGATTGGCCCTCCCCCGACCGAGTCCGCAACCGCCACTCCGAGCTCCTGACGGATGAGACCACACGCATCGGGGACGGAACATCGGAGACCGTCGATACGTGGCGCGGCGTACTTGCAGAATGTGCCGCATTAGAGGGGGTGGAATATCGCGAAAGCGGCGCCGCCCCCGATCTCAACGGGAATTTGGATTCTCCAGCCATTCACCGAATGCGATTTCAACGTCGGGACCGGAGAATCGAGCCCAAAATGTTTGGTGGAAATTCCCAGATGGATTTGGTTTGTTATAAATGTGAGTCCTTTGCTTACTGAATCCTTACTTCCTGCCAGTGGTAATAGTTTGGGGTGAATTCTTTGTCGTTTGGAGCCCGCCAGCAACGCACCCCCGCCCTGGGGTTTCCCAGCAGCGTGGGGTGGCTACAATAGGAAATCCCATTGGCCAGTGGCGGGAATGACTATGACCTCGGTGGATCATGTGACTGATAAGGCTCCTGGCTCACCCTCTGGTGAGCTCTACACACACATGCTGTAGCACATCAGGTGGAGGCAGCGACACCCCAGGGAACGGATCGTCAGAGGGTTTCCCGTACCCAGGGAACAGCTGTCACACAGCGAAGTGTCACGGTTTGGGAAAATATCATTCCATCACGCTGCGGAAGCAAAGCCAGAATCTACAGGCGGGGGTGTCAGCAACTTTCCAACTCCTGCAAGTCCAGCTGGAGGTGTCCCACCACCTTCAGGTGCAGGAGATAGTGTCGACAATGCAGCGTCCCCAGACCCTGAAAGGGTGGTGTCCGTGGTGGAAAGTCTGGGGCAAGACATCAGGGCCATGTGTCAGGACGTCAAGGCTTGGGGCACACTGTGCTGTCCATGGCTGAGGCACAGTACAGGGGAGCCCAGTCACAGTTGGACACATCCCGGGCCCACATGGACATTGCTGTGCTGCACCAGAACTTGGCCCAATCACAAAGGGTCATGGTTAAGGGCATCGCAATCATTGGCCGGGAGCTGACTGACCTTGGCCAATCACAGAGGGACATGTCACAGGCACAGAGGGACATGACCGAGGCAGAGGGGCATGGCTCACTCGCTGAGGGACATACCCCAGTCTCAGTGTGTCATGGCTGAGAACATCCAGACCATGGCTCAGACGAGGGCGGCCTCCAGGACTGGCAGGTGAGGGTGGCGCATGCGGAGTTCACTCCGGCCTCACCTCCATCCCATGGAGTATCCCGGGGGCTAGCGAGCCCCCCGAGGGAGGGGAACGTGACTGGGCCCATGACGTCGTCTCCTGCAGTGCGCCCATGACACCTGAATGTCCCACATGGTTACACCCTCACTGGAGGTGGCTGAGCATGGGGACGGCAGTGTGAGTCCGCCTTGTGTAACATTATCTCCAGTGAGTGAGCCCTAACTGTTCACCATCTCCCGCAACCCACCCCCCGTCCAAGACATTTGTAACCATTAGAATGAATTGTCAGCACACATTCAGAGACCACCCGGGCAGACAGTGGTATGTTGTCCTAAAGACAGGAGTCAGACAATGAGGAGCAGCAGAGTTCATCTCAGAGTGTGTTGTCATTATCCTCCATCCCATGGACAAGACCTGCTGATACTGTCAACGCAGGGCCAACACCCTGTGGCAATGCTGGTATTACCCTCGTAGGGGGGAGGGGGGAGGTAGTGCCAAGGAGTGGAAGGCTAGGGCGGAGGTGGAGTGAAGGACTGAGAGCGAGGGAAGGGGAGGAGGGACTGAGGGAGAGGCTGCGTGCATTGGGGGCGGTGTCTGAAGTGGGGGGGGGGGGGGGTGGTGGGACAGAGCAGTGGAGCTGTGGGTGGCCAGGCCTCTTGGTTGGTAGATCGGGAGGTGATGCGGTTGTCCCGTGTGTCGCAGCCCTGGATCACACGTTGGGCAGCCTCCCCTTGCCAGTTTAGGCACCACGCCCGGATCCTCTGGGACACCTTCCTCATCCACCTCCACAGGTGAGGCCTGCCGTTCTTCCTCCTCCTCCAGCATGTCACTCTGCTGCTACACAATGTTATGAAGGACGTAGCAGACTACCACAGTACTCAAGGCCCTGTCGGGCCACAGTGGTGCGTCTCACCAGAGTGGTCCAGGCATCGGAAGTGCATCTTCAGGACCCCGATACGCTGCTTGATGATGCTCCTGGTTGCTGTGTGAGCATCGCTATAACGGTCCTCTGCCTTGGACTGGGGCCTCCACACAGGCATCATTAGCCATGATCTCAGCGGGTAAGCCTTGTCACCAAATAGCCAACCCCTCACCCAAGGGAGGGCCTCAAAGGTCCAAGTTGAAAGTGATATAGTCCAATGCCCCGACACATCGGCCATCTGTTACAGCGCAGATGCACCTATGTGCGGACGTTTGCGAGATTCCAGACAGGTCCCTACTCGAGCCCTGGAATGAGCCAGGGGCATAAATATTCAGGGCAACCGTCACCTTGACAGCCACTGGGAACGGGTGTCCTCATCCAAACCCAGTGCCAGCTGTACCATTTGGCACAGGTGGACCTTATGTAATCCTGCCAGGAGGGTGGCCAGCCAGTTGTGTGGTGGAGACGGTCAAAATGTGCAGCCTATAGTCTTCTCGTTAAGATCTGGCATGCGGGCAGATCGTACAGACGGGGGTGAGCGAGGGATGTGGGCATTTGCTGGCACTTCAGCTGCAGTGTGATGTGGGTCCTGTGTTTAACACACAGGTTGCGACAGGGAGCTGGTCAGCTTTCCTGGTCGAGGCGAGATGGACGGGATCAGGGGCACGGCAGACAGAAACGCCTCGGAGCCACCTTGTGATCGTCATGAGGCTTTTACTCTGAGAGACGGTGTGTGCCAGGGAGGGTTCCAACAGCCGCGGTGCATGTGTCCGTTGTTTGAGGTGAGCTCTGCTAATCCCCTGCTTCCTCTGCTGTGGGGCGGCGCTTCTGAGGGGTATACTGAGGAGTGGCAAAACCTGGTGGGCTGGCGATTGAGCATGGCCATACCTCGCCCCTTGATTACACTGCTGGGGTATGGGGGTTTCCAGGGGGGTAGCCTGGGTGGATTTCCACATGACCAGAAGCACTCTGAGCGTATACAGGATACTGTCAGCAGTCTCAACAGCCAGGACCCTGTCAGTTGCAGCTAGGGGTTGGGTTTAAATGAATTAATGCAGCAACAGGGGTCTCAACCAAGGCACCCTGAACCCGAGGGGGGACACCCCGAGTCCACACATCTGCCACCAAGTCGTTCCCTGCTACTCCCCGAGATCCAGGCATATGCCCTCCACCAAACCTGAAAAGGTTTGGAGAGTTCCCATACATTCTTGCTGCTCCTCAACAGCCATGGTCCCTGGACCCCGCTCATAAATACTTCCACTAATTCACGCCCACGTGACTCCCTCCTGGGAGGGGTGGAGCATCGGGATTCCAGCCCGTTAATCGTAATTAAATCCATGCAGATCGCGGTTTTACATGGGGCTCATGATGTGGAGATGCCGGCGTTGGACTGGGGTGAGCACAGTACGAAGTCTTACAACACCAGGTTAAAGTCCCACGGGTTTGTTTCGATGTCACTAGCTTTCGGAGCGCTGCTCCATCCTCAGGTGAATGAAGAGGTATGTTCCAGAAACATATATATAGACAGATTCAAAGATGCTTGGAATGCGAGCATTAGCAGGTGATTAAATCTTTACAGATCCAGAAATGGGGTAACCCCAGGTTAAAGAGGAGTGAATTGTGTCAAGCCAGGACAGTTGGTAGGATTTCGCAGGCCAGATGGTGAGGGATGAATGTAATGCGACATGAATCCCAGGTCCCGGTTGAGGCCGCACTCATGTGTGCGGAACTTGGCTATAAGTTTCTGCTCGGCGATTCTGCATTGTCGCGCGTCCTGAAGGCCGCCTTGGAGAACGCTTACCCGGAGATCAGAGGCTGAATGCCCTAGACTGCTGACGTGTTCCCCGACTGGAAGGGAACATTCCTGCCTGGTGATTGTCGCGTGATGTCCGTTCATTCGTTGTCGCAGCGTCTGCATGGTCTCGCCAATGTACCACACTTCAGGACATCCTTTCCTGCAGCGTATGAGGTAGACAACGATGGCCGAGTCGCACGAGTATGTACCGCGTACCTTACATGGGGCTGCTAGCGCAGGGCGTGCACCTCGCTTCCGACATCAACGAGGGACAGGAGCATCGCAATGGGCGCCAATTCCGTTTCTAGCCCAAAGCTCAATTCTCCACCCGATTACGAATCTCGCTGCCGGCACGGGCGGCGGTGAATCCACCCCCACGTGACTTGGAACACCACTATTAAATCATTAAATTACCTTCACTACCCTGAGAACAATCCTAGTTCGCAATGTCAACTGGTCTCAGTTGGTCGCACCCTCACCTCTCAAGTGCAATGCAACATTCTTGGTTGAGATCACACTCCAGGGCTTGAGGGCAAAAATCTACATCGACACAGAGGGAATATTGAAACATTCCCGTGGTTCTGTATTGAAGATAAGCAGCAGAGTTATCCCAGATGTCACTGCCAGGGTGCGAGGCTGACAGTGCCATAGTGCCCAGGTGCCAGGGGAGTGCCAGGGTGCTACCCTGCCCTGTCCCTGACCACCCAGGTGTCTCCAATGATTGGAGACCTCCTCCATCCTCCCCAAGGTACTGTCGCAACTGTCCCATGTTTGTGTGGGCCGGTTCTTAACTAAACGGTCTTCCAGGCTCAGCTGGTGAGTGACCCGCTACCCGGGTATTTAAATGAGCAGTAAGGCTTATTTAAACATTGAGACCTGGACGAGGGCGGGGACTGTTGGCACTGCCAGGGTGCCAGGCTGGCAGTGCCAAGACTCAGGGGTGCTAGGGGGAGTACCAGGGTACTACTCTGCCCTCTCCCTGACCACCCAGGTGATTTCAATGGCTTGCAAGACCCCCCCCCCCCCCAAACACCCCGAGATGCCATCATGCCTGATTGTGGAAAGCAGTGCTAAACAGCACTTGATTGGGACCTGACATCCATGGCTGTTGACTCTTGGGCACTGGGTGAATACGGAGTGTTGAACAAGGGCGTGATCCAGGTCGCGTTGGGCGCCGCGGGTCAGATGACTTTCTCAAGGCTTTGCCTTGAGCCCAATGTGGGGCTCTCCCGGGTTCACCCACGGAGCCGGGCGGGACACACTGGGAAAATCGTGCCCAGAGAGTTCCGAGAAAACCATCAAACAAACTGCAAATCATCCAAGGTGCAAATCATCCAACAGCAAGCGGGAGAAGGACTCCCCTCAACCCGTTCCAGCTTCAAGTTCAGCTGAGAACCAATCTCTGGGAAATTAAACAGCAAGAAGCCTCGCAGCTTACTTTGCGTGATCAGACGTCCACTTTAACTTTGAAGCATTACCTCCATCTAAAAGCCTACAGGCCTGCCACAAAAGAGACTGAGATAATTAATAGTTGCGATATATTCCTTTACATGCATTTGCATCTAATATTCACGCATGTGAACCGTGCTAGGGAGACATTGCATTTTAAATTTAATTAGGATTCTCACTGTGAGGGTCAGAAAACGCATCCCTCTGACACAAATATACTGGTCACTGACAGTGTAAGGAAATGCCAAAATTTTGGGAGCGATTCTCCAATATGGAGCCCAAGTGTTCGCGTTGTCGTGAACGCCGTCGCGTTTCACAACGGCGCGAACCGGGCTCGGGTACGACCGATTGGGGGCCAGCACGGCGCTGGAGCGGTTCACGCTGCTCCAGCCTCCTTTCCCGGCGGCAAATGGGCGCCGCGCCAACCCACGCATGCGCGGGGGATGTCTTCAGCACGCCGGCCCCGACTCAACATGGCGTCGGTGTTCAGGGGCCGGCCGCGCCAGAAGGTAGGCCCGGGGGGGGGGTGAGAGGCTGGCCCGCCGATTGGGCCCCGATCGCGGGCCAGACCCCACCGGAGCCCCCCCCCCCCCCCCCGGTGAAGGAGCCCCCCTCTCCCCACCCAGGCCGCCCCCCCCGACCTAGAAACCCTGGAAGCAATTTTTCACTATTTACTCTTATTTACTCGTTGAGATTCTAAGCATCTCCATCAAATCTCCTCTCCGCCTTCTCTGCTCTCAGCAAACTAACCCTCAGCGTTTCCACTCTATCCACGTAATTAACATCTCTGACCACTGGAAACATTCCAGTAAATCTTTGCAACATCCTTTCCAAAACTTTCATGGCCTTTCTAAAGTGTGATGTGGAGATGCTGCCATTGGACTGGGGTGAGCACAGTAAGAAGTCTTGCAACACCAGGTTAAAATCCAACAGGTTTGTTTCAAATCACTAGCTTTCGGAGCCCAGCTCCTTCATCACTCCTCCACTCACCTGATGAAGAAGCTGGGCTCTGAAAACTAGTGATTCGAAACAAGTGTGACGCCCAGAATTGCGCACGATACTCCAGCTATTTGCTTTTCTTCTCCCTTCGTCAGATTCTCTTTGTGTCCGGCCTTCCCTTCATCACTGGGCTGTGGAACACGTTTCGATTCTTCTTCCAGAGGCAGAAGGTGAAAGGCTCAAGTTTCTTCCTGGCTGGGATTCTGCTCATTCTGCTCCGGTGGCCTGCAGTTGGCATGCTGTGCGAAAGCTACGGATGTTTTATACTTTTCAAGTAAGGCCCACTTTGGTTTAAAATGCTTGGGTCGGGATGTCTTATAAATGGTTCGGTTGGATCGACAAAGGCTTGTGAACCTCCACAACTTGCAGGACAATACGTGCAGCTCCGCAGTTAGTCTCCAGAAAGCAGCAGCTCACCATTGGTCTCCTTGTAGGTGGCATCAATCTGTTGCATTTCCCCATTAATTGAAAATCGCTTATTGTCGCAAGTAGGCTTCAAATGAAGTTACTGTGAAAAGCCCCTAGTCGCCACATTCCGAGGCCTGTTCGGGGAGGCTGGTACGGGAATTGAACCGTGCTGCTGGCCTGCCTTGGTCTGCTTTAAAAGCCAGCTATTTAGCCCTGTGCTAAACCAGCCCTCAAGTATGAAGTTACTGTGAAAAGCCCCTAGTTGCCACATTCCGGCGCCTGTTCGGGTAAGCTGGCACGGGAATTGAACCGTGCTGCTGGCTTTGTTCTGCATTACAAACCAGCTGTCTAGCCCACTGAGCTAAATTTAATTACGAGAGTGCTTAAGAATGTGAGTACGTTGTTAATGACGAGGTTTATGTCCCTGCAAATCAGTCAACCCCCCCCAAGCCCAGAATGGGAACAATAAAACATTTGGACTCCTATTTCCACTGGTAGTTCGTTGTTAGACATTTTTGAAACCATTTTTTCAAATGTATTTCTCACTTTTGGATTTTCAGGAGGCTTTGGACAAATCCCACATCAGAGATTAGTGTGTAAAATTAAAATGCATGGGATTGGGGGTAATGTCTTGAAATGGATAGAAAACCGGTTTGCAGACAGGAAATCATAGAATCCCTACAGCGCAGAAGGAGGCCATTTGGCCCATCGGGTGTGCACTGATCCTCTGAAAGAGCACCCCCCCCTAGGCCCATTGCCCTGCCCTAACCCCATAACCCAGTAACCCTGCCCTATTCCCGTAACCCAGTAACCCTGGGTTTGGACACTTAGGGGCAATTTAGCATGGCCAATCCACCTAACCTGCCCACCTTTGAGGAAGAGGAGGAAGCAACAGGCATTTTTCCAAATGGCAGGCAGTGACTATTGGAATACCACAGGGATCGGTGCTGGGGCCCCAGCCATTCACAATATATAGTAATGATTTCGATGAGGGAATGAAATGTAATATCCCCAAATTTGTAGATGACACAAAGTTGGGTGGGAGGGCGAGCTGTGAGGAGGATACAGAGATCCTTCAGTGTGATTTGCACAAGTTGAGTGAGTTACATGGCAGATGCAGTATAATTTGGATCAGTGCGAGGTTATCCACTTTGGTAGCAAAAACGGGAAGGCAGACTATTATCTGAAAGGCCATAATTAGGAGAGGGGAATGTGCAACAAGACCTGGGTGTCCTGGTACGCCAGTCACTGAAGGTAAGCGTGCAGGTGCAGCAGGCGGTAAAGAAGGCAAATGGTATGTTGGCCTTCATAGCGAGAGGAGTCGAGGACAGGAGCAGGGATGTCTTGCAGGAATTATACAGGGCCTTGGTGAGGTCACACTTGGCATATTGTGTGCAGTTTTGCTCTCCTTATCTGAGGAAGGATGTTCTTGCTTTAGAGGGAGTGCAGCGAAGGTTACCAGACTGATTCCTGGGACAGCAAGACAGACTTATGAGGAAAGATTAGCATGGCCAACCCACCTAACCTGCACAACTTTGGACCGTGGGAGGAAACTAGAGCACCCGGAGGAAACACACGGGGAGAAGGTGCAAACTCCACACAGTCACTCAAGGCCAGAATAGATTCCGGGTCCCTGGCGCTGTGAGGCAGCAGCACCAACCACCGTACCACCCTGATAATGTCTGGAATCAATCTCCTCTGAACTGCGTCTAATGCAACTACATCCCTCATCAAATAAGGGGACCAAGACGGGATACAGTTCGGCCCTCCAAAGTTAGTCCATTTGTACCACTCAGGATAACTTACGGGCACCAAAGATCTTCCGAATGACACCCAAATCTGGAGAATGAGAACAATAGAAATATTTTTCAAGAAGATGTGAACACAAAAGATGTACTTTCAAATGCATTTAATTGCAATGTGCAACTGTTTTCCCAGGAGCACTCTCCCGCTTGTATCAGAATTTCTTTCCAATGTTCCTGTCCTGGGATTAATCTTCACATTCCCCAGATTCAGCATGGTAAGTCACTCCTCAGTTCTATCCTTTCATTTTGTGTTTGTTTTCTATAAAGTTGTTGTTTTAAGGAGTTTGTCGGATTGTTTACCGTGTGACGTGACCACCGCAGCTGATAAGAAGTTGGGGGAAATACTTTGGAGGGAAGTTGAATTGCATTTTCTTCATTGCCTGAAAAACCTTAGTCACTCTCATGTGAGACTTTTGTCAGTCATGCCAAGTGATGTGTTTTCCGTCACCTGTCCTTTGCAGTGATGTGTTCCCCGAATGCCCATTGGGATTTGGGCATGACTTCCACTCTTTTTTGTTTAATTTAGAGTACCCAATTCATTTTTCCAATTGAGGGGGCAATTTAACGTGGACAATCCACCTACCCTCTGCACTGTATGTTCTATGTACCCTGCACATCTTTGGGTTGTGGGGGCGAAACCCGCGCAAACATGGGGAGAATGTGCAAACTCCACACGGACAGTGACCCAGAGCTGGGATCGAACCTCTGGCCTCGGCGCCGTGAGGCAGCAATGCCAACCACTACGCCGCCATGCTGCCCTTGATTTCCACTCTTGACGAGTGGATGGGTTTGAGTGGATTAAAATCCCTCTCCGAGTGGCGGCACACCGTCCACTGTCGACGGGATTCTCTACTCCCGCCTCTTGTCCAATTTTCCCATTCGAGCCACCCCTTGCCGCCGGGAAACCCGCGGGCAGGGGGCGCGCTGCCGGTGGGAACAGAGAATCCCAAAAGCCAGAGAATTCCGGCCTCTGTGCTCTCTGCTCCATGGCTGCGAATGTTTCTCAAAGGAAATACTCCCAGTTAAATGCATCAGCGTTAGTTTCATCCAAAAAAGATTGGCTTCAGTATTAATCTGCATTCACGATCAGCGTAGCTATAAAGAATTCCTTTTCTACTTTAAATGTAAGATTCTGTGTGTGCGTGTAATGTTAATATTTCTGATGCATATTCATGAAGGGGACCTGTTAAGGTTTAGCAGGACAGTCCTCAATAACATGTAGGTAAGTAAGAACTGTGAGTTGCTTTTAACTGTGACTTAATACAGTCAAAATTATATTTGTGGCTATCATTAAAGGAGACACATTTATTCAATATAATAGTCAGCTTGATTATATTCTGCTACACGCCTACCAGGAATGTTAATCCAATGTCTCATTGATGTGCATCATCAATATTAATATTAAAGCTACTCCCCCGCAGAAGTTTTAAACAAATTTCAATCTAAGGAAGGAGGTGGGCAATTATTTTAAAGTCCAACATTGACAACTAAATGAAATGTAGAGAACACAAGCTGGCACCAGCTTCTGGAGATCACCAGTTAGGGGTTTTAACAGCGGATTAGTACACTGTCTTCTCATCTTTAGAATCTAATTGCAGGTCACGCAGTTCTTTTATTCATTCTTGAGCATCGCTGGCAAAAGCAACATTTATTGCTCGTGATAAGGTGGCGGGTGAGCCACCTTCTTGAGCCGCTGCAGTCCATGTGGTGTAGGTACACCCACTGTGCTGTTGGGGAAGGAGTTCCAGGACTTTGACCCAGCGACAGTGAAGGAGCGGCTGATATATTTCCAAGTCAATATAGCGCGTGATTTGGAGGGGAATTGGCAAGTGATGGCATTCACCATTTGCTGCCCATGTTCCTCTAGGTTGTCGAAGTCCTGAGTTTGTTTGGTCCTGTTGAAGGTGCCTTGGAGTGCAACATCTAAATGGACAAATGCTCCTCTTCCCCCTCTCCCAACCCCCAATTTCGGCCCGCTACCACAAAACCATACATTGAGAAGGGAAAGAAAAGAAAGGAAGAAGGGCCTGCATTTATAATAATAATAATAATAATAATAATCGCTTATTGTCACAGGTTGGCTTCAATGAAGCTACTGTGAAAAGCCCCTAGTCGCCACATTCCGACGCCTGTTTGGGGAGGCCGGTACAGGAATTGAACGCTCCTGGCCTTGTTCTGCATTGCAAGCCAGTGGTTTAGCCCACTGTGCTAAACCAGCCCCTTATATAGCACCTTTCATGACTCCAGGGTGTTCCCATGCACTTTACACGCAATTAAATATTTTTGTAAAGTGCAGACATTATTGTAATGTCGGAAACACAGCACTCAATTTGTGCACAGCAAGGTCCTTCAAACAGTGATGAGGTAAGTGACCAGATAATCTATTTTAGTGGTTTTGGAAAAGGGTTAAATTTGGCTCGCATCCTGGAGACTTTTTACATCAATCTTTGAGTGAGGAACCTTGTTCCACTTCAGAAACTCATAATCTAGACCAACACTTTAAGACAATACTTTAAAAGAGTGCCACGTTGTAGAAGGTGCCATTTCTTTGAATAAGATATTTGGTTGCGACCTGTAATCCTTTTCAATGCGAAGTGCCCCTCTAGTGGTGTTAGCTGAAGGTAAAATATTCATCAATACAAATCGAATGAGCAATCATTTCCAAAACTGAATTTCCCAGCTCCCCTGAATTTCCTCAGTACTGTAGAATCCTAATGTGTGTTACAAGTTTGCTTCAAGAAAGTATGTATGCGACAATACTTTAAATGATTTACATCCCTGGTGGAAGATTTTTCAAATCACCTTTCACAAGCTCTGTCTTTTGTATAGTTTATTATCTTCATAATGTCAGTAGAACAGGATATTTTACTGAGGACGTGGAAAACCAATCTATTTTCATAGTCAGAGACCATTGCTGCCTTGCAAGCCACTTAATAACCATCGACAAGATTCAAAGCAACAATATTTATTGGAGCTCAAAGTAGCACTCTACAATAACCTTTATTTACACATGTTGGGTTGTGTGTACTTATTATAGAGAATGCGAGACAAAGGTAAAAAGCTATGCCTGCACTCCCAGGAGTCAGATAAAGAAAGACTAAACTTGCAATTGTTATCTGTAGATTATCGGACACTTTGACCAGTTTATTAGTAAAACATTTCACCCAGGTTCCCTTATTTTCAAGATGAACAAAGGAGAAAAACAGGTTTGCGATTTAACCCAAATTTATTCACATGTTTGTCATGATATTCAGATAAACATCATGATGCAAACACACATACACACTGATGGACAGATCAATGGACCAATCAACACACACGCAACATCACAGCCAATCACAAGCAAGAGCACACGCACTATAAAACGGGGAACACCACAGTTCCCGTTCATTCCAGCAGGAGACAGCTCAGGGCACAGAGCTCACAGCGTGCCACTCAGACATACACCATGTGCTGAGTGCCTCTCTAAGATAGTGTAAGGGCTGGGTCCACAGGTTAAAGGGTAAAGAACGAACCACAGTCATAAGTTTACAGATGTTGTTATTGATAGTAATAAAACAGAGTTGTACCATCTGCAACCGTGTTGGTTCGTCTGTGTAGCAGAACACCCAATACGACAATGTTCAATAAATGTTCACAAACAGTTACTATCCCAAATTATCCTCCTCTTCACGCCCTTTCAGAATATTCTCTGACCTTCAGCCACTGAAGTCACTGGGCGGGGGTTGCAAGACCCAACGGAGTTGCTAATTCACAATCTGCAGGATGCCAAGAACCTCCCCCATGGGTCCACCTACAGGTGCGTTGTCCGCACGTATCCCTACTCCATATAAGGTAATGGCAGGAATCTGAAGTGCCAGAAAGTCTGACCGAATCGGAGGAAAACACAACATTATTTGAATAGATCTGATTATCTCCAATCTCCATCTGCAGGAGAGTCCAGACCTGCCCTGGCCTGCCTGTCGCTGACCAGCGTATTTGAACTTGGCCTGTCAAAATTCCCATCAGGCCGGGTTGCGGGCTGCAGGCTGTGGTTTAGTTTAAAGTGTCAATTCTGTGCCGGATCTACGATTCAGGCCATTGACCATCTGGCCGCACAGTTATTCATTTATTTTTTTTATAAATTTAGAGTAACCAATAATTTTTTCTCCAATTAAGGGGCAATTTAGCGCGGCCAATCCACCTTACCCTGCACATCTTTGGGTTGTGGGGGGTGAAACCCATGCAGACATGGGGAGAATGTGCAAACTCCACACGGACAGTGACCCAGAGCCGGGATTCAAACCCGAGTCCTCAGTGCCGCAGTCCCAGTGCTAACCACTGTGCCGCATGCTGCCTGGTCGCACAATTATATTGCACTTTTCAGAATCTCTGGACTATTTACAGCCAGTGAAGTACTTTTAATATATAGCTACAGTCGAAATATAGAAAAACAAAACCAGCCAATGTGCACACAGCAAGATCCCATAAATAGCAATGTGATCCATGGCAATACAATCAATTGAAATGAAGTTGGTTGAGGTATAAATGTTGGCCAGATACCCAAAGAACTCAGAAAACATTGGAGCTACTCAGCAGGTCTACGAAGAGATAAGTAGAGTTCATATTTCGGGTTGACGAAAGGACTGACATCCGTTCTGATGAAAGGTGTGACGAATGCAGGATTTTAGATATATTGGATTATAAACATTTGGCAGTTTAAGGGTTAAAAGCCTGGGTTAGAGTGTGTTAAACTGCATTAGTCATGTTTTTAAAGATAATCTTGTTTTGCAAGACCAGAAAGCTTTTAGAGCCAGAGATTAAATTGACCAGAGTGGAAGGCCTGAGCTCATGCATTGTTGATTGACTAGATTAGGGGGAGTCCCTGTGGAGTTAATGTGTTTTCAGCTTGGGGAGTTAATTTGTTTTTCAGCTTGGGGGATGATGTCATTGTTGGGTAGAGTTAAGCTATTCAGACATTTTGAGAAAACCTTTTTAGTTGAGGTCTGATTTGGCTATCCTGTCAGACCACAGTGACATCTCACAGTAGGATAGTTAAAACAAAGAGTAATAGTATTTAAAACAGAGCAGACTTGTCAGAGGACAAGGAAAAAGCTGAAACAAACCACCTGAAACAGCTTTTTGAAGACATCCAGCCAGAGACTGCAGGGGTTCTAACAGGAGCCATATCTGTTCTGGAAAGGAAGTATTACTCTGTGCCATTGGAATGTGGGAGGGATTGAGAGCAGTATGTTTTTTTTTCTTTTCTTATTGTTTCATTGGAAATAGAGATAGTAATTAAGGGTATTCTATTCACTGTATTGAGTAGTAATGTTTAAGGGGTAATTGCAAGCTATTTTTGGGTGTGATGTTAAAGAGTTTAAAATTGTGTTGATAATAAAGTTTTGTTTTAAACACCAAATCCCTATTTTTCTGTGCAATCACTCCTGGAGTGAGTATTCTTTCTGCACAGTCATACAAATAAATTAAAACATTGGAGTTTCGGTCCAGTATCCTAGCCATTTTTGAGGTCTGGTCTGGGATTGTAATGAAGGTGATCAACATGAAATGTTAACTCTGTTTCTCTCTCCATTGAGACTGCCTGACCTGCTGAGTATTCCCCCTATTTTCTGTGCTTGGTTTAGATTTCAAGCATCTGTTGTATTTTAAGTTTGTACCAGAATACCACTCCTGCGCTTCCTGAAACGTACCATTAAATCACTTACATCCACCTGCAAGAACAGACAGGGTTTTGGCTGAGCCTCTCATGCAATGGGAGTCCCATTCTACAGCCTGGCACTCCCTATGTACTGTCTTGAGGTGTCAGCCTAGCTAGAGTTTGTATTCGTAAACACACTGCTGGGAACGGGCGATTTAGCAAACTAGCTGGTGTGTTGTTTTACCCTACTCCCTGCCAGGGTTTTCAATCTAACCCTTCCTCTCTGTTTGCTGTCGGGTTTCTGCAACACAATTTCAAAGCCGTTTCCAATTTGCAAGGGGGCACAGAACATGTAAACAGCACTTAATTGAACATCAAATTGGCACTTGGAAATGGCACGACATTGAGAAGTGCTGTGAAGCAGTTGCCATTAGTCCGTTCATCTTTATAGACCAACGTTTAAGGAAAAATGGTTAGGTGGGGTTACGGGGGATAGGGTGGACGTGTGGGATTAAGTAGGGTGTTCTTTCCAAGGGCCGGTGCAGACTCGATGGGCCGAATAGCCTCCTTCTGCACTGTAAATTCTATGAACTATGAACTATGAAAGGGAGTAGCATCAGTCTCCAAGTGGTAACTGACAGATAACGAATGGAGAGGAACCTTAATTGCCAATTCCAAGGTCTCATCACACTTCCTTGTATATTTCTCCAGGTGTTGAAGAAATTTAGTGAGAGAGGCTCGTTGGTGTGAAGACAAGCCAGGGAACTATGAAACTGAATGAGCAATTGAAGAAATCATCTGATTAAAACCTGTCACTATCACAACTTCAGTGCAGCGTATCCAGCTTGGGCTGGTACCATGGGAAACAAATTGATCCTGTCCAATATTTCAGTGAAGCTGTTTATTCCAGTGGATTAATGCCTTTTCTTTCATTCCTGTTCAGTCATTTCATTCCTGTTGATTCTGAGTTTGCTGACTTAATTGGTTCCCGAGTCCGCCAATGCCTCATCAATGTCTTCAAATCCTCCCATAGCCTCACCTCTCCCTATCTTTGTAACCTAGTCCAGCCCTTCTGAGATCTCTGCCCTCTGTTAATGGTGGCTGCCTGTGCATTGCCAATCTTCACCGCTCCAACACTAGTATCTGTGCCTTCAGCCACTTGGGCTCTAAGCTCTGCAATTCCCTTGCTAAACGTCTTCACCTCAGAAGCTCAAAAAGGTGCTATAAAAACGTAAGTTGTTGCTCTGTCATAGGAACATTCGTTGTTAATCTTTCTCCTTCCATCTCTCCTGCTCTCTTTTCTTCAGTGATTCGCAGCCAGCTTTGCAATACTCTCCATAGGCTCCTCCACCATCATGGACCTTCTCAGATAGTCAGTAGACCACCATCACTCCTCTCCTTGCTACGTATCTGAGACAATACCAGCCTCCTCTCCTTGCTACGTATCTGAGACAAATACACTGGACATGTATTCAATCTGTTTCAATTAAACTGAGTGGCAGATTCACTCAACAATCTGACTTGGTAGATTGTCCACACAAATATTTGTCTTGTATTTCAGGTTTTGACTCAATCATTTTTTTTCATTGATCCAATACCTGGTTCATAAAGTTTGTGGGCTTTATGACTGGGTATCAATCTGGAGGTGCCAATGAAGTGAACCTGGTGCTTCAGAACCTGCACATTGCTGAAAAAATAAACTGTTACTCCCTTTGAAATTTGGTATTCTTGCATCTATCCTGATGAACAGCCTCGACAACAGCCTCTCTCTTTTTATTTTCAGAAAAGGTGGGCAGGATTCTCTGTTCCTGCCGCTGTCCCATCAGAGAACCCATCAGAGACTTCCATCAGAGACCCCCATCAGAGACTCCCCATCAAGGATCTCCATCAGACCCCCCCCCAGAAGAGACCACCCAACAGAGACCCCAATCAGACCCCCCATCAGACCCCCCATCAATGACCCCTCATTAGGACCTCCCATCAGAGAGCTCCACCAGAGACCCCCATTAGATCCCCATCAGTGATCACTCCGTTTTTCACAGCAGAAAGCACTTAACTGCTTTTGAAGTGGTGAGGAATTGTCAATCATTGCAAAAGTGTTTATAAACATTGAGGGTAACATCAAAACAGGGTAACTGAGATGCATTCAAGCATGAAGGCAAAGATTGATCAACAATCCACAAAGTACTTGTCCCTGGCATAAGAAAACTGGCAATCATTGGCTAATGCAATGTATTGTTGTGTGAAATTGAATGGAAGATTTGCATTTCAAAGGCTGTCAAGGGATTTGAAGCCTTTGAAGTATACTTGGCTTTTGAGGAAGCCACTGACACTTGTAACTGCTGCTGCTTTAAACACTTTTGTCTGCGGCAGCAGAAGTTAGTGAAGGGTAAGTGAAAATGCAGTTATTTTTAACTCCAGCACTTGGACTGCTCTTCAGCTTTCAAATGGGAATCTCTGTTAGGGGTCTTTGATGGGGGTCTCTGCGAGTCTCTGTTAGGGGTCTTTGATGGGGGTCTCTGGGAGTCTCTGTTGGGGGTCTTTGATTGGGGTCTCTGATAGGTGTCTCTGATGGGAATCTCTGGGGGGGGGGATCTAGTCGGGATCTCAGAAGGGGGTCTGATGGGGGGGACAGCGACGGGACTTCGGCCCATCGCGGGCCGGAGAATTGCCGGGGGTGGGACCGGACCGGCGTGATTCCCGCCCCCGCCGACCGGCGCGGCGCGATTCCCGCCCCCGCCGAATCTCTGGTGGCGGAAAATTTGGGACACGGCGGGGGCGGGATTCACGCCAGCCCCCGGCGATTCTCCGACCCGGTGGAGGGTCGGAGAATCGCGCCCCAGGAGTCAAATCTGGAACTTCATTGGCCGGCACTGAATGAAGTTTTGATTTTTCAAACAATGAAAATCGTGCTGACCTGTCTTATAAAATTCCCATGATGGGCAACTTGGTGTTGGGACAAAAGGACAGAAAGCACCCTTTCATATATAAAATCATACAGCGACAGAACGGAAAGACTTAATTTTCATTGAATCTTAGAATCCCTACAGTGCAGATGGGAGGCCATTCGGCCAACCGAGTCTGCACTGACCCTCTGAAAGAACGGCCCACCCAGGCCCAATCCCTACCCTATCCCCGTAACCCCACATAGGGGAAATTTAGTAAACCAATCCACCTAACCTGCACATCTTGGACTGCGGGCGGTAACCGGAGCACCCGCAGGAAACCCACGCAGACACGGGGAGAACGTGCAGACTCCGCACAGACCTATCATTGCCCTACTTGTCTCATCCTTGTTCTTGGCTCCAACCTTGGCCTCACTCTCACTGTGCCCCCTTCCAGCCCTATTTGCATTGCTCCCCCTCCAAAGGTCATTGTTCCAGTGCCAACGATGAGTGAGCATGGTTGGGCAAACAATGGGCATTTTGTTTGAACAGGTTGTGTCCAATTGGCAACCAGAATTCAAAGGGCTTGGTGCATTCAATGGGTGCTACGTGTGTACACAATGGGAACCATGGGAAAACTCAAAGCAGACTGGTAGCATTACACAGCGGGCACCCAGAAACACTCAAACAGGGCACCATGGGCACACACAATGCAGAATGAGCTTTCTCCTCTACACAATTGGCACCATAATTATTGGCCCTCAATTGACATCATCAACATGTACAATGGCAGGTAGAGAAATACATTATGGGTACCAGTCGCTAGCTAATCAGCAAGGTGGACTAAATTGCCTCTTTCTGTGCAGGAATGTTCTAAAATTCTACGATTCTACTGGTTACTGCTGAATTTGACATTTCATTGTTATGACACCCTTGGCTAGTCAATTCCAGCGCCACTTGACCCGGAGTCGCAACACAATTAAAATTTACAAATTAATTCTCAGAAAATACCCGAAGCCATTGGTCTCTGCCTGCCCAATCACTACAGTCACCAGGGGCGAGATTCTTCCACCCCTCGCCGGGTCGGAGAATCGCCGGGGGCTGGCGTGAATCCCGCCCCCGCCGGTTGCCGAATTCTCCGGCACCGGTTGGCGGGCACCCCCCGCGATTCTCCGACACGGATGGGCCGAAGTCCCGCCGCTAAAATGCCTGTCCCGCCGGCGTAGATAAACCACCGACCTTACCGGCGGGACAAGGCGGCGCGGGTGGGCTCCGGAGTCCTTGGGGGGGGGCACGGGGAGATCTGGCCCTGGGGGGGTGCCCACACGGTGGACTGGCCTGCGATCGGGGCCCACCGATCCGCGGGCGGGCCTGTGCCGTGGGGGCACTCTTTTCCTTCCGCCTTTGCCACGGTCTCCACCATGGCGGAGGCGGAAGAGACTCCCTCCACTGCGCATGCGCGGGAATGCCGTCAGCGGCCGCTAATGCTCCCGTGCATGCGCCGCCCGGAGATGTCATTTCCGCGCCAGCTGGCGGGGCACCAAAGGCCTTTCCCGCCAGCTGGCAGGGCGGAAATTAGTCTGGCGCCGGCCTAGCCCCTTAAGGTTGGGGCTCGGCCCCCATGATGCGGAGCATTCCGCACCTTTGGGGCGGCGCGATGCCCGACTGATTTGCGCCGATTTGGCGCCAGTCGGCGGACATCGCGCTGAAACCGGAGCATTTCGTCCCAGGTTTGTAAATTTAAACACAGTTCATTTTGATTGATAACTTGAGTGAATATGCAGCAAATACAACGGGTTAACTATTATCTAATTCCTTCACTCCCCGCCCCCCGTTAACTAGCCCCACCCTCTACACACACACAAGACAGACACACACAGATGGGAAAGAGATGTGAAGAAAGATAAAAAGGATAGAAGTCTATTTTTCAGAAGGGCATCTCCCAGTGCACCTTTCATCAATCCCGGCCTTCGATTTGTGGTTTTTGCTTTCAGTCTGTAACGGTTTTCACTGCAAATTCAACAGAAACTCAAAACAGTTGGAAGGCAACATTTCTGGAAAAAGAGAGAGAGAGAAAGACAGCAGCTCACAGCTTCTCCTCTCAGTGTCCAGGATCCAATTGCCCTTCCTGGGTCCTCGGAAGACCATTCTGCATGGGTAGGACCCAATCACCGCCTGTCGCCTGGCAGAATAGAGCCTTTGGCCAATTGATTGGCCACCAGCCAAACAATTGAACCAAATCCCTCCGATCTCTCCGAGTTCTGCTGTTCAAAAGTTAAATCTCCAATAGCACAGTGCACTATTTTTCAACTTTTGAGTTCCTCATTTCCTCTGCTTGATTTAAAGGTAAATGCCCATTGAGATTAAATATCCGTGGATCAAAATGTTGACGACAAAGTAAAAGAAATGGAAAATAAGGGAAGCAACAGGAAGGGTCCTGACATCATAACATTATCAATCCAGGTTTTCAGTTTGTAAGTTTGATTTGGAAGAATGAGGTGCTCAACTGTGGTCAGGAAACAGTTGCCTATTGTAGATTCTCCACCCAAATCAAAAGGCAGGTAGCCTGAAGGATTGGTTCATCAGGCATAATTGCTGCCAGGTAATAATGTTGGATTGCTACATGACATACATGTGCACTCAGATTAGAACTGGTCAACTTAGTGTTTATCTTTCTTCCTGGGATGATAGGGTTATTGCAGTGTTCTGTACAAGAAACTCAAAAGCAAGGTGCTGCCAGTCTGAGGCACATTAAGAACAAAGAACATTATAGCACAGGAACAGGACCCTCGGCTGTCCAAGCCTGTACCGGTCATGATACCAGCCTTTGCCAAAACCCTCAGCACTTCCTTGTGCCGATTCCCTCTTCCCACACTGCCCATGTATTTGTCAAGATGCCTTTTGAACACCGTTAATGTATCTGCTTCCACAACCTCCCCTGGCAACGCGTTCCAGGCACTCACCACCCTCTGTGTAAAACAACTGTCTCGCACATCTCCTTTAAACTTGGCCCGATGGACCTTAAACCCATGCCCCCTGGTGACTCACCCCTCCACCCTGGGAAAGAATGCCTGCCCATCCACTCTATCCATGCCTCTTATAATCTTGTAGACCTCTATCAGGTCACCCCTCAACCTCCGTCTTTCTAATGAAAACAGTCCGAGTCTATTCAGCCTCTCCGCATAGCTAACACCCTCCAGACCAGGCAACATCCTGGTAAACCTCCTCTGCACCCTCTCCAAAACCTCCACATCCTTCTGGTAGTGTGGCGACCAGAATTGTGCGCAATATTCCAAGTGCTACAATAATATGGAAGAAATCAATTTTCTTTTAGCAGTCTGGGGGAGGAGAGACATCTTTACTGAAATATTGGAATGTTCAAAGCTGGAGGTGCCAACGTGTGTCTTCTTTCATTCTGTGAGTTTTTGTGAACTGCTTTTGTCTGTTGACGTATTTTCAAACCACGTGGCAGGACTGGTGATTGGGGGATGAATTAGTCTTCCTTCGGTAAGTCTACAGGAGGAGGTGTGGCCTTACACACTCCTCGCAAATTCCTAGCCTTCTCCCTCCATCCTCAAAGTCAGAATGATGGAGCAGGCAAATATTCCAGCACAGAAATAGGCCATTCGACCCAACTGATCCATGCCTATGTTTATGTTTCACTTGGGCGTCGCCGCCTTGTCTCTTCACCTTACTCTATTAGCATGACCTTCTGACCCTTTCTCCCCCCCCCCCCCCCCCAGAATGTATCTATACCAGACACCTCAATGACCGCCTTGTGGTAGCAGGTTCCACCTTCTCAACACTCTCCGGGAACAGAGCTTTCTCCTGAATTCTCTGTTGGAATTTATCAGTAACCATCTTACATTTATGGCTCCAGGTTTTGGTCTCCCCCACTAGTGGACACACCTTCTTTATGTTCACCCCATCAAGGACGTTTACAATCTTGGAGGGTGGGGTTTTCCGGGCGTGCCAGCCCACAGGATCTTCTGGTCCCATTGACAACAATGCGGCGGAGGGTGCAAACAACGGGAAACCCCATTGGCAGCAGCGGGATTGGGAGATCTCACTGCTGGCCAATGTTGGGCTGCCTCCACCATTCGCAAAGCACACCATGGCGGCAGGGGGAAGAGGGCGTGCTTGGGACGGAATGGGGGGGGGGGGGGGAATAGTTTGTTATCAGACCATCCCCCATCCTGTTCACTGAAGCATCAGCTTAGATGGTTCAATCTTCTGATTTAGAAGCAAGAATGTTACAAATAAGTCAAATCTGACATTAAAACATCCCCATATTTCGAAACTCTCTCTCTGGCACTATAAGATGGCTACTTCATAGCTTACTTTACCTTCTTTCCTATTTTTGTTTGAATTTTGTGGGTTTTTTTTTTACAGAAAACGTGGCCTTTCACTTAGGCCCTACAATAAACAGAATGCCTGGCAAATGGGCGACAGTATCTTGCAAATGAGGCATTAAACTGAAGCCCTGTCTTCACTCTCAAAGAAAGTAGGAAATGGCACTAACACAGTCTGTTATTGTTTTTTGTGGGTCTTCGATGTGGTCTGGACTTACAAATAACACTGTGTTTCCTGCCAAAGCAATATGGCCGCTCAAAATGGCTGTCCATCCCCATCTGCGCATGCGCAGGATTCCAGTGGTGTTACTGCGAGAACAACAGAAGCGGGGAAAATAAGAAGCAGTGTAGTCTAGCACTCACAGCAACCTACAATCCATTTACATTACTGGGACAGAGAGACAGAGTTTAGAATTACTGAACACCATGACTGCAGTGAAATATCCCGCAAGGAAAATATTTCACTTTCCCTTCTCCAAATTCTTCCCTTTCAACCCCCCCTGTAAAAGATCCATCACTATCAGTCCAGGATAGAAATTCACAACATCCTCTCCTCCTGCTGACAGGGACAGTGATGACCGCAAATGCGCTCTGCTGCACATTGCCCCCTATAAAGATGGCGACAGCTAATAACTGCGCATGTTGCCAGTAAACACAGCCGACAGATAATGCTGGAGGCAATGCTCTTGGTAAACCCAACGTTTTATTAAACACTATACTATTTACAATACAGTCTACCACAAGGCTCTACATAGAACTATCTCTCTCCATGTTTTGTTGTCTTGTGAGCTTACATCACTGATGATGTAGACTGTGGCTGAAAATCTCTGGTCCTTGGAATTCTCTTTTCCCGTTGGCACTGCCCCCCTCGTCCATGGAGTTTCCCAATGGCATGGGGTGGCTTCAATGGGAAAACCCATTGACAAGCAGCAGGAGAAGAGAATCCGGCCACCAGCAAACAGCATGCCACCAAGAAACACACGGCTGGGGGACTGGAGAACCCAGCTCTATATAGTTACTAATTTAACATGAATTCTTTCTACTGCACACAGTTGTCAAAACAATGGAAGAAGAGGTCAAACAGGGGAACTGAATGGGGTCTGATATGTGGTGTCCCACAGAACCCACAAAAAGACAGACAGACCTTGGACCCAGGTAGGTTTTCATAGCATCAGCTTTAATGTGAGGAAAACAAGTTGGGTTAAAGAGAAAGGTTGTTCGAAGTAAGTTTGGTTGATAGGGAAGATGACGATTGGTGGAACATTGTTCTGGTAAAACACAGTGGGGACTGGCAATGGTGGAGCGATGACATGGTAAAGCGATGCTTGATGCTGGAGGGTGAGAAACCTTCAAATTGGTCAAGCGTATCTCAAGAATTGTGGTTTAATTGTGTAAAAATTGGACAAGGGAGTAAAATCTAGGGCAGAGTGTCCCCAGAGGCTTCGGGACCCTAACATTGGGGCCTAATGGTGGTCCCAGGCCCACACTTGCTGGGAGCCAAACCATTGGAGCGCTTTCTCTTGAGGCGGCCTCGGCCCCGCATGTCTGATTAAGGGTCTGTGGGTAGGCTGCTGGCCTAATCACAGGTCTGGCAGCTCTAGAACTTCAGCAGTCCCAGCAGAAGAGTTAAGCACTGCTGGGGTAGGCGCTGGGGGGGGCAAGGGCATCTCAACATGGAGACGCAAAATGTTTTTGAGGGGGGGATGGTGGCAGGCCCCTTGATTTGGTGGGATAAACCTTTCCAGTTCGATTGTTGGGGCCACAGCGGGCGCCTCTCAGCCCATGCCCTCTTTGAGGATGGACACTCTGGCATGGATGGGCCCCAGAACAGCTGCAAGAAGGCTGCCCCAGTGGAACTGGAGGCCTCCCCCGGAGTGCGGGGATGCTATATCACTGGAAAAATTAATCTAAGCAAGGCCGTAACTATTTAAATTGTCTCCCCCCACTATGTGCGGAATGCTGACATCCACTTCCCGGGGAAACATGCCTGGAGGTTTTCCTATTGGCCTATTCCCTTAAATTCCTGTCAATTCCTACCCCCCCCCCCCCCCCAACATCACCCATCTTCCCTTTCCCACCTTCACTTCTGCCACCAGAGGGCAGGTAAAGTTCAACCCATTGGATTAAGAGGCTGAAACTCAGGGAGGAGATTGGGATGGAGTGGTGAGGGTTCATGGAACCACGAGCTAGGAGGAAGAGTAGTGAAGAGCTCTGCCAGAGATCAATAACAGTCTGGAAAACTATTGTTTGGCCTTTGCTGGGAGGAGTTTATAACCCAACAGAAAATAGGAGCAATCAGATGGTATCCATTCTCAGTTTGTACTTTCAGTGCTTCCTGTTTTACATTTAGGGTTCCACTAGTTTACCTGTTGCTAAATTGCTTCTATTTAGTGAGCTTATCTCAATATCTTGCCCGTGGTTTCTCAGGACTCTTCGAACAGCTACTCTGCTTTTGCCGCCTGGATTTGTGACCCACCAGCTTCAGCCTTTCGACGTCGCTCTCCCAACGAGACCTTCCCACAATCACCCCCTTCATTTTACCATTCTACCTCTCTGTTCCACCTCCCTGTCCTTGTGCTTTGGTTTCACTGTCCTCTTTGTCGAGCCCTCTGAAATGCTTCCCTCCATTCGGGGTGTGGTGTTCTTTGTGCTTCTAATCTTAGGATGGTTGGCGTAGTGTTCACAAAGGCCATAAACAGCTTTTATATTCAACAAAGCTAAAGATTTATTTACACTACTTAATTGGATTTGACACTTACTCCTGGATAATAAACAGTTAATAAGAAACGTACAATCTACACTCATCTACGACTAATCTCTACGCTAATAGATTAACTGTGATCTGCTCTCTCTTACACTATCTATTTTTAAAATAAATTTAGTGTACTCAATTCACTTTTTTCCAATTAAGGGGCAATTTAGCGTGTTCAATCCACCTATCCTGCACATCTTTGGGTTGTGGGGGCGAAACCCAATCAAACACAGGGAGAATGTCCAAACTCCAAACGGACAATGACCCAGAGCCGGGATCGAACCTGGGACCTCGGCGCCTTGAGGCAGCAGGGCTAACCCACTGCGCCATCATTCTGCCCTCTCTTACACTATCGTTCCTACAGTCTGTCTTCTGGTTTTCTCCTCAACCTCTCACCCACAAGGCTTAGTATTGATGTTTTATATAGTTCTATATCTAGCTCCCTCTCGTGATTGATTTGGACATAACATTAACCCTTACAGTTCTGTACATTTATCATAATGTCACACGGGGGGGGACAGTAAAATTGCAGATTGTTGCTGCCAAGGTCCCAGGCTCTTTCAGATCTGTACTGAATTAGCTAGCCTCAGCAGAGGGTGCAGTAACATTGCTAATATTGGCCTCTGGACACCAGTTACAAGGAAAGGGTGGGGAGCGGAAAATCAAGTGGGAAGAGGAAGCTTTGCTGAGGTATGGACTGATACCTCATGTGCTGGAAATCTGAAAGAAAAACAGAAAGTGCTGGAAATACTCAGCTCATCTCCACGGCATCTCCGGAGAGAGAACTCGGATCAACGGAAGGGGGTTTACGGCCTTCTTGTGACAGGTTTTCCCGTGACGGATGCAGCGAGACATTGGCTGCTGTTGGGATCTTCCCAGTCCTGCTGAAAGCTGCAGTGTTTTGCATGGCTCTCTTGCCCCACCGCCAGGGAACCCGCTGCAAGGGGCGCCAGGCGGGGGGGACCAACGTCGGTGATGCCGACTGCAAAATCCCACCCAACCTTCTGCGTCCAATCTGACCTTTCCTCAGGACTGCTGACTTCTTCCGACGAAGGACCCGAAACATTAGTCCCGTTTCTCTGCCCACAGTGATGTGTTGGGTGTTCTGGATCACAAACAGGTCACCAACAGTGGAAGTGGTGCAACTCTATTTTATTATAAGGTTAACTATATTAACATACTTGAACTGTGGGTAAATGCAATACCAGCTTTAACTATTGACCCTTGCCTAGTCCTAACCAGGTGATGCACTCAGCACATGGTGAATGTCTGTGTTGCAGTCTGTGAGCTTTGTGCTCCTAGCTAGCTGCTACTAGAATGAGCAGGAACTCTCCTGTCCCCTGTCTTTATAGTGCGTGTGCTCTCACTGGTGATTGGCTGCGATGTTGTGTATGCTGATTGGGCCCACTGCCTGTCCATCAGTGTGTGTGCGTGTGTGTCAGCACCATAATATACTGGTGTATATTATGACACACAGATGCTGTGGAGATCTGTTGATTCGTCCCAGCTTTTATTTAAAAATTCATTGGGCACAGTTTTGGGAAGGTGGAGCCCTTTGATAGGCGTTTGGTTATTTAGGGATTTAACAGGATTCGGGATCGCTTGGGCAAGTGGAATTGAGGTGGAAGATCAGCCATGGTCATACTGAATGGCGCAGAGCGGGCTTGAAGGCTGAGTGACCCTTGCACTGGCTCCTTATTCTTGCATTCTTATTTATGAGCTGCTATGTTCCACCGGAGGAGCAAGTAATATTTTGCTCTTATTTTGAATTTTAAAACGCCATCAGTGGAATCTCAGAATTCTCGAGCAATGCTTTGGTTTTTTTTTTCCGGGAGAATGTCCGGTTTCTCCGTTGATACAGATAATCAGGCACTGCCAAGTGATTTCTGCAGACACAGCCAATCAACTGGACTGATGGAGTGGGGGGTGGGGGGAGGACTGAATTTCTGCACCCTCCCACCCTCAACCTGGAGCTATGACAGGTCTGACTCAAAGCTGCTCAATTCAATGAAACTCACAAACTGGAGCTTGTGCAGTGACGTGGGTGGCTAATTGTATAAAAGGGGCTGGAGGGAAGTTGGAGTGAATTTCAAATGCAGCAACCCAGGCACTCAGCATGGACCCTGCGTGAAACAGAAAGCGAGAGAGACAGCCAGTGTGCCTGTCCAAAGCAGGGACCCTTTAGCTCGATCAGAGGAAAAGGGTCTCTGTGCTCAGCAATCTTACCCACACCAGCGACCCATCTGTGATAGCACACCCCGACGCAAGAGGTTGAGAGCTCTCGCAGATTCTTCGAGAAAGCTGACCGTTCCAACAGCCCAACTCTCGGTACGTATTTCCGATTTGCATCGTTTTCTCAATATAAACTTGTCTTTTTCATCTTGTTGATGGGGGCACTTACCCCAGCTCAGATTTACCCCACCCTGAAGTAATGCCTCGTGTTTAACCTCGGTAGGGAAGGTAGTTTTCTTTTGAAGATTTCTGATTTTCCAGTACTATTTACAGAAGTGATTACTCCAGAAATTTCAATCATTAACTGCACAAAAGCGTTTAACATGAGCAGAGGATGAAATAAATCGTCGGATGCTCTGAATCAACTTAATAGACGCCCTCCTTTTGCCAGCGGCTGAGTAAAATTTGTTACTCTTTTCCGAGCACTGTAAAAGGACAAAATGATCGGGTACAAGGGAATGGATGCTCTTACTGGTATAATCTTCTTTCTCTCCTTTGATTCTTACAACCCTTCCTTGGACATGGCATTCCGCCTCAACCTTTTTTGGCTTTGTTGCAGAGGTTAGAAAGGTGACATTTTATTTAGAATATTGTTGAAATTCCAGCACAGTGCCTCCTCTGTAAAA
Source organism: Scyliorhinus torazame (assembly GCF_047496885.1). Lineage (NCBI taxonomy): Eukaryota > Metazoa > Chordata > Chondrichthyes > Carcharhiniformes > Scyliorhinidae > Scyliorhinus > Scyliorhinus torazame. The sequence continues at coordinate 13,667,456 of NC_092723.1, read as the reverse complement.
TTAGAGGAATTAACCTAACTAGCAACAACATTAACAAATGCATGTTAAACTCAAGTGCGTCTGTTCTACCTTGTGTTAAGGTACTAATCATGCTAGGGTCCTTTATTTTATATTACCGGCGGCACGGTAGCACAGTGGTTAGCACTGTTACTAAACAGCGCCAGGGTCGCGGGTTCGATTCCTGCTTGGGTCACTGTCTGTGCGGAGTCTGCATGTCCCCCCCCCCCCCCCCCGTGTCTGCATGGGTTTCCTCCGGGTGCTCCAGTTTCCTCCCGCATGTCCCGAAAGACGTGCTTGTTAGATGAATTTGACATTCTGAATTCCCCCTCTGTGTACCTGAACAGGTGCCGGAATGTGGCGACGAGGGGATTTTCACAGTAACTTCACTGCTATTGTAATGCAAGCCTACTTGTGACTATAATAAAAAAAGATTATTATTATTTTACAGGATCATCCACTGTGACCTGGACTTCACAGTGCTGGGATACTGGTTATCCATAATATGGACCTTTAAATCTTTCCCACCATGCACAGTACCAGATTTCCTCTTGTTCACCAAGTTCACCAAGCCCCCCACCCCACACCCGCAGCTCTGGTAGCATCCCCCACCCCCCATGCTCTCACAGCTCTGGTATCATCACCTTATCCCTGCCCGTACCCCTGTGGCAGGCCACCTCTTAATTTTCTCCACGAGATTTGGCCACCTGGAGTCACACAGAACGGCAGGTCAATTCCGCATTTGTTTGTCCACAGTTTACTAACTCGAGCCAGCGTAACGGTTGGGCGGCTGCAATTAGGCCGATGTCCCTGGAGTCAGGGGAGCACCGACATCAGCCAAGTCTCTTTCTCCCTCTCCTTTGTTTAGGGACGATGGCTGGGAGGAACGCATGGATGAGAAGAGGAATTAGGTTGAGTTTGTGATGCTTTTCATGTTTTTACAGTCTGTGAAACGGCACCCCTGAAAGAGCCCTTCATTAAAGAAATAGAGGAAGTGTTGGTGTGACGAGGTGGAATACAAACAAGTGGAAGGTTTCAACAGTGACAAATGATGGTCACTATCTAGAAGTAATTCTTGAATATCAGTTCACCAACGTTGAGACCTTCTTTTGAAGATTGTTCTCCAGGTAATTCCTGTACTGTGTTGTACCAGTAAATTTAATACCTCCAGAATTCCTTCATTAAAGGAATGGCCAATAATTCATAGAATCATGCAATCACTACAGTGCTGGAGGGGGCCACTACCCCCCCCCCCCCCAACAATCCCCGTAAGCCCACCTAACCTTCCGGACACTAAGGGGCAATTTAGCATGGCCAATCCACCTAACCTGCACATCTTTGGACTGTGGGAGGAAACCGGAGCACCCGGAGGAAACCCACGTAGTCACTGGGAGAATGTGCAGACTCCGCACAGACAGTTCCCAAGATTGGAATTGAACTCGGGTCCCTGGTGCTGTGAGTCAGCCGTGCTAACCACTGCGCCTCCCTCTCAATTCAGTTATTTGAATATTTTCAGCAAAGCAAAATCGATCAGGAGCGGTTTATTTTTAAAGCAAAGGTACTTGGGCAAACGCAAGATTATTCATACAAAGGTAAATAGGGGTCTGTAATATGGGCTTGGACTAACTGAGAGGCAGACTAGGTTTGAGGGGCCGAATGGTCAACGCCTGTCCTGATTGCTCCTCTGATAAGAAAGTCCCGTTTGTTGCAAGCAAAAACGTACGCCCATGTGAATTCACACACATTCACACGCGTGCTGCAAAACTGACAAAGCCAAAATAGTTTGAGGAGGAATGTCGTGTACGAGAAAACGCTATTGGAAGCAATGGGGGTGGGGGCGTGGGGGGGGGGGGGGGGGGGGAGGGGCGGGTGGAGGGGGAGGAAGGCAGTAAATATACTAGCATCCACTCCCTGGTAACTGACTATTTTGCAAAGTGTTTGCTGCATTGCTTTGACCAGAGTGACAAATCCTTTACAAATGCTGGCAAAAGCAGACCATATGTAAAGTTGATTCAGAGAAGTTGATGATGTCATGCTGGAATGACTGTCCTGTCGATGATAATAAAGAAGCAACTCGAATCTGGCTCTTTGTTTTCTCTATCACCACCTATCCTCTCTTTATTTTGCTAATTATAGTTTAATCATTGCTCCTGTGAAGTTTCACTTCACTGTTGCAAAGCTCTATAGACATCATTCTATACGTGTTATCTCCCCCCCACCCACCCCCACCCCCACCCCCGCCACCCCCAACCCCACGCTCAGTGAGTCATCCCTGCTCAGTGAATCATGTCATAAATCTTTTCCACCAGCTCAGAACTGTGGGACTCCCCAGTTAATCCATAGGCCAACAATTTACAGGCTTCTTACTGGCCCATAATCATTTCACTCACTTGTCTCTTCGTCACGGTAGCATGGTGGTTAGCACAATTGCTTCACAGGTCCAGTGTCCCAGGTTCGATTCCCGGCTTGGGTCACTGTCTGTGCGGAGTCTGCACGTTCTCCCCGTGTGTGTGTGTGGGTTTCCTCCGGGTGCTCCGGTTTCCTCCCACAGTCCAAAGATGTGCAGGTTAGGTGGATTGGCCATGTTAAATTTGCCCTTAGTGTCCAAAATTGCCCTTAGTGTTGGGTGGCGTTACTGGGTTATGGGGATAGGGTGGAGGTGTGGGCTTGGGTAGGGTGCTCTTTCAAAGAGCCGGTGCAGACTCGATGGGCCGAATGGCCTCCTTCTGCACTGTAAATTCTATGATTCTGATTCTATTTTCAGTCTTGTCCTACACTCTGGACCTTGGCTCTTCACTGCCTTTCTCAACAAAGGAAATGGCGCAGGCGCCGACTTGCCTTGCGTCACTCCATCATAACAGAAACATCGGGGCGGCAAACTCACGACACAAGGCGACCACCACAGCCGACCCCGCGCAAATGATTCTTTGTAAAAATGTCTACTTAAAACCGGTGCGTTGCATTCCCATCCCTGGTCGTCGGAGAATAAAGGCTGCGTGGTTGGAGAATGACCTTTACAAGTAGTGTAGCTCAGTCAGTGCCCTTGCATCATTTAGGAACTGTCTCAGTTAAATGTCAAATGCCTTTCATCATTTGCATGAGGAGCTGGTGTTTTTTTTTTTAATTTTAGAGTACCCAATTCATTTCTTTCCAATTAAGGGGCAATTTAGCGTGGCCAATCCACCTACCCTGCACATCTTTGGGTTGTGGGGGTGAAACCCACGCAGACACGGGGAGAATGTGTAAACTCCACACGGACAGTGACCCAGAGCTGGGATCGAACCTGGGACCTCGGCGCCGTGAGGCTGCAGGGCTAACCCACTGCACCACCCTGCTGCCCCGAGGAACTGGTGTTTACTGCAGTCACCAACAGTACGAGGAACAGGATGAACGTTATTTGAAGTTTACCAACTTAATCCGGATGTTTTAGCTGTTTAATCAGCTCATCGTTAAGTTCTGGAAGAGATGGGAGGCATAAAGCATTGGGGAGTGGGGGTAGTGGGGGGGGGGGGCTGTGTGGGGGGCACAGTGCCTCTTTCTGGAAGATTGGGACCGGAGTACCTTGTTTGCTGACCAGTCGAAAAGGCTTATGCAAGTCAGCTAGCTTCTTGGTCAGCACCAGGGGTGAAAAGTTGGCAGGAATGTTGTCTGGGCTATACGTCTGATTGCCACCCTCTTCCATCTGAAGGAGGCTGTGTGATGGTGAATGGGTCCTTGTACTAAAAAAATGGAAATAGCTGTTTGTTAAGGAAAAGGTCTATCTCGCCATCACCTCTCACAGTTTGTCCCTGCTTGTCCGCCGGCTGAAGCAGCAGCGATTTCCTCCAACTAAACAATGGGGAGTCAACCTCTTTGCAGAGTTCTCCCCAACGGAGCTCCTATTCCTGAGCCACTTGACAACTGAGGCAGAGCAAAACCCGCTCACCACCATATTTGTCCCTGAGATGAGTATCTGACCACTTATTCGCTCCATTGCCAAGCTTGCCGAGTGTCCATCCTACCCCCGCTTCAGCCCATTCTGATCAGACTCTGATCCACACTTTTGTTATTTGTGGGGATTGGAAATAAAAATGCAAGATTATTGAATCCAAGATATTCTCGGTGGGGGGCACTGCACGGGTCAGATTCTTCATAATGTGATCATTTCAAATCTCGCCACCAGACTGCATGAAGCAAGCAGTAATCAAGCAGTAATCATGGCTAGGTATATTTGTTTAAGATCTCTGTCGATAAATCTGTGCGGGTTTGGAGTGAGTTGCCTTTTATGTTGCTCAGAGAACAAAGGGCAGAAACCCTGCTGATCAACACTTTCATCCACTACCACCCACTCACTTCCACGAGACGCACTCCAGAAATGAATCAAGTCAAAGTTTCGGATTGCAGACGCACAGATTCGCAAACCCAGTGAACTCCATCTCCCTACAAATCAAGTGCTGAATTATTGAATGAAGGTAATAATTCCCTTGAAGCAATGACCAACACTCACTTTCTCTTGCAGTTTGCCAGTGTTCTACCACGATCCCCAGGATGAGGACACTCCTGCTATTCCTGCCCATCCTCTTCTTTGACGGACAACTAGGAAGCCCCTTGGACAGGGATGTGACAATCCACAGTCCACAGTTTGCAGGTACGGTTAATACTGCGCGAGATTTTGTGCTGCAAATTTATTTTTCTTCTTTGCCGAGCAGAAGTGAGACTGAATCTCTGAGTGAGTAAGGGCCTCGAAATACCATTCCGTCAAACCCAACGATGCAGCCAACAACCGGAAAACGGGTGCCCAAAGCAGCTGCCTGTTTGAATCTGTCAGCATCTCTTATTAAGCAGATCAGGACTTCGGAAGCCGGCTGTCTTTTTAGCTCTGGACCGGTTGGATGGTGGGCCACGCAATCAGTTCCACAGTCAAAGGAATTGACGAATCATTGGGGTCGCGCAGCCACATCACCACCAAGTAGCTGGTGTGCTTCATCATGCGCCCACCCAGAAATTGAAACAGGTGACAATGTTTCCATGCTAATACAATACATAAGAACATAAGAACTAGGAACAGAAGTAGGCCATCTGGCCCCTCGAGCCTGCTCCGCCATTTAATGAGATCATGGCTGATCTTTGTGGACTCAGCTCCACTCTCCGGCCCGTACACCATATCCCCGAATCCCTTTATTCTTTAGAAAGGTATCTATCTTTTTCTTAAAGACGTTTAAAGAAGGAGCCTCAACTGCTTCACTGGGCAAGGAATTCCAGAGATTCACAACCCTTTGGGTGAAGAAGTTCCTCCTACACTCCGTCCTAAATCTACCTCCCCTTATTTTGAGGCTATGCCCCCTAGTTCTGCTTTCCCCGACCAGTGGAAACAACCTGCCCGCATCTATCCTATCAATTCCCTTCATAATTTTATCTGTCTCAATAAGATCCCCCCGCATCCTTCTGAACTCCAATGAGTACAGTCCCAGTGTACTCAACCTCTCGTCATAATCTAATCCCCTCAACTCTGGGATCAACCTAGTGAATCTCCTCTGCACTCCCTCCAGTGCCAATATGTCCTTTCTCAGGTAAGGAGACCAAAACTGAACACAATACTCCAGATGCGGCCTCACCAACACCCTATACAATTGCAGCATAACCTCCCTAGTCTTGAACTCCATCCCTCTAGCAATGAAAGACAAAACTCGATTAGCCTTCTTAATCACCTGTTGCACCTGCACACCAACTTTTTGCGACTCGTGCACCAGCACACCCAGGTCCCTCTGCACAGCAGCATGTTTCAACATCTTACCGTTTAAATAATAATCCATTCTGCTGTTATTCCTCCCAAAATGAATAGCCTCACACTTGGCAATATTGAATTCCATCTGCCAGACCCTAGCCCATTCACCTAACCTATCCAAATCCTTCTGCAGGCACATACGGGGTGGCCGGGTGGTTAGCATTGCTGTCTCACGGTGCCAAGGACCCGGGTTAGATCTTGGCCCAGGGTCACTGTCCGTGTGGAGTTTGCGCAATATCCCTGTGTCTGCATGGGTCTCAACCCAAGGGTATGCAGGCTAGGTGGATTGACCACACTAAATTGCCCCTTAATTGGGAAAAAAAACAGGTACCTATATGTGTTTTGTATGCATGCATTGATGAATACACTTCTGTGCTAGTACAGATGCATATACTTTTATAGATGTGTGTGGGTATGATTGAATCACTCGCTACTTTTTTCTTAAAGGCTCAAGTGTCAATCTCTCTCCCTCCCTTTTTCTCACACATTCTCCCTCCATCTTACATCTGTTTTTGACTTCAGGAACATATCAGAGTTAGTGAGCTGTGATTGGAGAGCCATGGACTATGCAGCACAGGTTGACTGGCTCCTGGACAGCTTTCCTGGCATTTGATGATTGCGCTGTTAACACTGTCATTGATCCTGGTCTACATCTTACATTCCAACGATGACTGATTGCTGAAATAAATTCCCTTTGAGGATTGACGGTCAGGCAATACAGTCAAATGTTGCTTTGAAAAATCATGAGATTCATTCTTCTTATCAAGATTTGAAATCTAATAAGCGATTGTAGTCACTTCGGACAGAGGATTGAATTCTCCGCCTCGCGACGCTGGCAGTGAGAATTGCGACGGGGTGGAGGTTAGCGCGCAATGGAAAAATCGCGATTTTCTCCCAGAGCCGATTCTGTCGCCATGCTCCAGTCCCTGACGGCATTATCGAAGTCTGCGGCCCGCGCTGATGGACAAATGTAAAACCGTCATTTGCATGGATTTACATATCATTAGCAGGTTGGGCACTTCATGCTCCGCGATGCCCCGGCACTCTCAGGCGGAAGACAAGCAGCCGCAAATTGGTGCAAGTTTTTAGAGGTGGGGCTTGGGCACTATGGCTGTTGAGGGGGAACGAGAAGGTAAGAGAACTCTCAAATACTCTCCAAAAGTGTCAGGCTTGCTGGGGTGGTGGCTACCTGGGCCGGGAGGGGCAGCAGGGAGCGACTTAGTGCCAAGACCGTGGATTCGGGGTGTCCCCCTCGAGATCGGGGTGGACTGGCTCAGACCGCCATTGCTGCAGTATATGCCATCTGCTTGGCTGCAATGAGAGTGTATGGGGAGTGAAACGCTTGGAAGCAGCTCCAGCCTGTCAGGATCTTCAGCGCTAATTCCGGCCCCAACGAATCAGACGGCAGCGGGAATGGACATTTTTCTCAATTTACATGGGTAGAGTGCTAGCCCATATGTACTTCCCGAATCGCTGAATGAATCCAATAGCAACGCGAATTGCACGCTATTCAGCTCCGACATAAACAGTGGGCCCGATTCTCCGATTTCGAGGCTATGTCCGGAGGATTCGTGGCTTTTTACGTGGGAAAAAATGGCACTGCCCCCTCGCCTATCCTCCGACCGGTGAGGGGCTAGCAGCCCCGCCATGTAAAACGCCCGGCCTCTACAAAATAAACAGCCGGATGATTGCCGGGTCCGTGACACGCATGGGAAATGGCGATGACCTGCAGCGGTCGCGCTGTACAACATGGCGCTGACCGTGCGCGGACCCGACCTGCCAGATAGTGCCCCCCTGGACACCCCCTCGCCACCCCCTGGCCACCCCCCACCAGTCCCCCCATACTGCACGGCTCCCCCACGACTGTGGCGACGCTGGACACAGTCCGCAGCCGCCACGCAGGGTTCCGGCACGGCTGGGACCGTCGTGAACTCGGCCCATTGGGGGGGCGGAGTATCGGGCCTTCAGGTGACCCCCTGTGGCTGTTCAACAGCGTGCGGTGCGTGCTGCGGTGATTGTGCTTCGGAGGGGGTGGAGCCTGCACAAGCTGCGTAAAACAACGGCGCCCCTAATTCCGTCATAAAAGTGAATTCTCCGCCCAATCGGCGAATACAAAATCGGAATCGGGAAACGGAGAATCCTGCCCACCATACTCCCAAATGGAGAATCCCAGCCAGAATCAATGAGAAGAATGAAATTAGTTTGAATAACATGGTTGACTAAAGAGGCATTTGTAAAATACAGTTTAAATTAGGCTCTTTAAAGTCTATTAAGTTTCTTGGTTTATTGCACGAATTAACTCTTACCCATTGGTATTCATTTCACACAAGGAGCCCATTCAGCCCATCCCGTCTGTGCCAGTTTTTTATTAACGCAATTCAAAATGAATACCTGCTATCCCTCCATAGCCCTGTTTTTCCTCTGTTTGGGGTATTTGTCCCATTTTCCCTCTAGTAAAGAATTCCATGATCTGGAACCTTTTGTGTAAAGAAATTTTGTCTAATTTCTCAGCTCGCCTTCTGTGACTATTTTAACTTGACGCCTCCTTCGTCATCAAATGGACGGACTTGCATTTCGACAGCCCCTTTCACAATCTCGGGGCATCCCAATGTGCTTTACATTTGAAGCGTAGTCACTGAGGGAAGGCTGACAGCCAATTTTGCACACAGCAATATCCCACAAACTGCAGTGAGATAAATCACCGGATTTCTTATTGATGTTGGCTGAGGGATAAATTTTAGCTCGTACACCAAAGAGATCTTCCATACTCTGCTTCAAAATAGAGCAATGGGATCATTCAAGCCCAACTTGAGAGGGTAGACGGAGCTCGGTTTAATCTCATCTGAATGATTGCACCTCCAACAGAGCTATACTCCCTCGATACTGCATTCGGAGTGTTAGTCTACATTGTGTACTCGAGTCTCTGGAGTGGGACCATGAACCCATGATCTTCTGATGCAAATGTATGCACTGTCAATCATGCATGTCCTGCAATTATATACTGATGCCCATACCTTCATAGAAGGGTCTGGATATGACTGAGTCACTCATTACTCTTTCTCAAATGCTCAAGCGCCAGTCTCTCTCTCTCTCACTCTCTCGTAAACTATCTCGCTCCATCTTAAACATCTGTACCTGACTTCTGATACACATCTACGTTGGTGGGCCACGAGTGGAGATCCAAAGATGTACGGAACACAGGTGGAGCAACCCTGAGCCCACTCTGGCAATTGGGGGGAACAATCTTCTCCTATTCGTTCTATAAAAGCCGTTCACAAAGCCTCTAAATAGCCAATTACAAAGTTACGCACGAGACGTGTAATGAAACGTAGATTGCATTTGTACAGTTCCTTTTGAATTTGGTCTTTGCAGCCTAGATTGGGGGGGGGGGGGGAGGGGTGGGCTGTGGTGTTAAGGTCTCTTCAGAGATAACAAAGTGTGAATTTTCCTGATGTTGCCAACTAGATGGGCTGGTTTAGCTCATTGGGCTAGACAGCTGGTTTGTAATGCAGAACAAGGCCAGCAGCGCGGGTTCAATTCCCGTAACAGCTTACCCGAACAGGCGCCGGAATGTGGCGACTAGGGGCTTTTCACAGTAACTTCATACTTGTGACAATAAAAGATTATTATTATTAAATAGGCAAATAGCCAATAGTGGGCAGCATGGTAGTATAGTGGTTAGCACTATGGCTTCATACTGCCAGGGTCCCAGGTTCGATTCCCAGCTTGGGTCACTGTCTGTGTGGAATCTGCACGTTCTCCTTGTGTCTGCGTGGGTTTCCTCCGGGTGCTCCGGTTTCCTCCCACAAGTCCCGAAAGATGTGCTGTTAGGTAATTTGGACATTCTGAATTCTCCCTCTGTGTACCCGAACGGGCGCTGGAATGTGGCGACTAGGGGCTTTTCACAGCGACATCATTGCAGTGTTAATGTAAGATTATTATTTTAGCCTTTTTTGTTCAGAGTCACTTTCAGACATAGCTTCAGCTATTTAAAAAAGTCATTGAGCAGTTTTTAGAAATTAACCATGACTGCACATATATATATATAATATAGATACTTTATAAAAATATAGGGTGTGAGGTCCTAGCCCCCTGACAGCACGGTAAACTTGGTGTTATTTGGACAACCTAATCTGTGATAAATGTGAGGACTGAATCTGTTTGAATGGGATTTATTTCACCCTGTGCCACGCCTTTGTGTTTTTCATAGTTGGCCTCTCTGATCACGTGAACTCTGAAGAACTCCACAGGTCAGCAGGTTTTCCCTGTTCCGTTCGACCTTGGAACCTGAACGGGATACAGAATCCCAAGAACCCTCTTTACAACCTCCTCACAAAGCAACAGGCCCTCAGCCGAGAGCTGTGCAAAATGGAAGCCATCCTGCGGCAGCTCCACTCACGGCCAGTTAGGTTAGGACTGGCGAAGAGGGAGAAAGATGCCTCCTCGTACAACTGGAATTCTTTCGGATTAAGATATGGGAAGAGGCTGGCGGGCGACAAGAAGAAATGAGAGAGACGTTTGTTGATATTACTCTGTGGGCCCTGGTCAACTACAATATTTCTTATCTGAGATCCTTTCTCCTTTGTTGTTTACTGGCATCAGAAAGCATGCTACTTATTTCTTCTGTATCCTACAGTATCAAACTTGATATAAAATATTAAATCAGAGCTTACCTTACGAGTGAATTTGTCAATAGAAATAAATTCCTGTACACTAAAATCCCCCACCACAAAGGAATGTGTGACGACCAATAGCCCCTCCCCAAATGGAGGTGCATTAGAGTTTTCATAGAATTTCATAATTGCTTCACAGCTCCAGGGTCCCAGGTTTGATTCCGGCTTGGGTCACTGTCTGTGCGGAGTCTGCACATCCTCCCCGTGTGTACGTGGGTTTCCTCCGGGTGCTCCGGTTTCCTCCCACAGTCCAAAGATGTGCAAGTTAGGTGGATTGGCCGTGATAAATTGCCCTTAGTGTCCAAAATTGCCCTTAGTGTTGGGTGGGGTTGCTGGGTCGTGGGGATAGGGTGGAGGTGTTGACCTTGGGTAGGGTGCTCTTTCCAAGAGCCGGTGCAGACTCGATGGGCCGAATGGCCTCCTTCTGCACTGTAAATTCTATGATAAAAACGTCTCTATGATGCAGCCATTCTTCGGCTGTTTTCGACGCGGGAGTTGGGATTTTCACCCGGCGCGGCAGCTAGCCCCTCACCGGTCCCGGAATCGGTGAGGGTTCGTCGCCGATTATGGCATCGTAAAACGCCCACGACTTCTCTGTTTCGGCCGGCACTTAGCCGCTGGAATGGAGAATCCAGCCCCTGATTTATCACTTGCTACATTTCAGAAAGAATGACTTACATTCATCTAGCGCCGTTCCCAACTTTGGGTCGTCCCAAAGCACTTCACAGTGAATGAAGTATTGCTGAAATGCAGCCGCTGTTGTGGTGTAATAACTGAACGTGGCCCAGTCACTGAGGAGCATTGCTGAGGGCGGCGACGCCACAGTGCAGACAACGGGGATCTGGCAGGACTGGCAGAGCCAGACGGCTCAGAGGCCTCTGGAGCTCTGTCTAGCTGCCCCACTGTCCTCTGGCGTCCCGCAGGGGTAAACGGGCATCATCAGGGAGGAGGAAACGCTGGAGGCCACCGCGGGGCCTACCACCAAGGAGACAATGGAAATCTCCAGTTCTTCTGAATCCCCAATGCCTAACACATTGCAAAGGCAGCAGGCAGAACAGTGTGGCAGTGAAACGCCCGTGGCACCGGTAAATCAGCCGGTACAAGGCTCTCCGGCGGACATCCACAAATGGCATCAAAGGTTACAGGGCATGGAAAGCAGCAGGCTGCCTCCACCTCTGATGTACACCCGGGGGACACACCTCGACGTAGCACTGGACTACGAACGATCAAGAGGAGTGAGGAACACTGATGGGGCACTGGGGGTTGTTCACTACCTGTAGCTCGGGGGAATGGGAATGTCAAATGTCAAACATTAACCCTGATAAATGTAACGCCTCTGTCGCGTTAATCTTCGCAACGGGCCTCCCTGCACCCCAACCACATCTTGCCCTCCGCTCCCATCAACTCCCACCCCCCAGCACAGTGGTCCAAGATCAAGTGCCCCCGAAGCAGACCCCGTTCAGAGGATGGGTGTGAGCAGCTGTCAGCAGAATGACAGGAGTCAGACTTTAGCCAAAACAAAGGAGCACCAGCGCTTTCCTCACAGCAGAGCTATCACCACTCTCCTGCCTTTTATAGTGACCTGTTGACAAGGACGACAAAGGCCCATCACCCTGGGCTGATGTCACAGATCCTGAGATGGTGGAACAGGGTATTTGTGGAGGGGGCGGGCGGTGTGATGGGGGGTGGTGGTGGTGGGGGGGGGGGGGGGGATTGAAGGGAAAGGGAGGATTGGGGGAGAGCGGATTGGGGAGGAAGGAAGGAAATGAGAGGAAAGGGGGAAGGTGAGAAATGGGGGATGGGGGAACCTCATTTCCATCAGTCTGAAGCATCGCTCAGTGAGAGCACAGATGGCTACATGGGCCTCATTACAACGGGTCTCAGCCTCGGTCTCCAGCCTCCGCACTGGTGTCATCAGCCATGACCTCAGCGGGAACCCTTGTCCCCCAAGAGCCAACCCATCGTCCTGGGGTGGTCCTCGAAAACTCCAGGGACTTCCGAGTGTCTGAGGATGTACTGTTATGCACACTCCCTGGGTAGCGGGCACACACATGCATGATAGGGAGGTGGTGGTCGCACATGATCTGAACATTCAGAGAGTGAAACCCCTTCCTGTTAATAAAGGGCACTCCCTGATGCCCTGGTGTACCCAGGGTGACATGCGTGCCATCAATCGCCCCCTGGGGCATCCTGGCAATGGCAGGGAATACTGCATCCCAGTATCTTGGTGGGCCTGGTCCAGGTTAAAGGTGATATAGTTGGATGCCTGGGCATACAGGGCTCTGTGACCTCCCGGATGCACCTGTGGGCTATAGATTGTGACATGCCACACAGGTGCCCGCTCGAGCCCTGGGTTGAACTTGGTGCATTAAAGTTGAGGGCTGAGGTCACCTTCACGGCCAACGGGAGTAGGTGTCCTCCTCCTCCATGGGGGTGACATGTCTGTCAGAATGTGGCACAGCCGCTGCGCTGTCTCTCTGCTGAGGTACAACTTGCTGTCCATCATCTCATTGATTGGCCAGCAACGCCTGTGCACCGTGGGCCGTCGCTGGCCTCCCCTCTGGGTCCCTCCTCAGCCTGATGAGTGACTGGGTCTTCAGCGTGTGCGGTGGCCCCCTGCACATAGGGTGCCGCCTCCAGCCTGCATCGTCGCTGCTGTCTTCTCCGCCATCTGCCCACCTCGGCTGCCACCAGCAACACGAGGGCAGTCGCTGCGGGATGGACACCCAGCAAACATTTTGTAAGGAATTGGAGAAGTAGAGAGACCAACAATCAGTTAGGTCTTCCATCCGGGACCCTCAAATCCCCCCAAGCTTCCCCACCCTTATGTGTCTCACCTTCTCTCAGTGTGCCATCCAGCGAGCCAGTTGTGCTGGCAAACTTTGCTCTGCACCAGGAGCTCCTAGACCCCAGACATTGCCGGGAACATTAAGGTGGCCATGGTCAGGTGCCCTCCCCTGGTCCACACACTTACCCTTTGGCCGTGAGAGGATCTCCAGGGCTGAAGCCCAGCTCTTTAGTGTTTGATTGTTGGCAGCTGTCTCTCTGGTGGTGATGCTCCTAGAGTTCAGGCCCACTGTTCAGGTTTCAAAGTTTCCTTGACATGCTGTGCACTAATAATCGTCTGAGACATGGTAGGTGTGCCCTCGGGGAGGCACTTGGGAGTTGAGGAGTGTGAAGTGCTATCACAACTAACAAGGCTAATTCCTCAGTAGAAATAGCTTCGCTGTGAAGCTAGAGGCTGCTCACAGTCAAAGGGAGTGAAATTGACTTTTATGAGATAAGCCACAGCAGGGTTCCATCCTGGAACCATTTGGTAGGACAGAGAGGCTGCAACTGTGGTTGCCCCTGTTATGGGTCTCCACAATATTTAAAGATGGCTTGAAGACCTCACAGACACAAAGCCCATCACCACCCCCCCCCTTCCCGGTCCAGGGGCGACCCCTGACCTAGAGTGCTTCAGCCGCCTGACCAAGCCGAACTCTTCAGAGGGGTGTGTACCGTGACCCCCCCCCCCCCCACCTCCCCCCAGGCACTGGGGCAGCTGCTCCGGTGCCCTTGAGTTGCATGCTGGAGAATGGAAATGGTGACTCACCTCCTCATTGCCGCAGCTTCACGTTTTTGAAAAGGAGCGCTAAACGACGCCCGCGTGATTTCTCACTGGGGAATGGGAATCTCACTTAAAAGTTAATGTAAACCATCACTCTACACCTATACCAATGGATCACAAGAACGTCAGGGTCGAGGAATACAGTTCGACTTAAATCCACCATTGAGCAAGCTCCTGTGGCTCCCTTATCTCAGTGTTCAAATACAGCTCAATTTTACAGATTAAAAAAATAGGAGGTTTAACAATTACAAAAATCAAAACACACGGGTCGCGATTCTCCGAGCCCCGCGCCGGAGAATCACCACAACCGCGGCACGCTGCCCCGACGCCGGCGCGCGATTCTCTGAGGTGCGGAGAATCGGCGGCATTTGCGCCGGCGTGGTTGGCGTGGCCGGGCCGCCAATTCTCCGGCCCGGATGGGCCGAGCGGCCGCGCGGAAACGGCAGAGCCCCGCCGGCGCCTCCACCCCTGGTCGCTGCCGGCGGGAACTCTGCGCGAAGGGCCGGGGGGGGGGGCGGCCTGTGGGGTCTCCGTCCCCGGGGGGGTGGGGCCTCCGATGGGGTCGGCTCACGATCAGGGCCCACCGATTGGCGGCCCAGCACCACCCCCCCCCCCCCCCCCGGGCCTACTTTGTTGCGCGGCCGGCCCCTGAACCCCCACGCCATGTTGCGTAGGGGCCGGCGCGCTGAAGAAGTCCCCCGCGCATGCGCGGGTTGGCGCGGCCCAACTGCGCACGCACGGGTTGGCGCGGCGCCCATTTGGCGCTGGGAAGGGAGGCTGGAGCGGCGTGAACCGCTCCAGCGCCGTGCTGGCCCCCTGTGGGGGCCAGAATCGGTAGTTCCCTGCACCCGTTTCACGCCGTCGTGAAACGCAAAGGTGTTCACGACGGCGCGAACACTTAGCCTCCATTTTGGAGAATCGCGCCCATGGACTTCGCCAAATACCATTAATAACTTTCCCCCAGACACATATCTTAGGAGTCTCGGCCTTGTTGTTCCTGGAGGCTTCACTCCTTGGCTTGGGAATTAAGTTTCAATATTTTCTGTGTCATGAATAACTTGAATACCTAGTAGCCCTCACTGTTGTGTGTGTGTGTCTGAGTGGATGGTTGGGTGCAGGGCATCATGATGCTGTGGTGATTTCTTCACATGAACAGTCATGGTTCTTAGTCTTATGTCAACCCATAACCTCCAGCTACTGGGAACCCATTAAGTCTTTCAGTGAAATGTTCACCACAGCAGTGAAGTCCTGTAAGTTCAGGTATGGAAGCAGTCCTCATCAGCATGCAGCAACACCTGAACAATATTCAGGCTTGGGCTAATAATCAGCAAGTAACATTTTTCCCCAACAAGTGCCAGGAATTGGTGATTTCCAACAAGAGAAATATTAGGCCCCAAATCCTACTACATTGTTGGATGGTATACTTTGACTATGCAAAATTTACCAGCATAAATTGTTGCTAAAGTCCAGTGTTCTAGAATAAATTAGAAATAAAATTTTGTAGAAATTAACCAGGCACTTTCATTACAATCGTTTCAGTAATTATGGGGAATCAAAAAGGCTCTATTAAATTTTAAATAAACGCTTCCCACGTAACCATTAATTATACAACCCCCAAAATTTACTATAAATATTTGAATATGACTTGAATAAGATTCAACTGTCCTGTTTTGACACAATTCACACCTCTTTAACCTGGGGTTACCCCATCTATGGATCTGTAAAGATTTAATTACCTGCTAATGCTCGTATTCCAAGCATTGTTTGGCATCTTTGAATCCGTCTATATATGTGTTTCTGGAACAAACCTCTTCATTCACCTGAGGAAGGAGCAGCGCTCCGAAAGCTAGTGACATCGAAACAAACCTGTTGGACTTTAACCTGGTGTTGTAAGACATCTTACTGTGCTCACCCCAGTCCAACGCCGGCATCTCCACATCTTGAATAAGATTGGATTTGTTTTGGACATAAGGTTGGGCGGGGATCCCCCCCCCTTCCCCCTCCGCCCAGCATGTTTTACGGTGGTAGGGGCAGCCCACCATTGGCTGGCGGTGGGATCTTCCTGTCCCGCTGCTGTCAATGGGATTTACCGGTGTTTGCACCCTCCACTGACGGGGAACCCGTGACTTGGGGTCACCGTCGGAGGAACAGGAAGATCCCACCAGCAGCAACAGCTGGAATATTTCGGCCAGCGAGTCTCACACACGCGGGGGTGAAGGTAATCTGACTTTAATATCTTATGGATATCCTTTCCTTCTTTTAAAAGTCTTGGGCCCCATCCCCCCTACCGGCCATCCACCCCCTACTCCGTTTACTTGCCCCCCTCCAAGAGCCCACCCGACAGAACCAACCAAAACAGTGCCCAACCCACCCTAACCACCCTCACCAAATCAAAAATAAACAAGAACAAAGAACTCCCCCTCAAAATGTAACACAACAACAACAATCCCCGACCTTCCCCACGCCCGACCCCCATCCCAACCCTCAGTTTCAGGCTTCTCGGCCTGAACAAAGGCCCACGCCTTCTCTGGGACTCAAAATAATGGTGCCGGTCCTTGTAGGTGACCCACAGACGCGCCGGCTGCAGCATGCCAAACTTCACCCCCTTCCTATGCAGCACCGCCTTCGCCCGGTTGTACTCGGCCCTCTTCTTCACCACCTCCGCGCTCCAGTCCTGATATATTCGAACCTCCATGTTCTCCCACGTGCTGCTCCTCTCTTTCTTGGCCCACCTGAGTGAGCACTTGCGATCACCGAACCGATGAAACCGCACCAACACCGCCCGTGGCGGCTCGTTAGCCTTGGGCCGCCTCGCCAGCACTCTATGGCCCCTTCCAGCTTCAGGGCCCCTGGAAGGACCCCGCTCCCATCAGCGAGTTTAACATGGTGACCACATAGGCCCCCACGTCCGACCCCTCCAGCATCTCCGGGAGGCCCAGGATCCGCAGATTCTTCCGCCTCGACAGATTCTCCATCTCCTCGAACCGTTCCTGCCATTTCTTGTGGAGCACCGCGTGCGCCTCCACCTTTACCGCTAGGCCCAAGATCTCATCCTCGTTATTTGAGATCTTGTGTCGGACCTCGCGGATCGCCACTGCCTGGACAGTCTGGGTCTCCAGTAGCTTATCAATAGAAGCCTTCATCGGCTCCAGCAGGTCTGCTTTGAGCTCCCTGAAGCAGCGCTGGATAACCTCCTGCTGCTCCTGCGCCCACTGCATCCACGCTGCCTGGTCCCCGCCCGCCGCCATCTTGCTCTTCTTCCCTCGCACTTTCTTTGGCTTCACCACCACTTTTTTAGTCGCCCTGCTCCTGGTCCAAGCCATACACTGTCGGGGGAATGTTGCAGTCTTCTTCCCACGCCGGGAAATGTCGAAAAAATGCCGTTGGGGGCCCTGAAAAGAGCCCAAAAGTCCGTTCCAAGCGGGAGCTGCCGAACATGCGACTTAGCTCTGCGTAGCCGCAACCGGAAGTCTGCAATCTAGCTGCCCATAAGACCACTGAATTTCATTCCTGCTTTGAAAAATAAACTTTTGTGTGTTTTAAAATGTAAATTGTCCCACTCACTCTTCTGCTTCAATAACTCGAGGAAGCTAACTCATATTCCCTTTTGGTGGGGAATGTTTACTGAGGAGTTTCACATGGAGCCTTGTAATATCCGTGAAAATTACAATCCACTGAGAAACTAATTGACGATAAGGCCATCGGGAAGAAGGTAATAATCTCGACTAATTTCTTAACTTTGGGTGGAAATTGTTACGGTTCAGTGGACACAGTTACCTATCCTGTGAGTCTGACTCCCTCTAGCTGAAGTTGAGGACAGTTGATCGGGACGCTTGCCTGATCCTGAATCGCCCACAGAATGGGAAAGGACTGGAATACCCCACAAAGTGACAACCACACGTGGACATGTCCGCGGAAGAGAAGTGGGCAGCTGGAGCGTGTTTTGTTATGCTCTTCGCGTAGCATAAGCTGCTTCCTTGATGTTTACTCTGACAAAGGAAGGTTCAGATTTGGAGATAGGCTTAACACATTTATTGAACAGTTAGCAATTCTCCTACTTGGATTCGACGCTCCTGCTAATCTATCTATAGCAACTTGATCTAACTAACCAGTCTGCTCTAATCCATGCAGTGGGTGTGATGCTTCCTTGATCTGCCCCTGTGTCTCTGAGTGTCGCCTATGGAAACATTCCCCCGACAGTGTATGCCTTAATATGGGTAGCCCCCTTGTGGTAGTGTCACCTCTGGGTGTGTCTTGAATGCCCATTGGTCGTGTCCTATCTTACTGGTCTATTGAACAAAGAACAAAGAAAAGTACAGCACAGGAACAGGCCCTTCGGCCCTCCAAGCCCGTGCCGACCATGCTGCTCGACTAAACTACCATCTTCTACACTTCCTGGGTCCGTATCCCTCTATTCCCTTCCTATTCATGTATTTGTCAAGATGCCCCTTAAATGTCGCTATCATCCCTGCTTCCACCACCTCCTCCGGCAGCGTGTTCTAGACACCCACTACCCTCTGTGTAAAAAACCTGCCTCGTACATCTACTCTAAACCTTGCCCCTCGCACTTTAAACCTATGCCCCCTAGTAATTGACCCCTCAACCCTGGGGAAAAGCCTCTGACTATCCACTCTGTCTATGCCCCTCATAATTTTGTGGACCTCTATCAGGTCGCCCCTCAATCTCCGTCGTTCCAGCGAGAACAAACCGAGTTTATTCAATCGCTCCGCATAGCTAATGCCCTCCATACCAGGCAACATTCTGGTAAATCTCTTCTGCACCCTCTCTAAAGCCTCCACATCCTTCTGGTAGTGTGGCAACCAGAATTGAACACTGTATTCCAAGTGTGGCCTAACTAAGGTTCTATACAGCTGCAACATGACTTGCCAATTCTTATACTCAATGCCCCGGCCAATGAAGGCAAGCATGCCGTATACCTTCTTGACTACCTTCTCCACCTGTGTTGCCCCTTTCAGTGACCTGTGGACTTGTACACCTAGATCTCTCTGACTGTCAATACTCTTGAGGGTTTTACCATTCACTGTATATTCCCTACCTGCATTAGACCTTCCAAAATGCATTACCTCACATGTCCGGATTCAACTCCATCTGCCATCTCTCTGCCCAAGTCTCCAAACAATCTAAATCCTGCTGTATCCTCTGACAGTCCTCATCACTATCCGCAATTCCACCAACCTTTGTGTCGTCTGCAAACTTACTAATCAGACCAGTTACATTTTCCTCCAAATCATTTATATATACTACAAACAGCAAAGGTCCCAGCACTGATCCCTGCGGAACACCACGGTAGCACAAGTGGATAGCACTGTGGCTTCACAGCGCCAGGGTCCCAGGTTCGATTCCCCACTGGGTCACTGTCTGTGCGGAGTTTGCACGTTCTCCCCGTGTCCGCGTGGGTTTCCTCCGGGTGCTCCGGTTTCCTCCCACAGTCCAAAGACGTGCAGGTTAGGTGGATTGGCCACGCTGAATTGCCCGTAGTGTCCATAAGGGTTGGGAGAGGTTATTGGTTTGCGGGGATAGGGTGGAAGTGAGGGATTAATGTGGGTCGGTGCAGACTTGATGGGCCGAATGGCCTCCTTCTGCACTGTATGTTCTATGTAATCTATGTAAACCATTAGTCACAGCCCTCCAATTAGAAAAGCAACTTCCATTGCTACTCTCTGCCTTCTATGACCTAGCCAGTTCTGTATCCACCTTGCCAGCTCACCCCTGATCCCGTGTGACTTCACCTTTTGTACTAGTCTACCATGAGGGACCTTGTCAAAGGCCTTACTGGAGTCCATATAGACAACATCCACTGCCCTACCTGCTGATCAAAGATCAATCATCTTTGTGACCTCTTCGAAAAACTCTATCAAGTTAGTGAGACACGACCTCCCCTTCACAAAGCCGTGCTGCCTCTCACTAATACGTCCATTTGCTTCCAAATGGGAGTAGATCCTGTCTCGAAGAATTCTCTCCAGTAATTTCCCTACCACTGACGTAAGGCTCACCGGCCTGTAGTTCCCTGGATTATCCTTGCTATTCTATTGGTTGAATGTCTGTGTGTCATGATGTCTCTGGTGCTCCCTCGAGTGTTTATTTAGTTCTAGTGTATTTACATTAACCCCTTGTGTATTTACAGTGATACATATCACCAAAGAGCGCACATCTGGTCCAGACCTATTGATGTCGAACTTGGCCCGGCCCAGGAGCAGACCCAGGAGAAGCTCCTCACACTTGGCCGCTCCCTCTTCTCCCCACCAGGTGAACAAAGTGGGACTAAAGTGCAGCCCGATATGGTGGTGCAGCCCCTTCAAGCAGAAGAGGGGATGCAACCTCCCAAACTCCACATACACGGAAAACAGGTGTCACAATGAACTGGCGCTGGCTGCCTGTGGAGGATTTTCTGGTCATTTCTTTACTTTCCTCTGAGTCCACGCTCAGGCTTAATTAATCAGGAACGGAGAGCATCAGTTGTAAAAAGGCTCATACAGTCAAACACAGAGCAATTGAGCACTACACCGAGTCACAGCAAGACAGCTGCAAATTCTGCAGAGAATCAGAAAATGACGTGGAGAACGGAGTTAGCGGAGTTTATTGTAGCAGAATGGAGACAGGAGGCAAGATCTAAAAATACAGGGAGGAAGTAATTCCAGAGAAAGGCAATAAGTATGGCTGAAGTGGAGGCAAGGGTCAGACAGGTTCGATTCCCGCTTGGGTCACTGTCTGTGCGGAGTCGGCGTTGTTTTGTTATGGTCTTGACGTAGCATAAGCTGCTTCCTCGATGTGCACTCTGACAAAGGAAGGTTCAGACTTGGAGATAGCTTTAACACGTTTATTAAACTATTAACAATTCTCCTACTTGGATTTGACGCTACTGTTAATCCTGCTATAGCTACTCAGACTGAGTAGTGGGAGAGATGCGTTTCAAATCAACCCTGTGTACACACTGAGTGTCTCCACTGGAAAGAGACTGAGCATGTGTGATGTGTCCTTTTATATGGGTTGGTGTAATGCCCTCCTGTGGTAGTGTCACCTCTGTGTGTATCGTGACTGCCCATTGGTCGTGTCCTATCTTACTGACCTATTGGTTGACTGCCTGTGTGTCATGTCTCTGGTGTTCCCTCTAGTGTCTAGCTAGGTGTAGTGTATGTACATTAACCCTTTGTGTACTTAGAGTGATTCAGAGGCGCGTTCTCCCAGTGTCTGCGTGGGTTTCCTCCGGGCGCTCCGGTTTCCTCCCACAAGTCCCAAAAGACGTGCTCGTTAGGTGAATTGGGCATTTCGAATTCTCCCTCTGTGTACCCAAACAGGCGCTGGAATGTGGCGATCAGGGGCTTTTCGCAGTAACTTCATTTTAGTGTTAACGTAAGCCTACTTGTGACACTAATAAAGATTATTATAACAAGGATTATTATAAACAAAGTCAAGTTTAAGATGTTTAAAGGGGGGCAGCACGGTGGCGCAATAGTTAGCACTGCTACTTCATAGCGCCGAGGTCCCGGGTTCGATCCAGGCCCCGGGTCACTGTCCGTGTGGAGTTTGCACATTCTCCCCATGTCTGCGTGGGTCTCACCCCCACAATCCAAAAAGATGTGCAGGGTAGGTGAACTGGCCACGCTAAATCGTCCCTTAATTGGGAAAAGAAATGAATCGGGTACGTTAAATTTATTTTTTCGAAGGGTTTGATCATGCAGAAATGGAGGAACCGTTTTCTGTTAAAGTAGGTGAAGGCCATTTGGAAGTGAGACCCAGAAGTGCCTATTCACACAAAGCACAGCAGGAGTGTGAGCACGCACCACCCAAGGGCTCTGGATGCCGTGGACTTTCAAGCCATACATACATTTTTGTTGGGTAAGAACATCAAGGAACATGGAAGAAAGGCAGGTTATGATCCAAAAGCAAAAAGAAGTTCAAGGATCTGAATGGCCTAATTCTGTTCTTAAGGCTACCCTATTACCACGTCACAAAGACTTCCCTGGCAGAGGAGCAATGTGGCATTGGTGAGGGCAAGGCACCTTAGCCCCAAAGTGGCAAATGAGCCTTTCGAGATAACCAGATATGCATGATCCTTGCATGTGTGTGTTCTAATGTTACCGTGTCTGCCCGGCAGGCAAGAGGAGGCCGAGCTGGCAGAAAGGGAGTGGAAATAATCAGCCTCAACCAGAACTAGACCCAGTGAATGTACTTTTGGGCATTGATAGAGGGCGGATTTTACGTGTCGCTGCTGGATATATTTTTGCCTTGGGGATGCGTAAAATAGGGTGGATACCAAACCCACCACCTTCCCACCCATCCCTGAGATTAGCCCCGTAATCCAGAGTGGGGGGGGGGGCAAGGTGAAGGGGTGGTGGGGGATGGTTGGGGCCACCAAAATAAGCAGCCCCCCACTATATTTAAATAAATAATCATGGGTCAATTGAGCTTGTTAACAAGCCACTTGACCGATAATACATTGACCACAGCATGATTCGGTGTGGGAAGGCCGGCTTTTAAAAAATCTTTTTAAAAGGCGAGGAAGGAAGGGGGTTGAGGGAGGGAGGTGGTGTGTGGGAGTGGTACGTTTCATAGAACAGGCAGGTAGGAAGAAAGGAGGGTAATATCTTACGATGCGCCATCTTCCCAAAGATATGCTGCCCATGGAGCGGGAATATTGTGGTGTGTTAAGGAACATCTCTGTCTTTAAAATTTAATACGTTCAGAAATTCCTGAAAGGATAAACGAGCTGAGCGATTTGTTTAATTGAAGAGACATGAATAATTCAATGGATAGAATCATCGAATTTACAGTGCAGAAGTAGGCCATTCGGCCCATCGGGTTTACACTGGCCCTTGAAAGAGCACCTTACCTAAGGTCACACCTCAACCCTATCCCTGTAACCCAGCAACCGCACCTAACGCTTGGACACTACGGGGCAATTTAGCATGGCCAATCCGCCTAACCTGCACATCTTTAGACTGTGGGAGGAAACCGGAGCACCCGGAGGAAACCCACGCAGACATGGGGAGAACGTGCAGACTCCGCACAGACAGTGACCCAAGCTGGGAACCGAACCTGGGACCCTGGCACTGTGAAGCAACGGTGCTAACCACTGTGCTACCAAAAACTAAAATAGATGGGAATAAGGGAATAAGGTGAGTCAGCACGGTTCAATTCCCGTACCAGCCTCCCCGAACAGGCGCTGGAATATGGCGACTAGGGGCGTTTCACAGTAACTTCATTTGAAGCCTACTTGTGACAATAAGTGATTCTCATTTCAAACTAATTTTTTCTTGCTTTGTGCATTTTATACAGTGTTCTTTTGCTTTAACTTTTTGCTGTGTATTTTGACTGAATTCATATCAAGGCAAGGTAACCTGTGATAGGCAAAAGAATACCTTCCCACTCCAAACACCCAGATTCAACAACACGCATTTGCGGGTCACTTATAGGTTTGGTCTGAAGCTGAGTAAATGTCACCGTTACAAATTTATGGATTAATGTGGTCAGGTTTCAAGCTGGTGTGAAAGCATGCGGGGCGTTATTAGCACAAGAATGTTGATGCTTAAGTGCGTTAACGGCTTCATTAAAACAGCAGGCAGGATAATTAAGTAAAGCACAATTAATGTGTTTACCGACTAATATTGGCAGAGAGCAATTTCAACCTATTTATGCCCTGCTGTTTCACTTTGTTGGAAGCACTTTGGTGGTCGCACCAAGCAGTTAAAGAGATTATGATCAGTGTCTTTGGCAGAAACAGTATTGAACAGAATCCGACAGCTTTCTCAGTATGAACTTGGTGGCAGCGAGACTATCAGCAGTGACATTGTTAGCGTTGGTACACAAGCAGATAAATTGAACAGAATAGTCGGGAACGTTTTATAGAGATCCTTTATATTTCAATTTTTGTGCTGGTAACTACCTCAGAATGATGATTCATTCCTCTGCTGCTCTCCAGTTTCCTGCAATCGTTACAAAAAAGCCTCTCAGCATAAAGCAGAGTTTATGAGGTCATTGTGGAGTAAATTGGCAATTAAAAGAAATAGCTCGCCAAAACTCCGCAACGGAGATGACCTGTGGCTGAGCCGTTGAAATTAAAGTTACATGAGTCCTTTATTAAAAAGTTAAATCCTGAGAAATGGCGATGGGAACTTGAATGGTTCGGAGAGAGAGAGTATTGTTACTGAAAATAGATAGCAAGTAGGATTGGTAGCTCAGGGGTAGACCTTACCTGCCACGCCGGAGGCCTGCGTTTGTTTCCTGGCCAATACTGTGCACAGTTTTGGGTGCCACCTCATAGGAAAGATGTGAGTGCGTTGGAGAGAGGGCGGAAGAGGTTCAGAAGAATGGTTCCAGGGATGAGCACCTTCAGTGATGAAGATACATTGGAGAGGTTGGGACCGTTCTCCTCGGAGAGCAGAGGAGATTTGATGGGAATGTTCAAAATTCTGGGAGAAATCTTCCGGCTGTTCATGCGGGTAGAATCTTCCAGTCCCGGCAATGCGGGGTGAATTCAATGGGAAATTCCGTTGACAGTGGATGGACAAGATGATGACGGGCCGCTTCCCGCCACTGAGAAACACGCCACGGGGAGGACAGAGAATCTCGTCCCGTGAGCATGATGCCTGAACCCTGCGTGAGGCAACACCACAGACGCAGCAGCCAATATCCCAGTACCCAGTGTCTGCGCCCCAGCAATGGGAACATTTTAGGGGACCAGTGCCCGGTCCAGAACGTTACTTGTGGGTGTCTGTGGTACAGGGTGCGGGGTCCAATGAGCAGGGCCCCCTGCCGTGTCCAGGGATGCGTGGGTGGGGGCCCCTGCATGTCAGATGGCAGGGGATGTGAGAGGGGGAAGGGGGGGAGAAACATTGGGAGAATAGGTGGAGAGGGGATCAATGGGGGGTGAGGGGGCGAAATGGGGGAATGGAGAGTCCCGGGGTGGAAGGCACCACTGGTTGTCAGTGTCACACTCTCTCCCAGTTCCGTTACACGCAATGGATGATATCTTGGACCCCGCGGAAGCTGCTCTCGTGGTGCTGCTGGCAGGCCAAGCGGCCAGCCGCGGAGGAGACAGAGCCGCGGGGGAGACAGAGCTGCGGGGGGGAGGCAGAGCCGCGGGGGGAGACAGAGCCACGGAGGAGGCAGAGCTGCGGGGGGAGACAGAGCTGCGGAGGAGGCCGCAGCACCAGCAGCTTCGACAGAGACTCGAGGCAGCGGCCCACGTACAGGGCCCTGCCCCACACCGCGAGGACCCGGCCGCCCATCAGGCCAGTGAGGGACCCAGAGGGGGAGGCCGGTGACAGCCCATGGTGTACAGCTGCCTCTGATCTTTCGAACCGATGGACAGCGTGTGCCGCACGATGCTCCACCTCAACAAAGGGCCCGTGCGGCACCTGTGCCATGTCCTCATGGGCTTAGCACCATGTGGAGGAGGATACCCGCTCCAGGTGCTGTCAAGGTCACTGCTGCCCTGAACTTCTGGGGCGAAATTCTCCCCCAACGGCGCGATGTCCGCCGACTGGCGCCATAAACGGCGCCAATCAGATGGGCATCGCGCCGGGCCAAAGGTGCGGAATGCTCCGCATCTTTGGGGCCGAGCCCCAACATTGAGGGGCTAGGCCGACGCCGGAGGGATTTCCGCCCCGCCAGCTGGCGGAAATGACGTTTGTTGCCCTGCCAGCTGGCGCGGAAATGGCGTTTGGTGCCCCGCCAGCTGGCGCGGAAAGGCGGCGCATGCGCGGGAGCGTCAGAGGCCGCCGACAGTTTCCCGCGCATGCGCAGTGGGGAGAGTCTCTTCCGCCTCTGGGGATTGAGCGGGGGGTCCCGCCAACCGGCGCGGCCCGATTCCCGCCCCCGTCCAATCTCCGGTACCGGAGACTTCGGTGGGTCGGTCGGAGAATGACGCCCCTGATTTGTTATGCTCTAGGTGTAGCATAAGCGGCTTCCTTGTGGTGCACTTGACAAAGGAAGGTTCAGACGTGGAGATAACTTCAACAGGTTTATTAAACTATTTACACTTCTATTACTTGCGTTCGACACTACTGCTAATCCTACTGTAGCTACCCAGACTGACTAACCAGTTGCTGCAATCCACGCGGTGGGAGTGATATTGAATCAACTCTGTGTCTGTACTCACTGACTGTCTTCACTGGAAGGAGGCAGATCATGTGTGTGGTGTCCTTTATATATGGGTGGGTGTAATGCCGTCCTGTGGTCGTGTCACCTCTGTGTGTATCGTGAATGTCCATTGGTCGTGTCCTATCTAACTGATCTATTTGTTGAGTGTGTGTGTGTGATATCTCTGGTGCTCCCTCTAGTGTCTAGCTAGCCTACATGTATTTACATTAACCCCCCGTGTACCCACAGTGATGCACATCACCACAACTTCTACACCTCAGGATCATTCCAGGGCTCGAGCAGGGACCATTCCCCCATTGCTCCCCTCTCCCCCATTCCCCCATTGTTTCTCCCCCCTCCCCCCCCAACCACATCCCCAGCCACCTGCCATCTCACAGCCTAGAAGTGCATCCCTGAGGTCACAGATTCCCTGTTTGCCCGGCAGCAAAATATAAATTTTGACATGGTTCAGGCCCAACAAGATACCCGGGCAGCAGGATCCTCCGTCATCGCCAAGGTGCTTAAGCGGTGACCAAGTTAACATCACCTGTTTTACACAATCATCTAAGATCAAAATGACCTCATGGGGAGGTGGTGGCACTAGTAATCCAGAAAGCTGGATAATAATCTGGGGACCCGGGTTCAAATCCCACCACGGCAGGTGATGGAATTTAAACTTAATAAAGTATCTGGAATGAAAAGTCTATTGGTGACCATGGAACCATTGCCGATTGTCGTAAAAACCCATCTGGTTCACTAATGTCCTTTAGGGAAGGAAATCTGCCGTCCTCACCCGGTCTGGCCTACATGTGACTCCAGACCCACAGCAATGTGGTTGACTCTAAACTGCCCCCTCAAGGGCAATTAGGGATGGGCAATAAATGCTGGCACCGCCAGCGTCGCCCACCTCCCATGAATGAATAAAATAAAAATGTAACTTTGGTTCCTTTACAATATGTGACTCCTTAATTCTCACCTTCTAATTCCAAAAGAGAGATGGAAGAAATGTTTATTCATTGAGACGATTTTTAAATCCTTACCTAGGCCATTCCAAAAGAGTGAATTTGGACCATTGACTGCATACTGGCTCCCTGCAGAGCAGTCCAGTCAGCCCCACACCTCAGCTCAATGCAACTTTATTTCTTTCAAGTCCATGTCAAATTTCCTTTTGAAATCGTTGGTTGTTTGCCGAGAACAAGCCAGATCAGACTATGTGGACCTGGCTGTTGGTCAATGTCTTGGTATCACTGTCATGGTCACCTGACAATGGTGACTGTGACAAGTGGGACGAGAGCTGCTTGGATCTAATATCTGTCAGTATTGTAAAGGCAGCCAAACAAGAATGTCTTGACGTTTATTACACAACGTGTTATCTTGATCGGGCATTTACTTCCTGAAAGGATACTGGCAGCAGATTCAACTCGGGCAGAATGTGTCAAAACCAACAGCCGCAGAACCAAGACCGTGCCGGATTTGGGATCTTCCTGGTCTTCAGAAAACGGTCCATTTCGCAGTACCGGCAGTTCAATTAAAAATTGGAAAAGATTGGGAGATAAAGGTTGGCAATGATGAAATTAGTGTCGAAGGAGGCCTCACCGAAGCTGGTTGGTGCTTTGGTAAGGCCTCAACTTAAAGACAGTGTTCACTTCGGGTCACCTGGGCACTTCGAGAAACACTCAAGACGGAAATTGTCAGGAGAAATGCAATTCCCCCAAACTTTTCCGAGCTGGGTTGAGCGGGTTCAAAGGGCCGCTCCAACCACTTGGAGCGCAGGAAATGACCAGTGTGTGAAACCCGGCACGCCTCTGCACCGATGCAGGCACTCCCTGAACAAACCATAATCTATTCCACTTAGATAATAGCGCTTATACAGTGACACGTGTCTTAATATATACCAGTATATCATGGTGCAGACACACACACTGATGGACATGCAGTGGGACCAATCAGCATACACAACACCGCAGCCAATCACCAGTGAGAACACACGCAGTATAAAGACAGGGGACGGGAGAGTTCCCGCTCATTCTAGTAGCAGCCAGCTCGGAGCACAGAGCTCACAGCCTGCAACACAGACATTCACCATGTGCTGAGTGCATCACCTGGTTAGGACTAGGCAAGGGTCAACAGTTAAAGCTGGTATTGCATTTACCCACAGTTCAAGTATGTTAATATAGTTAACCTTATAATAAAATAGTGTTGCACCACTTCCAGTGTTGGTGACCTGTTTGTGATCCAGAACACCCAACACGGTGACACAGTGGTTAGCACTGCTGCCTCATGGCGCCGAGGACCCGGGTTCGATCCTGGCCCCGGGTTACTGTCCGTGTGGAGTTTGCACATTCTCCCCGTGTCTACGTGGGTCTCACCCCCACAACCCAAAAGATGTGCAGGGTAGGGGGATTGCCCCTTAATTAGAAAAAGTTTTAAATAAATTACAATAGTTAATAGCATTTACAATTCTTGCATCGCCCACTTTAAAAACAAAAATGACTGGTTTTCAGACACCACCTGGCCGGGATTCTCCGCCGGCGCCCGGGGGGTTTCCCGGCGGCGTGGGGCTGCCCCACAATGGGAAACCCCATTGACCGGCCCGCGTAACGGAGAATCCCGCCGGCGGGTCGGGGCAGAAAGGTGGCACGGCGGGACGGAGAATCCCGCCCAGCGGATAGCTGGATTCAAGGTGCAGCACCTGTAGTGAGTTTCAAAAGAGAATCAGATGAATATTTAAAAAGGCAACACTTGTAGACCAGGGAGTGGGACTAATTGACGGGTCTTTCAAAGAGATAGTACAGAGGTAGTGGGCCAAATGGCTTCCTCCTGGGCAGTGTGATTTCCTGACACAGATTCTGTCACAGGAAACTCTTCTTCTCCAAAACCAATTCCTACTTCGCGGCAGAATTGAACAGGAGGACCAAACTTTGGATAGGTTTGTGAAGCAAAACTTTAAATGATTCTGCCATTCCGAACTGATAAAGAACCAAAAATAATGACCAGAAATGCTTCTGGCGAGGGCTAGCTCGGTATACTGAATGTCATTTGTACAAGTAATAAAAGTATCTGTGAGTCAGAACATACTGAATACATCCAATAAACTGTGGAATGCTGAAGGCTGTTGTGTGCATTGAGAAAACCAGATGGAGACATGAAGTTTGTACAAAGGGCAGTAATCTCAAGAGGTGTATGGCAACCTGAGCATCTCATCTCATGAGCATCCTGCATTGTGAAGAAGCTGCCGCCACATTGAGCACGAACATTTCTGCACAAGGAGCTTTATAATATTGCACAGGGAAAAGACGGCAAATTTAGGGCCATCTCTATTTTTAAAGCACATCCGATTCAAGACCTTTAACCCCGGAGTCCCATGGTGACAATGGACCCAGAATTTCAGGATACAAAGAACTGGAGCATGAGTAGATTGGACAATCTCTCGAGTTTCTCTGCCAATGCGTATGATTAACCTCAACTATTTTCCACACCAACTTCCAGGTCCCTTTCGAGTTTCACGTTCTGCTGAACTCAGCCTTGAATACACCCAATGACAGAACACCCAGAGCCACCTCCGATTTGGAAATTCCAAAGATGCACAACACTTTGAGTGAAGAACCTTCTCCTCATCTCAGTCCGCATTGGCCGACCCCGCTTATCCTGAGAAGCTTCATGATTGTAGAATGTCCAATCAGAGGGAACCTCCTCCCATTGTCAGTCAGACCCTCTCAGAATTTCATGGTTCAATGAGGTCACCTCTCATTCTTCTGAATTTCAGAGAGTTTGGATCCGTTCCACTCGGCCCTGCTGCCGTGACTCAGAATTGGTGAAACTCCGTTCACACGGATCAACGTGGTTGGCTGTGCACTTTGGGCTTAGTTATGACGAAAGCGGATTTGAGAAAATCCAGGCCGATACCTGGGATGGCGGGACTGTCATCTGAGGAGAGACTAAGCTGGTTATGATGATATTCATTGGAGTTTAGAAGAGTGAGAGGGGCTGAAGGGATATGGGGGGAAGGCAGGATCAAGATATTGAACTTTAAAATATATATATTTTTTTTAAATTAAAGTTTTGCAAAGTTTTTCATAATAAATAGTAATAATCCTAACAACGTAAAATAGAGTGAACATTAACATAGTGCAAAAAGAGAGTATACAATAGCAATTGACTAGATGTGACCCCACGCACCTCAGTCTTCCCACACCCTCCCAACGGAGCACTCACCCCCACTCCCCTACGGGTCGCTGCTGCTGCCGACGTTTTGATTTTCCCTGAGAAGCCATTGGACGGTGTTATGCCCCCGCTCAACAGCAGCAGCTCTGTACGCTTGGCAAAATTATTTACACACATAAGTAGGCATCTGTTCGTGGTGTTGTCGTTCCTTGCTTCTCCCAAGGTATTGAACTCGATAATCAGCCATGATCAGAATGGATGGCGGAGCAGACTCGAAGGGACGAATGGCCTCCTCCTGCTTCTATTTTCTTGTAGGTTTCTATGTACCACTTCTCTCTGCTTCCGAACGTTGAGTCAAAATCCTCCTCTTGAACTGTGTCTTCAGTTACCCACCCTAGCCCATACATTAACATCTCCATACTCACTCTCCACCATTTCTTGCTCCTCCTTATTGGGAGGTCTTTTGAGACCTCTTCCAATATTTGAAGGGTACTTTTATTGTTCATCCATTTTTATGGGATGTGGGCTCCGCTGGCGAGGCCAGCATTTGTTGCCCATTCCTAATTGCCCTTGAGAACTGGGTGATGAGCCTTCTTGAACCGCTGCAGTGTGAGATTATGCACTTTGGAATGAGGACTGGAGGTATAGACTATTTTCTAAATGGGGAAATGCTCAGGAAATCAGAAGCACAAAGGGACTTGGGAGTCCTTGTTCACGATTCTCTTAAGGTTAACATGCAGGTTTAGTCGGCAGTTAGAAAGGCAAATGCAATATTAGCATTCATGTCGAGAGGGCTAGAATACAAGAGCAGGGATGTACTTCTGAGGCTGTATAAGGCTCTGGTCAGACCCCATTTGGAGTATTGTGAGCAGTTTTGGGTTCCATATATAAGGAAGGATGTGCTGTCCTTGGAAAGGGTCCAGAGGAGGTTCACAAGAATGATCCCTGGAATGAAGAGCTTGTCGTATGATGAACGGTTGCGGACTCTGGGTCTGTACTCATTGGAGTTTAGAAGTATGAAACTTACAGGATACTGCGAGGCCTGGATAGAGTGGACGTGGAGAGGATGTTTCCACTTGTTGGAACAACTAGAACCAGGGGACACCATCTCAGACTGAAGGGACGATCCTTTAAAACAGAGATGAGGAGAAAGTTCTTCAGCCAGAAGGTAGTGAATGTGTGGAACTCTTTGCCGCGGAAGGCTGTGGAGGCCAAATCACCGAGTGTCTTTACGACAGAGATAGATAGGTTCTTGATTAATAAGGGGATCAGGGGTTATAGGGAGAAGGCAGGAGAATGGGGATGAGAAAGTATCAGCCATGATTGAGCAGACTCGACGGGTTGAGTGGCCTAATTCTGGCTCCTAGGTCTTATGGTCTTATACACACACAGTGCTGTTAGGCAACCTTGTTGCCAACTGCATTGTCAATTGTGCACATGTTAAAATAAGGACTCCAAACTATGCCCCATGGCTAAATAAAAAGAGGCCTTACTGTAGAAAGAAAGGGACTACATGGCAGCAAGGTGTTTTGGTCCATCTCACAACGGCCTCAGACTGACTTGATGCCTATTGTGTTATCTCGCTGAAAATGGGGACTGATTAACTAGGTGACACTCTGGAATGGTTTTAGCAAATGCTGAGGTTGTGAAACGCACTTTGTAAATCCAAGTTCTTTCTTTCTTTCTTAAACTACAATGGTTAAGATGCTGCAAAACATTCAAACCCTAGAAGAATGCAAATACAATAAGGCACATCAAGAATGCCTCTTTCAAGTGCATATTATCCAGAACTTTGGTGGAGACTGTTACCAAGGATGCTTCTAGTGGGAGTGAGGCAGCACAACAGGAAATAAGAGAAGCATAGGAAACACTGGAAGAAAAGAGACAATGACTCGTATAATCCCACAATACAGTACTAATGGAGCTGTTGACTAATAGTAATCAATTTCTCCTTAACTAGTCTGCACCTCACCCAAACATGAGGCAAGAGAAACCCCCTGTTGGAAAGAGCTTTAGGGACCTTTAGTTCCTTTGAGTGTGCTACACTTAATTTGCATCATATCTTAAATTACTGTGTCCCTAAAGCTTATTTTTCAAAAGGAATCTTTCATGAATCAGTACTAACTGCTTTCACGAAAGAGAAAATGTGGGAGCATTGCTGGAGAAAATGCTGGAGAAAATGCTCCAGGATTTTCTCTTTCCTAACTGCTTTCACTGTCTCCATAGATTGAATCAACATTCTCCAGATCTTTTCACACTTTACTACTGACTTTGAAACTCTTCAATGTTCTGCCTTGATATAAATTGTTCCATTTTCTAAATTTGTTTTTAAAGCGATGTATCCGTTACTTTGTCTAATTTCCTGCCACTGCCCTCTTCGATTTCATTTTATTTAACATGAGTCCTTTATTAATCGGGTAATAGGACATATGCTTTTAGATCTGTTCCTCCTGTGATTCACTTCTTGGGAGCACATATCATTCTTTCCACTTTGGCCTGTCCTCCCACATGATGTAAAGTCACTGCTCAAGTTGTTTGGGCCAGAAGGAAGCAACGAGCAGTAGAAGGACTTGGGCCAATAAATTCAGTAACAGCACTCTGGGGAGTCAAGACATGATGCATATGTTTGGGCTCGGATCAAGAATGCAGCCATCTCGCTGGATGGAGAATTGTTCTTGGTTCCGCACTCATGAGGAAAGGCTACCAGGCCCCAATACATTCAGTCCCTCACGACTGACTGGACTTGTCCCCACAGCCTTGCCTTCCAAAGGTCTCCTGGGAGAAGCAAAAAAAAACCTGAAGAAACCTATAGCCAGTTCAAGAAACTGTCAGAAGGTTCCCCTTTGACCCCTCAAGGGCAAACTGGCAAGAAGATACTGGAAATGGCCCAAGATACAAATGTTGGACAGTGTTTTACGGGGTGAGAAAGAAAGGAATATCTTTGTGTCCCTAATTATATAAAATTACACAGAATGCACAGCACAGGAACAAGTCATTCAGTTCCACAATGTTTATGTTCCACCCAGACCTCTTCCCGCACTATTTACTTAGTTCACTCTTATCAATATATCCTTCTATTGCCTTTGCCCTTATGTGTCTATCAAGCTTCCCTTTAAATGCTTCAATGCTGTTCACTCATCTGCTCCTCAGCATTGGGTTCCACTTTGTCACCACTTTCTGGGTAAAAAAGCTTCTCCCGAATCTCTTATTGGATTTATTAATGGATTTATCAATAAGTCCGAGTGTATTTATGATACTTTAGTTTTAGCCTTCCTCCTCAAACGGAAACCTCATTCACTTCAATCCTCGGTGTGGCGTCCCCGTTGGAATCTCGTGCCTGGATCTCACAGATCGAAAACCCTTCATTAAAATAGCTACTGACCCCGCACCTTCTCGAAGCTGAAAATTGCTGGTGTCTTCCCCATTGTAAGATGAAACGCGGTGAGAGGATTTGTCCAAATGGTTCCCGTGCACTAGTATGCACTCTGCGTCCAATACTGGCGGGCATCTCTATTATTTCAGCGCTGGGTAAGTGGAGCTT
Organism: Scyliorhinus torazame; assembly: GCF_047496885.1. Classification (NCBI taxonomy): domain Eukaryota; kingdom Metazoa; phylum Chordata; class Chondrichthyes; order Carcharhiniformes; family Scyliorhinidae; genus Scyliorhinus; species Scyliorhinus torazame. Next base: position 13,633,605 of record NC_092723.1, on the reverse strand, counting down.
GGGGAACAAGCTCCTTCAGTCATGCATTTTACTGGACCTGGAAAAGGGGTCCCTACGTCAGTCTCTCCAACTGGTTACGACTTATCATAGGGGTCACTTGCAGTAAGAGGAAATTGGAAAATGCCTCTGTGGGAAACAAAACTTCAGCATCCAGACATGATAAATTGTTGTTACAAAATGTTACAATATCTTGGCAGGAGAAATATATCGCAAGAACTCTCAAACTCTTGGACCCTTGTTTAAAGATATTATAGGATTGTGGGACTTTACAGCACTGGGAGACATCTCTGTCAGACCATTTACTCCAATGAAGTGAATCAGTCCTTCCTCAGCACAGCACTGCCATCACTTTAGCTGAAGCCACTCTGAAGCTGAAGTACTCTCTGCTTGGCCGTGAGATCCTCATTCCGCTCACCTCAAATTCCTCATTCCCGTTTAAGAAAGACATTGAACCGACCCCCTCAAATGTTGAAAGAGGCGAGAGGGAAATTTGATTTTGTCTTTGCTCATGCCTGGCTTTCAGTACTACACAGCCTCAGAAAATAATAATGAGAACCTGGTAAGCGAATTCGGAAAACGAAAATATTTTTGTAAAGAAAAATAATTGGGTGTTCAAAAGCATAAATAAAAACACTTTATGGGCAGCACGGTAGCATAGTGGTTAGCACTATTGCTTCACAGCTCCAGGGTCCCAGGTTCGATTGGGTCACTGTCTGTGCGGAGTCTGCATAATCTTCCCGTTATTACGGGCCAGGAGTTTAGAAAACCCCAAAGTGTATCATGGAATTCACCTGCCCCACAACTTTTAATAGGTTTTGGTTATGGGGAGCACAAGGGCCCACTCTACAGGTGTGATACAACAGAGATCTAAAGTACTTTTAAAACAAAGCAATGTTTATTCTATGAATCCAGTTAACATTTTATAAACACAGTAAACATCTTAGCAACTATCAACTCAAAAACTGCCCCCAAAGGATACAGTGATGTGTTGGGTGCTCTGGATCCGTGGAACACATACAGGCCACCAACACTTAAAATAGTACAACACTATTTCATTAAGTTAGAAACTGTTGAACATACTTTCACTGTGGGTTAACACGATGTTAGATTAAACTAAAGACCTATGCCTGTCCGAATCAGTCTATGCCCTCAGCACATGGTGAGGATCTGTGCTGTAAACTGTAAGCTCTGTCCTTGTAGGAGGCTGCATCCCGAATGAGCGGGAAACCTGATGCCCTCTGTCTTTATAGTGAGTGTGCTCTAACTGGTGATTGGCTGCGGTGTTGTGTGTGTTGATTGGTCTTGCTGTGTGTCCATCAGTGTGTGTGTATCTGCACCATGATATACTGGTGTATATTATGACATCCCCCCTTTTATAAAAGAATGTATGTGTGTGGCAATAAATAATGTGTGGTGAGAATGTTTCTAACTACGTGTGGGGTGCGAAGACATATTTACAGGACTACGTACATGAGAACTAAGCTATTTACTGGGAAGGTGCCTGGTGCAGAGAAGCAGTATGCAACAAGAATAACGAGATCAACACTATATACAAACGAGGGAAACGATCAAACAAAGCAACAAAACAATTCAGAGAGTCCATAAATTTGAAAAGTTCATAAATTTAGTGTCTGAGGTGGGCGACGAATTCTGGGCGGGTCGAGAGCCGCCGGTTCAGGAGTGGGCTGGACTGCGTCAGAGTCAGGGGGATGCAGAGTGACAGGGAGCTCTGCATAGTCTGTGGCAGGGTCAGCAGGATGGCAAGGCGACAGTGAAGGATCACGTGGCGAGCGTGGAACGAGACAAAGAGCGCATCGATTGCGGTGCCGAATAGAGCCATCTGGTAGACGAACCAGGAACGAGCAGGGGGCAACCTGCCGAAGGACAACAGCGGTTGCAGACCAGCCCCCATCTGGAAGATGGACGCGGAGGTTGTCATCTGGAGCCAGAGCAGGGAGATCAGCTGCACGGGAGTCATGAGCCGCCTTGTGCTGTGCACGAGACAACTGCATCCGGCGAAGGACCGGAACGTGGTCGAGGTCTGGGACATGGATGGACGGGACCGTCGTCCTCAGGGTATGACCAATGAGCAACTGGGCTGGTGACAGGCCAGTGGACAGTGGGGCGGAGCGATAGGCCAGCAAGGCATGGTGGAAATTGGCATCGGCAGCCTTGCATAGGAGCCGTTTGACTATATGTACTCCCTTCTCCGCTTTGCCGTTGGATTGGGGGTACAGGGGACTGGATGTCACATGGGCAAAATTGTACCACCTCTCAAAGTTGGACCATTCCTGGCTGGCGAAGCAGGGGCCATTGTCCGACATAACCGTGAGCGGGATGCCGTGTCGAGCAAATGTTTCTTTACAGGCACAAATGACTGCAGACGAGGTGATGTCGTGCAACCGTATCACCTCCGGGTAATTCGAAAAGTAATCCACTATCAGGACATAGTCTCTACCCAGCGCATGGAACAGGTCGATGCCCACCTTGGTCCATGGTGACGTGACCAACTCATGGGGCTGCAAGGTCTCACGTAGTTGGGCCGGCTGGAAGCGCTGACAAGTGGGGCAGTTGAGCACTGTGTTGGCTATGTCCTCATTAATGCCGGGCCAGTACACTGCCACTCGGGCCCATCGGCGGCACTTTTCCACGCCAAGGTGGCCTTCGTGTAGTTATTCCAGGACAAGTTAGTGCATGCTATGCTTGATGACAATGCGGTCCAGTTTTAGAAGAACCCCGTCTACACCCGCCAGATCATCTCTGATATTATAGAACATAGAACATAGAACGATACAGCGCAGTACAGGCCCTTCGGCCCACGATGTTGCACCGAAACAAAAGCCATCTAACCTACACTATGCCATTATCATCCATATGTTTATCCAATAAACTTTTAAATGCCCTCAATGTTGGCGAGTTCACTACTGTAGCAGGTAGGGCATTCCACAGCCTCACTACTCTTTGCGTAAAGAACCTACCTCTGACCTCTGTCCTATATCTATTACCCCTCAGTTTAAAGCCATGTCCCCTCGTGCCAGCCATTTCCATCCGTGGGAGAAGGCTCTCACTGTCCACCCTATCTAACCCCCTGATCATTTTGTATGCCTCTATTAAGTCTCCTCTTAACCTTCTTCTCTCCAACGAAAACAACCTCAAGTCCATCAGCCTTTCCTCATAAGATTTTCCCTCCATACCAGGCAACATCCTGGTAAATCTCCTCTGCACCCGCTCCAAAGCCTCCACGTCCTTCCTATAATGTGGTGACCAGAACTGTACGCAATACTCCAAATGCGGCCGTACCAGAGTTTTGTACAGCTGCAACATGACCTCCTGACTCCGGAACTCAATCCCTCTACCAATAAAGGCCAGCACTCCATAGGCCTTCTTCACAACCCTATCAACCTGGGTGGCAACTTTCAGGGATCTATGTACTTGGACACCTAGATCCCTCTGCTCATCCACACTTCCAAGAACTTTACCATTAGCCAAATATTCCGCATTCCTGTTATTCCTTCCAAAGTGAATCACCTCACACTTCTCTACATTAAACTCCATTTGCCACCTCTCAGCCCAGCTCTGCAGCTTATCTATATCCCTCTGTAACCTGCTACATCCTTCCACACTATCGACAACACCACCGACTTTAGTATCGTCTGCAAATTTACTCACCCACCCTTCTGCGCCTTCCTCTAGGTCATTGATAAAAATGACAAACAGCAACGGCCCCAGAACAGATCCTTGTGGTACTCCACTTGTAACTGAACTCCATTCTGAACATTTCCCATCAACCACCACCCTCTGTCTTCTTTCAGCTAGCCAATTTCTGATCCACATCTCTAAATCACCCTCAATCCCCAGCCTCCGTATTTTCTGCAATAGCCTACCGTGGGGAACCTTATCAAACGCTTTGCTGAAATCCATATACACCACATCAACTGCTCTACCCTCGTCTACCTGTTCAGTCACCTTCTCAAAGAACTCGATAAGGTTTGTGAGGCATGACCTACCCTTCACAAAGCCATGCTGACTATCCCTGATCATATTATTCCTACCTAGATGATTATAAATCTTGTCTCTTATAATCCCCTCCAAGACTTTACCCACTACAGACGTGAGGCTCACCGGTCTATAGTTGCCGGTGTTGTCTCTGCTCCCCTTTTTGAACAAAGGGACCACATTTGCTATCCTCCAGTCCTCTGGCACTATTCCTGTAGCCAATGATGACATAAAAATCAAAGCCAAAGGTCCAGCAATCTCTTCCCTGGCCTCCCAGAGAATCCTAGGATAAGTCCCATCAGGACCCGGGGACTTATCTATTTTCAGCCTGTCCAGAATTGCCAACACCTCTTCCCTACTTACCTCAATGCCATCTATTCTATTAGCCTGGGTCTCAGCATTCTCCTCCACAACATTATCTTTTTCCTGAGTGAATACTGACGGAAAATATTCATTTAGTATCTCGCCTATCTCTTCAGTCTCCACACACAGCTTCCCATCCCTGTCCTTGACTGGTCCTACTCTTTCCCTAGTCACTCGCTTATTCCTGACATACCTATAGAAAGCTTTTGGGTTTTCCTTGATCCTACCTGCCAAATACTTCTCATGTCCCCTCCTTGCTCGTCTTAGCTCTCTCTTTAGATCCTTCCTCGCTACCTTGTAACTATCCATCGCCCCAACTGAAACTTCACACCTCATCTTCACATAGGCCTCCTTCTTCCTCTGAACAAGAGATTCCACTTCTTTGGTAAACCACGGTTCCCTCGCTCTACGCCTTCCTCCCTGCCTGACCGGTACATACTTATCAAGAACACGCAGTAGCTGATCCTTGAACAAGCTCCACTTATCCAGTGTGCCCAACACTTGCAGCCTACTTCTCCACCTTATCCCCCCCAAGTCACGTCTAATGGCATCATAATTGCCCTTCCCCTAGCTATAACTCTTGCCCTGCGGTGTATACTTATCCCTTTCCATCATTAACGTAAACGTCACCGAATTGTGGTCACTGTCCCCAAAGTGCTCTCCTACCTCCAAATCCAACACCTGGCCTGGTTCATTACCCAAAACCAAATCCAACATGGCCTCGCCTCTTGTTGGCCTGTCAACATATTGTGTCAGGAAACCCTCCTGCACACACTGTACAAAAAATGACCCATCTAATGTACTCGAACTATATCTTTTCCAGTCAATATTTGGAAAGTTAAAGTCTCCCATAATAACTACCCTGTTACTTTCGCTCTTATCCAGGATCATCCTCGCCATCCTTTCCTCTACATCCCTAGAACTATTTGGAGGCCTATAGAAGACTCCCAACAGGGTGACCTCTCCTTTCATGTTTCTCACCTCAGCCCATACTACCTCGGAAGATGAGTCCCCATCTAGCATCCTCTCCGCCACTGTAATACTGCTCTTGACTAGCAGCGCCACACCTCCCCCTCTTTTGCCTCCTTCTCTGAGCTTACTAAAACACCTAAACCCCGGAACCTGCAACATCCATTCCTGTCCCTACTCTATCCATGTCTCCGAAATGGCCACAACATCGAAGTCCCAGGTACCAACCCATGCTGCCAGTTCCCCTACCTTATTTCGTATACTCCTGGCATTGAAGTAGACACACTTCAAACCACCTACCTGAACACTGGCCCCCTCCTGCGACGTCAAATCTGTGCTCCTGACCTCTATACTCTCATTCTCCCTTACCCTGAAACTACTAGAACTGAGAGCATTGGCCCTTGAGCCACCCGTCACATGACACGCTGTAGCAAGTGGTCAGCCGCCGTCTCGCAGCGAATGTGGACGAGGCGTTCATCCGTGGCAGGTAGATTGGAGGCTGCGAATGCCACATGGGCGTCAACCTGGCAGACAAATCCCGCTAGGTCACAAGGAGTGTTGACTGCTCTGGAGAGTGTCAGCAATGATGAGGTCTTTGCCTGGGGTGTATACCAGCTGGAAGTCATATCGCCGGAGCTTGAGAAGAATATGCTGGAGGCGAGGCGTCATAGCGTTCAAGTCTTTCTGTATTATGTTGCATCCCGAATGAGCGGGAACTCTGATGCCCCCTGTCTTTATAGTGAGTGTGCTCTAACTGGTGATTGGCTGCAGTGTTGTGTGTGTTGATTGGTCATGCTGTGTGCCCATCAGTGTGTGTGCCTCTGCACCATGATATACTGGTGTATATTATGACATACAGTACTTTATAAGTAACCCTAAATTTTTCTTAGCAACATCCATAAGGCAAATACCCTCTTTAACAACGACAGCAGATTTAAATTCTCTACTGAGAGCAGTTATCGGTTTTAAATTAGTAAGTGACCTGAAGACATTCTTTTCATGCCGAGAGAGATCAAAATTACACATTGTTTGGCTGGATGCGGCTCCAACTCTGAAAACAAAACTAAACACGCACTGTAGCTGCCAGCTCAAAAACGAAAGTAAAAGCAGACAGACAGCCCAGCTCCACACACACTCTGACATCACTGCAGCTATTTGATAAACACCTATTTCTTAAAGGTACTCTCACATGACACCTTGTCTGCGTGGGTTTCCTCCGGGTGCTCCGGTTTCCTCCCACAGTCCAAAGATGTGCAGGTTAGGTGGATTGGGCAAGCTAAATTGCCCGTAGTGTCCAAAAAGGTTAGGTGGGGTTACTGGGCTATGGGAATTGGGTGGAGGTGTGACCTTAAGTGGGGCGCTCTTTCTAATGGCCGGTGCAAACTCGATGGGCTGAATGGCCTCCTTCTGCACTGTAAATTCTATGATTCTATGAACTGAACAGAGAGTCGGGCCCTCTGATTTCCATACCTAATTTTCCGATCTGCTTTATCGCCTGTGATAATCAGTGCTCCCGTTTTCTTCAATGTGTTCCTTTTGCTACATTTAAAAAAGGCTTAAAAATTATAAAATTGGCTTTCTGAGCAAAATTGGATTCCTGTGCGTGTGTGGACAAATGCGCGTGTGCCGATGGTATCAGTGGCCAGATTGCATTGCCATTTGCATTGGCAAGAGACAGTGTTGAACAATAGACATAGATAGAGTCATAGAGTCATACAGCACAGAAACAGGCCCTTCAGCCTGCCATGTCCATGCTGACCATCAAATACCAATCTATGCTAATGCCATTTACGAGCACTTAGTCCATAGCCTACTAGGCCTTGACAATTTAAGTTCTCGTCCAGATGTTTGGTAATCGTATTTATTCCTGGTGTACTCGGTCTATTCTTGGATTCACTTCCTCACTGAGACAAAGTTGTCTCCAAACATCCCCTGTTTCCTCCCCAGAAATGTGGGCTGGATTTTCCTGTCCTCGAGTCGTGTGTTTCTCAGCTACGCGCCATCCGTTGGCGGTGGGATTACCCTACTCCTGCCGCTTGTCAATGAGATTTCCCATTGAAGACATACCACGGCGTCGGGAAACCTGCTGGGAACAGAATCCCAATGAACAAACAAAGAACAAAGAACAAAGAAATGTACAGCACAGGAACAGGCCCTTCGGCCCTCCAAGCCCGTGCCGACCATGCTGCCCGACTAAACTACAATCTTCTACACTTCCTGGGTCCGTATCCTTCTATTCCCATCCTATTCATATATTTGTCAAGATGCCCCTTAAATGTCCCTATCATCCCTGCTTCCACTACCTCCTCCGGTAGCGAGTTCCAGGCACCCACTACCCTCTGCGTAAAAAACTTGCCTCGTACATCTACTCTAAACCTTGCCCCTCTCACCTTAAACCTATGCCCCGTAGTAATTGACCCCTCTACCCTGGGGAAAAGCCTCTGACTATCCACTCTGTCTATGCCCCTCATAATTTTGTATACCTCTATCAGGTCTCCCCTCAACCTCCAATGGCCAGAGAATTCCGGCCAACATAACTCCCTTTCTCAGCCTCAATTTATCAGAGTTTTTATTTGCACCACGAGTGAGCTGGACTAGATTTCAGTTTGTTCTCGTGGAGAACGGAACATACCCAACATTTTGTCTGGAATGTTTAATTTACTGCGTGGAATAAGTCAAGGTTGCTGCGTTGTGCAGTTTGGCCCAGTCACAATGGCTTTCAGAGAACAGACAGGGATTTCACCCCTGGCTTAGTAACACTTGCGCAGCTCACGGTACCAAATTCAGAGAACATGCAACCCTCAAACTGCTGAGTTCAGATAGAAAATGGTGAGGGGTGGAGGAATTTCAACACGAGGAGGAGAACTTTACAGCAGAGATGTTGCTGGACCGAGAGCAAGTGTAGGTCAATACACACAGTCAGGGCGATGAGCAAATGGGACTCGCTTGCTGCAAGTTGGAGAATATTAGATGAGTTCAAGGTCTTTGAAGGGTGAAGATGTGAGGCTGACCAGGAGAACATCAGAAATAAGTGAAGCCTTTTGTCGCTCGCACCATTCGACTAAGATTTCTCAGCACCTTCTTTAGTCTTCCTAAAGTGCACTGTCCACAATTAGTCACAGTATCCTAGCTGAGTTCCAACCACTCTTTCGTGTAAGTGCCTTAATTGCTTCTATGCTTTGTGCTTCTATGAATAAAAAAGCCTTTTAAGCTTTCGAAGAGCCTTCTCTAATCTGAGCTGAAAATATTGGAAATACGCAGCAGGTCTGGCAGCAGCTGTGAAGAAGAACCCTCCACACTTATCCTGCCACCTTTAGAGATTCGTTTACAGGCACCAAGGGTCTTTCTGCTCCTGTATCCCTTCCGCCCTCTCCTCCACCATGAGTTTCTGACCTACTTCCCCATCCCAATTCTCTCATCCCAAGTTAGAGTCATTGAACTTTACAGCACAGAAAGAGGCTCATCATGTCTGCACCCGACATCAAGCACCTGTCCATTCTAATCCCATTTTGCAGCACTTGTCTGTAGTCCTGTGTGCTATGGCGTTTCAAGTACTCATCTAAATGCTTCTTAAATGTTATGGACAGGTGCCTCTACCTCTACCTCTACCTCCTGCCTCTACCACGCTTTCAGGCACTGAGTGCAATCTAACAGAAACGTTTCTAGGTGTGGTAGTGAGTGGGAAATGCTGGGTGTTCCTCCACAGCCGATCCGGTGTGGCAGTCACCGGTACCGAATGTTAATTAGGCCACATAATGATTGTCCGGCCGGCTGATTCACCGGGACCCCGCTAACAAGTGGGGAGCCGCACTCAAACCAATCCCGCAGAGCAACCCCAGAGAGTGCGGAGCCATGCCACCGCGCAGGCCAGCTCCATGATTAGGGGATGCCAACCTGGCCAGACTGACGGACGCGGTCGAGTACAGACGGTTTCCCCTGCTCCCCTGGAGGGCTCGGATGGTCAGCTACCTTCAGGGGTCCAGTGCGGGCTGGGAGGCAATGGCCGCAGATATCAGGAGGACCGCCACCCAGTGCTGCAAGAAGCTCAATGACCTCCACCGGGCCGCACCGATGAGTTGGCACTGGCCCCCTGACATGTTCAATTGGGGGTCCTTCCCGTTAAAGGGATGGACATTGAACGTAATTGGTGATTATTGATTTCTCTCCAAGCCGTTGTGGGATTCAGATCTTGCCAATGAACCGATCAACGCCCAGCGTGCAGTAACCTCATTGCAGTGCAATGTAAGCCTACTTGTGACACTGATAAAGATTGTTATTATCATTACACCCTCTCCCACTATCTAACCGTCCCGCTTGTATTCACGCCTGGCGCGACGTGGCCGGTAGATGGCGGCCAGTGAGTTCCAGATTCCTACCACCTTCTGGGTGAAAGGATTTTTCCTCAAATCCCCTTTCACCGCCAGGACCAGATGGGCTAAACAGCTGGCTTGTAATGCCGAACAAGGCCAGCAGCGCGGGTTCAATTCCCATGCCGGCCTCTCCGTAAAGATGCCGGAATGTGGCGACTAGGGGCTTTTCACAGTAACTTCCTTGAAGCCTACTTGTGACAATAAACGATTCTTCTTCTTTTTATTATTATTACATGATTAGCTAATGTTCAGTCAGTACAGATGGATGATCACGAGATGGTAACATTAACAGGACCTATACAAGGAGTTTCCCGCTCTTTCTGTTGGTTAGTGTGTGTGTGTAGTGCAGCTAGAGTAAAGACGTGACAGATCAGAGTGTAGTGTATTATCATAATTGTTAGTTTAATCTAATCTTAGTTAATTATATTACTAGTCAAAGTACTAAAGCGAAAGAACTTACAAGCATATTATTTTATTACTCAATAAATAATTTGTCATCAACTGGAAGACTTCGAATGTTTATCATCAAGTTAAATACAACTCGGCAAATCAAATGAGTAATATTTATATTACATTTCAGTAATATAACATCCCCTAACAGCGCTGTGGGTGTACCTACACCTCAGAGACTGCAGCGGCTCAAGGAGGCCTCGCGCCACCACATACTCGAGGGAAATTAGGGATGGGCAATAATTGCTGGTCTAGGCAGTGATGCCGCATCGCATGAATGAATATTAAAAAGGTTTTCAGCGAGATCAGTAAGACGAGGCCGAGCAAGTGAGATCAGTAACCAGGGAGCAGCGAGACCCCAAAGAGGACCAAGAAGGTGAACTTAACTATATTTTTTATTCAGGCTTCTTTGTGTGATGGGGCAGCAGTGAAAACCCTTTCTGAAAAATGTTGTTTGTTTTAGAACATAAGAACTAGGAGCAGGAGTAGGCCATCTGGCCCCCCGAGCCTGCTCCACCATTCAATGAGATCATGGCTGATCTTTGAATGGCTTTGAAGCACTTTGGGATGTCCTATGTTTGTGAAAGATGGGTATGGTAGTATAATGGTCATGTTACAACATGGGCCATCAGTAGTCAAGAATTGCCCACCACTACCTTAAGAGGGTAATTAGGAACGGCCAATAAATGCCAACCTTACCAATGATGCCTAAATAAAAAAGTGGCGCTTTTTTTCTATCAGCCTGAAAAATGTGTGAACAGCACAAACCTTACCGAGGACCCTTCGTTCTCAGATCCATTTTTCCTTTTAAGGCGGCTGTTTATTTTCTTTCCGTTCAGTCTCATTGAGCTACCACCAATTGCATTGTGTGATAGCTCACACACACACATTGCCACCATAACCTTAAACAGCCCATGCTACACTCAACTGAAAACGTGGGAAAATAAATGTTATAGTGGGTAAGAACGCATCATTGCTTTGCTGGCATTGACTGTGAATCTATCAAACCTGCATTGCCTCAGTCTCTGCCAAGACCCACCAGTTACTGGTCTCAATGCAACTAGGAAACCACATGGGTCAAAGAAAACAACAATTCTGGGATATTTCCTGGGAGGCAGGGTGATGATGTCAAAATGACAGAATACAGGCAGACTTGTACATGAAATGTTCACAAGGAATTATTTAAAGAGGATTGCTTGGCCAACAATCAAAATGGTCAAATATTTAATGGAACAAACAAATAGAATCGCAGGATTTTTACGGTGCAGAAGGAGGCCATTCGGCCCACCGGGTCTGCACCAGCTCTCCAAATGAAGATGGTGAGTTAGTGCCGCTCCCCTGTCTTTTCCCCACATTGTTTCTATTCAAATAATCGCCCAACGTCCTCTCGAATGTCTCGATTGAACCTGTCTCCATCACACCTCCAGGAGGCCCATTCCAGACCCCAAACACTCGCTGTGTGTAAAGCTTTCTCTCACATTGCACAACATTATGCTCCTGATGCTCTTTACAAAGCCATCTTGCGTGTATTCCCTCCATCATAGGCGATTGAGGGCTCATCAGATAGAAGTGGTAAATGTAGGGAAGATGTGTCGCTTGCAGAACTAGTCACCGTACGTACACAACAGCCACTAATAAATCCAATGAGGTCTTCAGGGAAAACTTCCTTATCCAGAGAAAAAACGGAATGTGGAACTCCGCCACAAGGAATAGTTAAGGCAATTAACATAGGCGCGTTTAAGGGGAAGCTAGATGAGGGTGGAAGGATTTGAACGCTTTGTTGATGGGGTTAGAACAGAGTGATGGAAGGAGGCTCTTGTGGAATGTAAACACCCGTGTGGATCTGAAGTAGCCTGCTCTGCACTGTAAAGACCGCGTAAGGTTTTATGAGATTGTTAAAAGGATTGATAGAGTAGATGGAGAGAAACAATTTTCTCTCTGTCATTTAAATTGGAGCTCGGGGCATTCAGGGATGATGTCAGGCAGACATTCTTCACACAAAGGATAGAGGAAATCTGAAACACACTCCCCTTCCAAAAGAAAAACAGTTCAGGCCTGGGGTCAACTGAGATTTTCAAAAGTGAGATTTATTGAATCGGATGCAAGGTGAAGAAGAGGCCCGCCCGGTCCAGGCTGGTGTTTACGCTCCACTCAAGCCTCCTCACATTTTTCCTCATCTAAACCTATCATCGTTGTCGTGTTAATCACCCAGGGGTAACACGGACTGCAACTGGATGCAGTTGTACTTGAAAGTAGACTCCAAACTTTGATGTTGGTTCAATACGCTTTATTGACCTTGTTAAGCAGTGCACACAGTTCGCTGTGGGTTTGACAATCTACTAATCTAAGCGTGCTTACTATAACTAACTAGACCAGACTAGCTCTGAGCCACGTGTAGAAGGTGCTAACTGATATATACACCCTGACTGTCACTACAGTTGTCACCAGTGGAAAGAGGCAGAGTGCTGATGCCTCGTGTGTTTTATAATGGGAAATCACCTTCTAGTGTTCTGCCTGGTGGTTGGTTGTGTTCTGTCCTGTGTGTTGATTGGCTGTACTGGGTGTCTGTCACTGCCTGTCTGTATCTCATTATGTGCATGAATGCATATCATGACAACTGTGACACTCTATTCCCCTCATCCCTCACCAGCCTGTCTGCAGATTCCCTTTAAATACGTCTAGACCATATGATTCGACTGCCCCCTGAGGTGGGGGGTTTCGCATCTCACCAGTCGTTGGGCGAAGAGGTTTTCTTTCTGAATTCTCCATTGGATATCTTGGTGATTATCTTATATTGACGACCTTTGGATCTGCTCTTTCCCACAAGAGCAAACATCCCTCCCTATCCAATCCCTGAACAATTTTCAATAGACTTCTGTTGCGCAAGTTTTAAGGGAGCGGCGAGTGGAGCTGAGGTTAAGATACCAATGATTGAATGCTTGTTTGATACCTCTTCTGATTTTCGCACACTGGTGGGGGGATGGATGTCGGGTTGGGGGTTGGGGAGTGGGGAGTGGGGGGGGGGGAGGGGGTGGTTATGAGTGGCTGCAGGAACTCCCTGCCTCCCTCCCCAGGGCAGCACGGTAGCATTGTGGATAGCACAATTGCTTCACAGCTCCAGGGTCCCAGGTTTGATTCCGGCTTGGGTCACTGTCTGTGTGGAGTCTGCACGTTCTCCCCGTGTGTGCGTGGGTTTCCTCCGGGTGCTCCGGTTTCCTCCCACAGTCCAAAGATGTGCAGGTTAGGTGGATTGGCCATGATAAATTGCCCTTAGGTGTCCAAAATTGCCCTTCGTGTTGGGTGGGGTTGCTGGGTATTGGGGATAGGGTGGAGGAGTGGACCTTGGGTAGGGTGCTCTTTCCAAGAGCCGGTGCAGACTCGATGGGCCGAATGACCTCCTTCTGCACTGTAAATTCTATGATCTATGGCAGAATGGTGAAAATGTGTCAGAAATCCAGCAGTCGCATCGCAAAATTCCAGCCCACCCCATGCCTACTGCATCGTCGCTTACTTCACCTCAGGCCCACAACGTTTTCTTCACCCGCTCCGACCAAGTGTCGTCCAGACTCAAAACTTTAACCCCCTTCTCTCTCCACAGATGCTGTCAGGCCCCTGCGGAGGTTGTCCAGAATCTAGTTTCAGGTTCCAGCATCGGCAATAATTTGCTTTTCTGTTCGCTTCACAGTCTCTGGGAATGTCTCAGTTAGTTCGATGTATTATTTCAGCTGTGGATTATTACTGCGGTTTGGTCCAGAACTGCCCGTCCTATTTCCAGAACCGTGCTTAATCTGCCGTGAATGTGATTAAGGTCTGTCAACACAAATGAAAGCTGTGAGATGTGTATTCGTGGCTGAATCAATTATCTCCATTTTGCATGAACAGAGAATCAAAATATATTGAAATTATGCCCACTTTACCTCAAGCCACTTCATGTAGTTATGGATTTCTCTCTCTGCATAAAGATGTTTTCCTGAGTTTTTAGAGGTATCTTATATCTATGTCCCCCTATTTCACCTTTCCTGCGCTTGGAAATATCTTTGCTCCATCTAGAATTTTATCGAATACCTGTGTGCAAGTAGTTGATTACATTTCCAGATAGATCTAAATCTATCCGTACACTAGGGGTCACCACTGACCAGAAACTGAACTGGAGCAGATATATAAATATTTTGTCACGAGCAGGTCAGAGGCTGGGAATCCTGCAGTGAGTAACTCGGCTCCTGACTCCCCAAAGCCTGTTCACCATCTACAAGGCACAAGTCAGGAGTGTGATGGAATATTCTCCATTTGCCTGGATGAGCGCAGCTCCGACAGCATTCAAGAATCTTGGCACGGTCCAGGAGGAAATAGTCCGCATGATTGGCAACCCATCCA